>NC_142605.1:35871556-36195016 GCF_041222555.1 Hakea prostrata | reverse complement strand
GTTACGCTTTTGGTCATGGATGATCGGCATCTTTCCCGATTAACTGGCATGTGGAGCCCCATTCGGTATGGACCTGATCACATTTCGTCCTGTTAGAACCGGGTGTGACCCGGCTAATATGACAAGGTGTTATATTCGGGTTATACCCGTTTGGTTCTCAGCTTTCCGTATCATATAGGATATTTGATCAGTTTGACTTTGACCCAGTTGGGCATGCAATGGCACGAGTCGGGATCAGCGACCCCGACGTTTGTGCTCCCCGACGCTTCTTGACCACAAAGATCAGTGGGGCCCACGATGAAAAATACTTTTTGGAAAAAAAATTCGCCAGTGGGACTCACTGGTTTCTTTGGTCAAGAAGCCATGGGGGAGCGACGGGGAGATGATCCGGATTCCTTGTAACTCCCTATAAACTTGGTTTTCTTGACAACAACAAAAATGACTCTTCCTTGTTTGCTGCATAATCTAAGATTAATGAAAAATATACTTGCAAAATGAAATTTATTAGGTTGCTTATAATTTCGATGGAATTTCAGTATTTCAATCTAAAATCTGTGTAATTAATTGTTTGATCATTAAATATGTCAATATAATCTAACATAGGGTTTTTCATGAGTGTAAATTTATACTTCAAGAATATTAAACTTAGAACATATTGATGATAATCACTCTTGGTTAATGCAAGGGGCCTTGTTTCTTGAACCACTTTAGAAGCTTATGGGTTAAGTTGTGAGTTCTTGATTAATTGGTTCACCTGTACATTTTGGGTATCATATGTGTCGATGTGGACTGAACAAGAACACATCTTTTATAGGTAAGAGTCAGCCAACAAACTTCAACTCTGCAATCAAATTCTGTGGCTGCAACTAAAAAATAAACCCAGAAGTTAAAGAGGGCATTAACACAGTAAGTTCAAGCAACTAATTTAGGAATCAAAGAAACATAACAACCTCCTCTGTTTCTCTGTGAACAAAACATACACAGGCACTTGCAAGTTGGCTTTTTTTCATCCACTCCTTCTTCCTATAGTTTAATAAATAATCAATTAATACTATAGTTGTATATAGTTATGTATGCATAAAAAACTTTAAGTCAACAACAAGATTGTAATGTATCCAGCACAAAAAATTAGATTGTATTGCAATTTAAATTTTTTTTTTAAAAGCACTGAAGTGGTTGCTATCATAATTTGAATTTATTAGTCTATTATATCAAAGGAAGTTGGCAAAAATAAATAACAAGTCATTAAAAAGTGAAAAGTTTTGGTATCTAGATTCAATAATAAATTTGTGAGTAAAAAAAAGTGGAAAATGACATTGTACAGATAATTAGTATTTGTAAATGAAGTAGTGAATTGTGTAAAATAAACAATATTATGTTTGTCTACACTTAGGGAACAATTCAAACAACAGGTGAAGGAAGATAACCAAACCTATCTTATAACTTATAAGATCTTAACAGTGTAGTCGATCACCTTGATTAGCTTTCAAGGAGCAAGAGAAATTTGAAATAATAACTAAAACTACTATATAATTGATATATCAAACTTCAACTTAATAGTCCTTTTCACAAGGATATTTGGCTATTTTTTCTTTGTTTTTTCTTACCAGCTACCTGGGGGTGGGGAACAGAGAACTCTTATGTCACTTCATGATGATCTTATAATAAAGTAAGTCCCTCTAATAACCATTTATTTAAAGGATAACCCATTTTCCACTGTATAAACCTAGCAGAGAAAACCTACTAAGCCTTCTAATAGCTAATTTTTTGTAAATATGTTATTGATTATTAAACTTCACTTATTTTTCTGTTTATGAAAAGAAGTTTTCATTTTTATTTAAAACCCCAAGCAAATATAAAACCTAAGCTTCATTTGATGCACAATGCTTCAGAGTAAGGTTTGTGTGTCCAGCAACTGCTGTTGAACCAGCTTTCAAGGCTTGTGACCATGAGGAGTGTCTCCTAGAGCTGCAAGACTCTTCCAGTGGAGTCCGGATCATCTCTCCTGTTAGGGGTGCACTCTGTGCTCCCCGACGGTTTTATAAACACATGCCACTGTGGGCCCCACAGGTGAAGGTGGTGATATTTTTTTTTTAAAATATTTTATTGTTTTTCACTTGTGGGCCCCACCGTAGTGTGTGGTTGTAATGCCGTCGGGGAGCACAGAGTGCACCCCCGACTGGGAGATGATCCGGACTCCTTCCAGTGATGGTGGCAACAGGTGTGCTTCTTTGTTGCTCATTGCCACGTCATAAATAAGTGGTGGAAGGAAATGGTCCTTCCAAAAAGTGCTTTTCCTAGGTCAAAGATTTCCACTAGCTAACTGCACACCAGAATGTGAGGCTTGGAAAAGTTCGACATTTCTTATCTTGGCTTACAGATGTTCGAAAATGCTCTTTTCCCACAAAGGTTGTCCATTGTTGTGACCAAATCTAATCCCTCAAGTGAACAGCGGTTTGAACGGTTGTAGGTGGCTTCAAAACTTTTTCATAGAAATATAAGGTGAGTGTGGGTTGATGTTGGGCAAGTCGCCTTTAAAGAGCTAGTTAGATTTAGAAACAACACCAACCCAATGTTAGGGTTTTAAATGGTCAAGCTGAGTAGCTAAAAGACAGTAGGATAGTTAATGAGCATTATTTCTAAAAGCTGTAGGTGAGGGGTAGTTATAACTTAACATGACCCTTTGGAGTTGTCGGGTTACGCAGTTTTTGTAGATATCTTCCAAGCTTAACACGTCGGATGCGAGAGTTGACTGCTAACATGTCAACACACAGTGTGGCCTGACAAAACAAGCCTTGCAACTCGTAGCTGACAATCTAGCAAGTGTTTTGGCCAAGGCTAATTCTATGTCATGTCAATGTATCTTTTGTTTGGTGCATATTTAGGGCTCTTTGAGTTGGTTGACTTCCCCCTAGTCATTTCTAGTTGCTTGTGTCCATTTCCATTGGTATGCACATATTGGGAAGACGACGTTGCTAATCTGCTCTTACCCTAGAACACAATGTCGAGCCCCCTATTACATTCAGGGTTTGTCTGATCAAAAGTCACATACTCAGTCGGACCAATAGTTTGGACTGAGCTGCGGTACTTGGTACAAATCAGCATAGCACTTTCAATTATGAGCTTAGGTGTCACACCCCCACTAGCCAGCATATTGGGCTTACCCAGATCCTATGGCCCAAATACCTATGGTGGTGATCCACCACAAGATCTGGATTCAAGGCCAATCCATAGCAATGTAGTATCACATAGCATAATCCAAAAGTAAAGAAATTAATGTATCAAATAATTAAGTTATTACAGTCATCCTCAAATCATTATGTTAAAAGAAAGCAAGAGTTATTACAAGGGAAATCTCAAAATTACCAAGGATGGTTTAAGAGAATTTAGTTTAATCCTTTGATTTCCCAAAAGAGAGTTATGCAAACCCAGTCAAACTCTACCACAACAACAATAAAAAAGGATAAACACCGTATGAGTAGTCCAAGCATGGATACATGTCTCCATATCTCTGCCTGCTAAAATGTCATACTCCGGAATGATGGAGTCCTCATAACATGTTAAAGAGTCTAGAGAAAATATATCTTCGAGGAATGAATTCCACAAGATTCATTAAGGGTAACACAATCACATATCGTGCATCAAATACATAAATCAAGTATGAAATATGAATGCAAATGAAAAGGAGCAATGTATTTATGCAAGTATACCCCTGTACTCAAACAAGTGTTGGTCTCTATGACGGACGTGCATTAAGTCGTAACACCAGCCTCCTCTGAGAAGTCTTGTTACTCTGATCCCTTACAAACTAGATACTTCTATTGGGATCTCGCAGTGTAGGGATACAATCACATCACGCCATGGCTAAGGGATTAAGTCATCACTTGCTCACCACACTATTGGGTTTGTGTCTCCTCATGGATTAGATACCTCTGTTGGACACTCACAGGACTCAATCATTGTTATCATGGGTCACTTGACTTCAATACTCATGCCGAATGGATAGTAACATGTAAAAAGGTAATCTAGCAATGCATCTAGACACGTGTATATATAATACACATAATGGCTAAATGAATACAAAGGCACCATGGGCAATAGGAGAACCCACAACCAAGGGTTAATATACATGAGCAATGATTTACCACTTAATTCTCTAACGGGTAATTTTCATCTGGACCCCCTGAGGTTTGCTCTATGTCATTTTTAGTCCAAAATAACTGAGACGCACGCCTCCCGACTATAGAAAAGTCAATTTAAGGACAGATTATCATTTTATGACCAATTTGCCCTTTTTTAATTAAATTTTTTTACATACATAATCTCCATGTTTATTTTCTTCTTTTTTTTTTTCTTTTTTTTCTTTTGGTTCTACCATCGCTAATGTTTATTATGAGGGGAAAGTACACACTATAAACCCTAAAAAATCTTGATCTTTCCCTCTGGGTAGCGGCTGACGTTTGCAAGGGAAAGTACACAAATTATAAACCCTAAAATTCTTGATCTTTCCCTCGTAGCGGCCGACGTTTGCAATCGTGATTGGTTAGAAAAATTCATGGTTTCCCTTATTCTACATCTCGATTCTCTTCCCGTCCATCGATGGTGAAAAAGCAAGGCCCAAATTGCCCAGAAGCTTTTGGAGTTGTTCAACAAAGAACAACTAATCGACAAGGGCATAAAGTATAGCCAACACAACATGTAAATCCCAGCCATTAACCGCTCAAATAATTGTCCATTGATTACAAAGAGCGTAGAAAATCTTCAAACGGTAGAAATGGAAGTTCTTTTTGTTTCTCTTTCCTTTTTCTAATTAGTTTGCTTCTAGATTTGCTCAATTATAACTCAAATGGGGAATATGTCGGTCCATCGGGAAGATGCATTTGAAGCTTGGAATTTCCACGAAAATGGTTTGAATCGGCACGACTACTATTGAAAAAAAAAAAAAGGGAATTTCTTCGATCCGGATCCCGAGCACGACTACTATTGAAGAAATTTAAAAAAGGGAATTTCTTGATCCGGATCCTGAAGTTTTAAATTATTCTTGATCGAATCCTCAAGTTTTTAAATTATGTAAAATTCAAATTAAAAAAATAAATGGCAAATTGGTCATAAAGTGATACTTTGTCTTAAATTGATTTTTAAGGGGAGGTAGATGAAAGTTAATTTTTTGTAAAATGACATAGCAAACTGTCAGCCTATCACATTCATAGCCATAATTTGAAATGAATTAAGTAATAAATAAACATAATATATACCTTACCATTTATCCGTGCAAAGTCTTGCAATAATTTTGAAAATCATATATACAACACCACCTGAATTTTAGGGACGGATACAGTTCATGCCAAATATTGTTTTCGTGACGGAAGACATGGAGAGCACTTATATCGCGGTGCCTTTAGCGACGGTTAACCTGACGATTTACGTTGCATCTACTTTAAGGGACGGACCAGCAAATCAAGTTCTTCAGAAATTCACAATCAAACGCCTTTAGAGACGGAAGACCATTATAACTTTTTTAACTGTGAGAATTTTCGGGAGCTTTTAACGACGGATAAATGTGAGTTTTCTTCGCTTACAGTAACGACGAAGTGATAAGCGCAGATGATTACAAAAGCTCTGACTCGCCGTTGGGATTGGGTAGAAGTGGAGGTCCAGGTTTGGAGACATTCCCCAAGTACATCTTCGAAACCAATGCTAATGAAATTGGAATATTGAATCGAAAAGACAATTTTAGAAAACACAAGAAGTGCAGAAGTTGGAAACCATTGGTGCTGAAGCTATGTTTGGTATGAACTCTTAAGAATGCACACCAAATCAATCATCATGAGAACTCCCACCTCAGAAACCAGCCTGAGCTCTGTTCTTGTCCACCAGCACAAATAGTTACTACGACAGCACCAAGGATGATTAATATCACTGCAATCAGGAAAAACACAGGCCAAGTAGAGAACAAAAGGTGTGTTTCCAACAGTTGCTGCAGATTCCATTAAAACAAGTAAATGAAATCAAAATCAAACCAGCTACTTAAACCAATCTCTGAAACAACAGGTCAAAGCAGCAAATATTTTAGGGCTTATACGGGATATAAGAAACTCAGAAGACACAATATCCCTTCAAATTCTTTTCATGGGATACTGCACAATATCCCTTCGAATCGTTTCCTGTTCTCTCAGTTTCCCCTCCTTCGACTGACATTTGCACTGTATATAACTATAGCTATCAGACATTTAATGATACGGGAAGGATCATCAACTAAATTCAACCTTGAGCATGGACCATCCAATACTACGGCAACACCATGATTTCCTCATCAATATCTGAAATTACAATAAATTACCAGTACTCTGAAACAAAACATCCAACAATTGCATTTGCATGCATATACAGAACCTATGCATGTTCCCGCCAAAATCTAGATCAATGCAAGACTAGGAAGACGAACCTGGCTGGGACCTGTATGAATTTTTTGTTTTTTCCGATGTTACCTTGTGATGTCCTTAAACTGCGTAACATCTAAGTCTCTCATTTCTGTAAGAATCTCTAACCAAATTTCGAATAGCTTTGGCAGACTGGGCATGAAGTGATCCAAAAACAACTTCCGGATCCATCAACCCTCCACAATACATCACCACCTGTGGTTGAACTCTGTATGTTTTATCTACATTACCAGATTAATTGAAAGAGTTTGGGAAGGGGGAAAAACATCTAGCAGTATTATGTGAATAGTGTGGATGAGTAATTTGATGCTTTTTCTGCATTAGGAAATGCAAGTGCAGCGGCAAACCCATCTTAACCCTAAACCTTATCCCAACTAAATGAACCCAACTACATGCATCCCCCTTGACATTCAGATCGAAAAAAATATCTGGTGTCAAATCTACTCAATGCACATCTTTTTCTCACTACTCTCACAACCATTTAAGGCAATCCTTTGCTCTGCTAGTTTTTCCAATCTAAATCTCACTCCTTAACAGTTAGTCAAAGATCTCGGAACATAATCTGGATAACACAATGAAATGAAGAACAGGAGGCATTAGTCCACTAGCTAGATCATCATCTAGTAACTGAGACTTCGAAGAACTATAAAGAAATCCCACGATGCATGGACCACTAATTATAATTAGACTATGAATACCATTAAAAAACTAGACTGAAAAGTTGAGTCAACAAGGACTACAATAAAGTATATCAATACACAACACCCCCTGCATATGGTGGCCCAAATGCATGACTCTGCACGTAGCACCAAGGGCACACCAGACAAAATACAAACCCCTTCCACAGACCAAGAATCAAACACCGGATGTACCGACTTCGATATCATGTTACATTTGCTAATCCCAAAAACTCAAGTTGTTAAGGACTACAACAATGTTAACCCCGGGACAATATACATATTTGAACCACCACAAAAAAGAAATGGTGTTTCATGGGATCTTTGCATTCCCAAGCAGAAAGCTTTCAATTGCTACCAGGATTATACAACCATCTAATCTACTAGCTCAACAAAGCCTTAACCCAAATATATGGCTGCTCCACAATCAAATCTAAGCCATACTGTCTTTAGTCCATGCGTGTCTTTTCTAACTTCTTCGAAAACCCTTTTAGACTGCCCTCTGCTGTTCTAGCTCCTCCACTCTGAGTCATGTCCCTCCTCCATATTGCACGTCACCTCTAAACGTATCATGTATCAAAAGTTCAAAACTACTCTAAAATTACCTACAATGTGCCGATTCCTTGTTTTATAGCATGTAGTTTTACTACCCCCCCCTCTCTACACGTTTTACTAATCTGTTACTTTTTGTTGCCCAGCTTTCAGCCCCACACTTCGTGGTGGGTCTGCCTCACAAATTACCCTTTGGGAACCCATAATTTCCCAAAATACTACAGTTACAAGCCTAATCCAATATATCCAATACCTTACTGCCCAATTACTTCTTTTCCAGTAATATATTAAAAAGCTTATAAAGCTGTCTCTTCAACCCCCTTGAACAACAAAACATCCCAATTACCACCCAAAAATAAATGCAGCATACAACATGCCAGACAAACCAGTGCAACAGAGAACCAAGTCCAAATCTAATTGATCATCAATAAGCATCTCATAAGAGTGCATGCATTGCGGCTCCTCGGTGCTAGTTGGTTACAGATGCAGATCCAGCCTCAAACCAGGTCCTTTTTCCAAGAAATAGGCCTGGGGTTGGGTTATATAGGTATTGGCCTTTATTGGATGAGTTATTTTTGTAATAGGCTAACTTAGTGGACCCTAAAAAATTGGGTACATGAATTGAGTATGAAAACCCCATACAGTTAGTTTTTTATTTTTCTACTCCTTATTAGACTTGATAGATACAATTTAATTAGTCCATATTAGAGTTGATGCATCTTATTTAATTAGTCCTTATTCAGGCTAATGCATACAATTTAATTTAATCCTTATTATAGTTGATGGAGAATCCTTGTAAGGGTTGAACTATAATACCCAAGACAAATCAGAGTTTGTGTTAAAATTCAGTCAAGTTGTTAAAAGTACAACTAGGGGTCATATTCTAATGTTTGTTAAGACAATAAATAGCCATGCATAGCATGTAATAGTTTCCCAATTCAGATTATCAATAAAATCAGCTATTGCAATCTGCGTGTTTTTTGTTCCCAGAGAATACATAACTCCAATAGTGGTAAGGTATCTCTAGGTGCTCGAGTGGAAGGGTCTCTGGTGAAGTCAAACTGAGATTCCTCCGCGGCTGTGGATTCAGCCTGCCTTCAGTCCTGTTCACGATGCAGCTCTGACATCAAATTGGCCAAAAAAGGGCTAACTCCGTGCCAAAGGCTGCCACACAAGCAGAGCCTAGGCAGGCAGTTTTCCCACAATCTTACCCCAACAATTTTTGCTGGAAGGTCCGGCATCAAATTGGCCAACTTCCCTTTGAAATCAACTTAGGGTTGATAGATATGGGTGTTGGGCCTAGTTCAGCAGGATTATGTGGTTATCAAGGTTCGAAATATCGTTTAAAAAGGGGGTGTCGGTGGCTGGCGAAACCATCGACACCCCGAGATGTCAGCGATACACCCATGAGATATCGAGGTTTCAACGTTTAAACCGTAAAGTGTTTTATACTTTATAATTTATTACTCAAATAATATATAATATATTAATATAAAAACATTTGTATGTTTTAAATTGTAACCTGCAAGCGCACATGTGAAGCAGCGGGACCCGTGCAATTGATTTTCAAGCTTTTAACTTTTAGTGGTAAACGGTGGAGACCTTATCCGTCCTCACACCGCCCGAGAGCGAGAGAAAACGATGCGGGGTGATTGAGGGAGACGGAGTAGAGAGATGAGAAATGAGAAGACGAAGAGAGCGAGAGTGAGAAATGAGCAACGGTGAGCGACTAGGAGAGCCGGAGAAAGTCGGTGACGGGCCGGAACCGCGACCGCACGCGAGACAGCCGGAGAGCGAGAAGGGAGGCAGCGGAGCCCCATCGCGAGAGAGAAAGAAGATGGGAAAGCGGAGAGAGAGGGACAAACCACGAGAAGGCGCATCCGCGGTTCCCCGGCATCCACGGGGAGGCCACCAGCGGAGAAAGATGATTTTTCCGTTTTCGCGGTTGGCGAAAAGATCGATTTCATTGCGACTTTTAGTGTTGCGAAATCGCAGGGTTGAGGCATATGCGATTGCGCGAAATGTCGCGACATTTCGGCGACATAATGTACATTGGTGGTTATTAGCCAATTCTATGGGCCCATAAATTTTTTGTTAGGCCAAGTACGAAAATAGGTTTCTATTTTAGTACAATTGGTCTAAATATGTAAATTATGCCCAACTTAAGTTATAAGGCAGAATAGTCTTTTCTTATGTTTTATTTTAGTTTTAAGAGTCTAAGACAGTCTAGAATTTGACTAGGAGTGCTTTTAAGTTTAGTTTTAAGTGTCCTATTTGAATTTGGATTAGTATGTTGAGTACAACTAGGAAAGTCACTTTCTAAGTCCTAATTTCACTAGGATTTCTTATGTAAGGCTAAGAGTAAACCCCCGCACATGTAATAGATTACATACTTGAGAATACAATTAATAAAGTCTTTTACTGCCTAAGGGCAAGGTTAGTAGAGCTTCTCATTTGTGATTGAGTAAGCAACCTAGGTTTGTATTTGAAGGATTCTCCTTCAAAGTGTCCTTCAAAGTGCTTGTAGCCTGCATCCACTTCTTTCCATCTCCATTGCACCCCATTACAAGGCTCACATTACAAGTTAATAATAAGTCAGCACTTAATCCCATTCCCCCTCTCATATCACCCTTTTTTTTTTTTTCTTGAATTTTCTGAAACTTTAAAACTTTTCAAAGAAACCCAAAACTCAAGGTCAGATCTTTGCCAATCTAACTGTTAGATCTGTCCCCAACTCTAGGAATCCCATCCCCCCAAACCTTAGAGACCTTCCATCCCAATTGCAGCCATATCGGACCAACCAAACCCTAGTCTAAGCCCTAAACCCTTAACTGCCCAAAATTCCCAAATCCTATTCAAAACCCTAATCCCTTTGCTGCCCTAAATTCCCAAACCCTATCCTAAATCCTAATTCCTTGTTGCACTAGATTCCCAAACCTAATTTAAAACTGTGAAACCTTAATTTGAACCTCAGGCTAAGGCTGGTTTTGATAAGATCCCAAAAGAACTGGCCCTCACTGACTTGAGGCTACATCAGTCCACCATCATCACAGCTCACCACAGGGCCTTTCTTCCAAGTACATGGCAAGCCAGCAATCTCCCATCCCCCTTCTAACCTTTTTTTAATTCCTTTAAATTTTCAAACCCGCTTAACACCCAAAACAAGAACCATCATATCTTCCAATTTAGCCATCCAAACTCAACCATTTCAACTTGGGGGATCGTATCCTCATATCATTACCTATATCCCTACAAGTTTCAACCCATTCTAATACCTACCCACCTTAGCTCCCCATATCATTCACCATATATTTTTAAGATCAAGAAACCTTTAATTAATCCCATTTGAGTTGGTTCTCTTTATAGATCTTTGAAGAACTGACCCTCATTCAATTGAGGCTACATCATCAAGTCTCTCACATCCCCAAGCATGGCTTCAGTGCTTCACACTGTAATTGTGTCACAACAATCTTTTTTAATCCATCACCAAATTGCCATCTCCCCTGTTTGTTATCTCTGCTCGAATGGAACAGAGGAAGTGGAACCCATTTTTTCTCCACCATTTGGGGGAAGGTCTTCTGTCCAAATGTTGGCCTTAAAACCAGAGGATCCTCTCCTTTCACGCGCGGGGTGGGGGTGGGGGTGGGGGGGAGCGGATATGCGTAAATATGACTTTTGGTGGTTCACTTATTTGTGATGCTGTGAGTCAACTGACTTCTAGTGCAGCCATTGGTCATATTTGGTCCATAGATTATGGCATCTGGAACAAGCTTTCCTTCTTCTCTTCCAGATGTGTTGGCTTCCCAAAGTTCAGGTTTACAGTTGTTCCCCAGGACCCTCCCTCCTGCTGCTGCCATCTTCTTAGGGTTCCACTCTGTTTGTTTAGTAATTATTTCTTCTCCCCCTGTTCTTAGAAGCCTTGTCCTTCTCCAGTTCTCCTTTTAGTAATGAAACTTTTATTCATCCAAAGAAAGAAAGAAAGGTTTTTTATTTTCATGGATTTCTTCTTATCGAAGATCTACAATCTTCCTGGAGCTTTAGTTTGAAGATTTCTACTGTGCTATTTTCTCAGGTTTTACTGCTGCTGTTTTCTTTCCTACAGCGGATCAATTCAGCCACTTGGGTTGGATTGCTATTGTCAAGGTTATCCCCAAAGAAAATCCTTTTTACTGCCAATGGAGGTTGGTATTTCCTATCAGACCTATGCTGGTCTAGTCTGTTTAAGCTGCAACTAGGAGTTTCTCCTTTTTGCTGTTCTTTTGTGTGCTACATCTTTTGGTCTGGCTGCTGGCCACTGTTTCTGATATATTGGTTCCAAGGTTGAGTATATCCTGGTCAATGATGTTATGGTAGTTTGAAGTTGCATCTCATGATTTATGAGTGTTAAAAATACTCTGTAAAGTAGCAGTGCAGGGGGAATACATCTCAAATATCAAATGTTGTGTTCTGTCAATGATTTACGGATGCAGGCACAGACCAAGGCCACTTGGACCACTGAATAATACTTAGAAGATTGGTATTCTAGTTCAAAATCTTAAATCTAGCCCAACACCTAGCAATTGGTAGTGCAGTTCTATGGATAGTCATCATGGGTTGTCCTTGCTTGAAATATTGCCAAATGATGGTGGTATCTAAAGTTCAGAATAACTTGTCTAACCATGAGTCATGTTTCTTCTCCTTGCTGCTCTTCTCTTCCGTTTTTATCTGCACTGGTAATGATTCCCCCTAGTTCTATTGTAAGTTAATAAGTTATAACAAGACTTGGTTTCAACAAATTTAAATATCAAGATCTCCGAACCCAGACATAAATTTAAACAATATAAAAGGACTTCAATCCTATGCATGAAAAAGCATTGTACATGATTTCATAATAAAAGAACTTTTACATTGTAATTATTGTTAGATGCCTTCAATTATTTCATAGCATTAGATACAATTTTTAAGGACATACACTAGGACATGCAAGAAAAAATCATGAATGATGAAATTTCCTACTTCGGATTTAGAAGAAAAAATGGCCTAATGTTCAATCCTGAAAGCTTGTTCCCTTAGACTTCACGAATCAGTAGATCACATCAATTTTCTCTGAAAATCCCATAACCCAGTAGCAAGAGTTTGACATTCTGAAAATCAGCTCAGTACAAGAATTTGCTTGAAATAGGAAGATGGTAACGATACACAATCAAAACTCCCTAGGCATTGCATGCAAAAGAAAATGAAGGATAACATTACATAATGAATCATGTTTAAACAAAAATTTGACTTGATTCAGTTCTAACTCGAATCCTGGACCTAGCCATTACCCTACAGTGGTGTTTGATGAGGTGTGAGAGGTTTTTCATGTTGGCACCACCAACTGACAAACCTACGATCTACCTGTCTAATGTAGAGGTGATACGTTGGTAGAGACAAACACTAATGAAACCTATGATGTCTTATCGCAACTTTATGTGGTTGTCTACAATGATCCAAACAACATAAAGAAAACTAAGGTCAACACAAAAAAGGGGATGAGGGAGATATGATGTGCAAAAAAATAAAAAAACGGTAGAAATATAAGGAAAAGTCAAGGATGAAAAATAGAAATAAAAATAAAATAAGTACGAGGAAAGAGGCACAACCCAGCAAATGAGAAAATTCTCACCAAGTGGGCTCTGCCAGGATCCTTGCCCTCCAATAGGCCCTATCCAAGGTCATACTTGGTACAAACAAGGCCACACATGTACTTTCTCAGATCTCACATGGTCATTCTAAGCCTGTCCCAAGCTATCTCAGCTCCTTCAATCAGGATCATGTCATTCCCCCTACTGTGACATCCCTAGGCCTCTGTTGAACATGACCACACCATCTCAAATGACTCTCTTGGAGCAACTCTGAAGTCAGATCTAAGTCAATCATTCCTTACTTTATCCTTTCAAGTCTTCCACACCCATCTTAACATCTTCATCCCTACAACAGAAAAGCTTCTAGATATGGCACTTCTCAACTGCCCAACAATAAGCCCCATTCACCACAGCCAGTTGTACAACAGACCTGTAGACCTTCCCTTTAAGCTTTAAAAGTGGCAATGACAAAGTGCTGAATTCATTTTCCTGGTTTGGGTAACAAATAGAAACCATAAAAATAAAAAGAGCAAGATGAGGAGGATATGCAGGAATTTTATTTACCGAATTATCCAGTTGTCTCAACTCCTCGATGTTAATAAAGAACATTTTGGGTATAGGCCATCTGAGAGGGTGTCAATTCACTTGGGGCCATGGCTCTGACACCAACTGACGAGCTTTGCTAGATTGAAATATAACAAACAGTAGAAACCAGAGTCGCAGTGAACCAGAAAACCATGAATAAAATCATGAATATTGCAGAAACAAAATGTTATTAGAACTTGCATACCACATTTCTGATGGAACTGGAACTAACATATGTTAGAGGTTTGTAATGGGGTATGTCATATGTGGTAAATATAGTAATGGTTAAATCAAAATAAAATGTGCAGACAGATAATAGCAAGGAAAACCAACCACGTCATGATCATTAGTGTAAGCATGCTGAAGTATGGATCAAAGGAGAATATATAGTGAGCAGAATATTTCCAAAATCCAGCCTAATTTGATTGTTATATTCTCTGAATCATAGGCTGAAGTTTCAGACTTAGGCAAGGAAAATAATTCCAATTGCAAGATTTGTAGCAGTATGTTAATCAATGGAAGATGAGAGAAACTATAAGAAACAAAATAGAAAATTATATGATAATACAAAAGAGGTTAAAAATTTCCACCTGCAGGCAATTCTGTATAACTCTAAATGAATGGAAGAAAAGAAAAGGAAGACGAGAATATGATCATAGGTTTCATCACCATGCACACACTCACATACAGTTAGCTTTCTCATACATCAACTGTAAAAATCAACGAACTGATTACTAGAATACGAACTCTCCTTGCTCTTAGCTGCTCAGCAAACACTAAAAAGGAATCCCTCTAGAAAGGATCCTTAATGATTATAAGGAAAATAGAAAGCAACTAAAATAGAATCCAGGCTGGAATCCTTCCGGAGGGTCCCCTGTATTACATACAAAAGAGAAAGTGACAAAAATGGAACTTTTATTTAAGACTATGATCACTAAGTGACTCAAAACATGAAATTATAAACTAAAAATTTGACATATTACCTACTCAATCCAAATAGGCATTAAATTCCTGATTTTTTGGGCTTAAGGAATGGGCCTGTTACCAAAAATAAAAAACTCAAAATATATAACCATTGGACACTTAAAATGGGTCTAAAATATTGAACTACAGGTTGACTTGGCGAAAAAAATAGAACGATATTAGAGTCTCTACATTCTTCTCCCATGGGATATGAGATGCATTATTCTAGAATTAGTTCTGACACTATTCAACTTGGGTTACCATACAATAAACAGATGTAAAGGTAGAGGGCCTTCCCAATGACACGAAGTAATCCATCAGTCGAGTTTTTTCGGCTACGGATTTAGTAATGCGCTCAATGGACTCCAAAAGAATGCTACAGTGGATTCCTTGGAGGACAAATGGCTCCTTTCACAAGATTGATGTTTACCATTAATCCCTTCCATTTTTCTATGTATACTCGTCAAGTTTTCAGTTTGGAATTGTATCAAATTTTTCACCCAGCAGCAACTCTATTTTACTCAAATTTCTGGTTAGTTCCCCTGTTTTTCATTTTTTTAAGCTAATGGAATTTTCCGATTTCTGGATTCTTACATTACAGCAGACATACTTCTAACAACCTTACATCAAAAGCAACACAGGAAGAATAGCTCCAATCATAACATGCAAATCAAGCAAAGTGGCAGAAGAGGTTCATGAAAAATGTTACAGAAAAGTTTAAGTTCCTGCATCTATCAATCCAGTGTGAGCCCATGTAATGCCTCCTCTTAGCAGTAGGGATGCAATAGAAATGGTGCACATAAACTAAAATAATTCTATGTAGACAAGATACTGTGATTATCATAAAAACTTTAAAGAACCAAAGAGGAGAGAAGTCCACTATATGCTTATGGTAAGATATCAAAGCCTGCGAACATGGTTAGAAAAGTTAATGAATCTTGTGCAAGCAGCCAAAAGGATACTCTGCACAGCTATCGAACAGTAAAGATGCCAAACTATGCGTGTTAGGTTATAATATTCAGTGTACATAATATATAATCCCACTTTCAACTAAGCCCATCACTTAAGCTATAACTATGCTCTACAATTACACAATCTCCTCATGCCTGAATCCACTATCCCCGCAATCTGTACTAGGATCCAAGCTGCAAGGTGAATCATACCACTTAGAATTATCTGGGTAGAAGCTGTCTACCTGTATACCAACAAGACTCGCATCCATTGTACCGTCAATCCTCATGGGCTTAATCAATTTCGAATCCTCACAATTGAGGATGCTCTTCTCATCGAAATCATCACAAGCATCCTTCAACCACTTATCAGATTTACAGTTATCACTGATCAAAGACTTTCTACTCCTACATTCTGTGCTCATTTGATCCCAAGGTGCAACATCCACAAGTGTCCGTCCAAAACTATCATCATCATCCTCAATGAGTTCAGCATCCTTGCCATTCCCATATAACCGATCATGGTGGTGGTCACCCCAATGTGCCAGATCATTATCTCCCACCAAAACATCTTCTGGCTGTTGCTTACCATGAAGTAATCCCAGAGGCCTAGATGATTCCTCCCCAATGCTCCTAACTCTATTCACAACTTCTGAGAGTTCTCTAGACACCGAACTCACTAGCTCTTGCGGCATTTTTGTGATTCTTCCCTCAAGCAGCCCAATTTCAGCCTTAAGTTCCTGTACCTGGTGCAAAACTGAAAGCTGAAAATCACCATCGTCCTTACCCGGAAAGGCAAATGCATCAGTTTCGGTATCCTCATTCATCCCATACACAGTATCCTGATCCATCAAAAATCCACCTTTATGCCCAACAACCCTATGTATGATCCTAGCGTTTCCATCCAACGGACCCGGTTCATGCCCAGAATGCACAGCATAAAGCTTGAACACGGCCATCCCCTCCTCCTGATACACAAATGTCTTGTCTTTCTCGTTATAGTTTGAAATCGGAACAATTGCCCTAATCCGGAAACCGCAACCGCACCGCTTAGACGCGTAAGGCTCCCTCTTCAAAATCCTCGATTTCTTCGCTGCAGGCTCCCCCGCCCGGTGACAAGCATAGTCTTTAACTTCAGCCATAAAGGGTTTGTATCTGATATACTTCTGACGAATACAAAGGACAACCTTGTGTTTCGCCGCCAGCTGCTGAAGACGGTGAGGGACCTCCTTGGCAGGAACATCGAACGACTCCGTGTACTCGAATCTGCGGCGTTTAGTCCTGGGAGCGGACCCTGAAGCATCAGAGCAAACAGGGCAGGACGCAACACAAACTCTAATAAAGGATTCGGGAATACCGTAGAATTTGGCTCCTACGGTCCAAACTTGCTTGATACGTTCAATAGTCTCTTTCAACCCTAGATGCTTGAGATCGGCATCGCCGTGGAAGCTCATGACGATGTCTTGCCACTGATCAATGAAAGACACATACTGCTGAGAATTGTTCTTGAAATACAATACCTCGTTACCATGAGCATCGATGTGAGCGTTGAGCTTGTCTTGGATGCGCTTCCAAGCCGTGAGGTAAGCAGTATCCTCGTTTCGGTCCTTCCAAACGGAACGCCAGCTCCTGAGGACATCTCGAGGGGTAGCGTTGCGGATCTCTTCAGGCGTAGCAAGCCGACGATCTAGAATACACTGGACCATGAGAGCATGAGAATCGCGGTTGAAGGTGTAGAACTGAGACGAGATGTGAGGTTCAGGGTTGATGCAAACCGGTGCACGCTGGTTTATGCCCGTGGAGACTGTACCATCAGCGGCGGAGGAGGAGACGGTGCCGGTGTTGGTGTGGTGATGAGTGTCGTCGGCGTCAGACGAGCTAGGGCTTGGTGAGTCACCGTGTTTGTCTTCTTCTTCATCTTCATCGTCTTCGTCTCTAAAGACCACAATTTCGGAAATGGAAGGGAGAGAATAGGGTTCTTGTGCTTGATTTTGTGGTGGTTCCGGTGGCGGAGGTTGCAATTCCTCTGTTTGGCTCATGATCTGGTGGTCGTAGCCGTGGTGGTGCTCCTGGTGGTGGAGGTCCGGAGCTTTGTCGCGGCTCATCAGAAGCGGAGAAAAGTGGGGAACGTGTGTCTCGGTGGTGATGGTTGATTTCGGGAAAGTAGATCTTCATTTTTTTCCTCCTTGTACTCTTAGTTCGAGGCTTTAGATTGAGTTATGTTTATGTATTTCTCCCATTTTAATAATAGGAGTTTTTAACAATGCCACCTCACATTTAACTCTCTCTCTCTTTTTCTTTCTTTCCTTTTTTTTTTCCCATTCCTTGCAATATCTACATGAGGGGTTGGAGGAGACTCTACGCTTAGAAAATATATCAAACCAGATGGTTCAATTTAAATTTAGAGATATATCTTTTAATATTTTGCTCCCACCATAAGTGAGAGATCATGCATTGAACACCAATTTGTTGGCCATGTCGCCAATAAAGGAGCATGCATAATGTCTCAAAAACTAAACCCAACCTTAAGAGAAAGTCAAGGATTGTCTAGAGCGAGGCCAAATGAGGGTTATGGCTAAACCCCACAGCGAACGGGAGAACAGACAAATTGGGACTGTTCCAACAAAGAAATTGATCGGAGCTAACATTAAGGTACCGGTTATAAGGAAGGATTGAGTGGGGACTGGGGAGGCAGTGGCCGGTGAAGGGTCTCCAAGTGGTGATGCAGCCTCTATGCCAAACTAGCGATGATTAATTAACTATGGGGGAGGGGGACTGATAGGACAAGATTCCACACAAAGGAAGGGGAGACGGAACCTGAGAGGGAGGAGGACCCAAAGATCCAGTCATTAGCAGTGGGGTTGAAAGATGGGGTGGGAGGTTGGACCAAAATTGAGCAACACTCGAGGGGAAGAGGGTAGGAAATCTAGGAATTACCAAGTATGAAATGTGAGAAGAGGGTGAATTTCTTCAAAAAAATTGGTGAATACAATTTCAATTGTTGTTGTACACTTCTTTTCGAGCCTATATCCTCTACGCATAAGGGTAGAGGTCAATGCTCCCCTCACATCTCTCCACCACATATTATGAGAGAATTTCACCTCTGAATTGTGACAAAATGAATTAGAGATGGGACCCCCAGTGACCCCAACATAGATCCCCTCATAATGTGTGGTAAAGTGTGAGGGGAGTACAATCATCTACCCTAACAAGTAGAGGACCCGAGTTTATTTTTTCTCTTACTCTAATAATAGGGTCTATTACAATTCCTTCACAAATTTAAATATCTCATTCGCTACAAAGATTTGCCACAAAATTGCATGGATATCCTACGTGATACGTGTAATACCCGCGTTCCGAAAGTCCAGTCCAACTAGGTAATAAACTGGTTCTACTAAATGAACAGTAAGTCGGCGAACCAAAATCAATAAGGGGAACACCGAATACTCTAAATAAAGAAGCTAATTTTAAAAATTTTGATATTGGATCTAATGACTGTAGTCTTAGCACTGATAGTGGTACCTGTGGCCTAAGTACAGTTTACCCGTGGGACCTATATATGATGAAATTAGACTAAATTGAAGATAGGAGAATAATCAAAGTAATTTTCTTTATCCCAAGGTACCTACAACTTGACTATTAAGCTGGTCTTATACTCTGTTTTTGGTAAGAGCGAGTCTTATATCAAAAGCGAGTCTTATATCAAAAGCCCGTAATTCATTAATTAGGACCTAAATGGCAATTCAATAAATTGTATGCGTAATTAATGAGTTTAAATAAAAAGTGAATTAATAAATGTATATTATATATAGTATAGTATATGCATTTATATAATCAAATATCTTTATGGGTGGAATTATCCCACCTCCCAACTTGCCACGTTGAGTGTGAGGCGGTGAACTGGTGATGCTTGGGAGTAGAGTAAGAAAGATGGGAAATAGCTGATGGGTTAGTAAAGCGGTTAAAGACTCTACCTTTTACGGGGAGGTCTTGGGTTCGCACCCATTCGACGGCATTAATTTGAGGATGTAATCGTGGTGCGCGCAAGCTGGCCCGGATAAACCTCATAAAAAAATTGTAAAAAGAAATCAGTGGATAGATTGTGGGTTCAATCCTTACCGGCAGCATATGTAATATTCTCATTATTCTCATTAGGGTTGCAACTGGGTCGGGCTTTTGCAATTCCAAGCCTAGCCCTATATGTTCTAACATGAGTCCATTCCCGCCCTAATCCTAGCTCAGGGCCAATGATTATTGTCCCTAGCCCTAAGACCTACAGGGCCAAGCCAAGCACATTCCCGCCCTAATTGGCCCTAATTAGGCCGAATCAGGTGGGTTGGCCCTGACCCTGGCCCTAACCCTGATTGGCCTTGACCCTGGCCCTGTCCCTAGCCCTAGTTGGCCCTGACCCTGATTAGCCTTGTTTGGGCCCTGATTAACCTTATGTTGGCTCTAGCCTTAGTTGGTCATGTCCGTAAACCTAAAATATCAAATGTAAATTCGTAAAATATATATCGAGTTTGATTCAACTAGCAATTTTGCTTATCAGATTCAGATATGGATAGTGGTTAACCACTCCGAGCCTAATCCAACAAGGTGTATCATGCATGCAGTTAGAGAGGAGGTGTTGATGTATGAATTGTGAGATCTAAGTCAAATCAACCATGACCCAAACAATGTACAAACAGAAGTCAAAGGATCAAACCTAACCTCTTAACTAAGAGGTGGTGGTCATTGCCAACTTGCCAACTCTTTGGTGGTGACTAAGATTCTTTTTTCTTGAAGTTTATGATTAAGCTGCCCTAAACAGAACTTACATTTCGATTTGATTTCAGTTTTTAAGGCTTGTGTTTATTTCTGTAGAAAATTTTATCTTATATACAAATAAAATGTTCTGCAAAACAAACGGAACTTTCATGAAAATATTCATTCTCTTGTCCCTTTAATTTGGTGAGCTTTTCGAAGTGGCTACTGATGTGGGTTCTGATGACCTTTCTCAACCTGTGAAATTTAATTGAAACAAAAATTAAACGGTTTCACTTCATATGTTTCACAAACACTCCTAGAGTCAAGAACCTAAGATTAATATCAGCTTATCCCAGAAAAATATGTATTTCAAGCTCAATAAGTTGCACTAGTTTTGGAGATTTGTTTTTAGGAAACTGATCTCAGAATAGGCTTTGTGGCTAACAGGAATCCGGTGACTGAATTCTTCCTTGCAAGTATTTAGAGAAAAATTCTCGTGCTAATTCCTGCAGATCGCCATTGTTAGGATCTTGGTCAGCTTGGTTCCAACAACTTGACGTGTCAAACTGTAGATGCACTGAATCAACTAATGCGGATGCACCAGAACTGGGCTGTGAGTTGTTTGATGAAGCATGGAGGCTTGCTGAAGCAGGAGACTGTGATGGCGACATGGGCGGTGGAGGAAGCTCCAAGGCTGCGAGGTGGGCTTGAATTACCGCAAGCTCTGCCTGCAAATTCACCACCTGCAGTTCCAAAATACATCTTCTCTTGGTTAATCTCTTCATGTTCCGAATATACAATTCTTTCCTCTTCTTTCAGCTGGAGAGAGCTAGGTTCACCACTGATCTAGTGATGATATAAGACATACCCTAAATCAAAAGGAATTTAACATCTATGGCAAAAATAAAGATAACTCTTAGGATTACTCATACTCTTTATAGAAAACGAGTCAATTTCATATTATTTTAAAAGCTTTCTTTACCTCTTTCTTAAAAATTCTTGGGAATAAAGATAACTAAAACGGGTTATGATTTCTCACTTTAACAGGAAAAAACATTTGCTTATGTGAATTGTTAAGCCAGACGAAAAATCCCTATGATAAGATGAACCACGCAAGAACATAGATGAGAAGGAAACACGCAAATTTGATTATGGAGTTTGGCCAAAACTAGGTCTAAAAATTCGGAGCTCAAGTTAAAGCTCGATGCACCAAATGAAGAACTATAATCTTAAACTGAATGTTCAATACACACAATCACATTGAATCTTATGAAAAATTGCAAGATTTCAACCTTGAATCACCAGATTAGATCACATACAAAAGAAGAGGAGAAGAGTGGAAAAAACCCTAGTTGCAACAACAAAAGGAACCTAAGATGAAAAGAATCTAACTTCTCAACGAATAAGAAAAATATACACTTTGACACCCCAAAAAAAAAGAAAGCATATACTTCGGTTCAAACCCAACTAATATGTGCCAGTTCAAATTTGGTACATGCTAGAGTGAACAATAATTGGTTCTCCTTCAAACAAAAATACCTTGCATTAAGAGGGTAAATTTACAGATTAACCCTCTGATGAATCATGTCTATATTGCAAATGAAATTCATATTTGAATCCTGATATTCTCGTGTCCTAATGCTCACTGAAATTAAGTAATGAAATAAAATATTTCTCTGGAGTACATATTCCTTTATTATTAGTTATTTGAATGGTCAATATGTGAGATCCATTTTTTATAAGAACCTACTAGAAAGTAGTAGCTATATTTGTTTTCATTATCTTTTAGGCAAAGCTGTGGGCCTATTCAAGAAATGCATGAGAAAGAATTTTGAATTTAAGATAAGAGTTGTTTTTTTACCTAACAAAATAGTGTGATAGTGTTTATCATTTCGTTTCCACAAACAGGAGAGCTGCATCTTTGTAGATGAACTTAAATAGATATAAAAGAATTTCTAAACCTGCTCTGTGATATGAAAATCAACCTACACATACTCCCATGAGATCTAACGCGGAGGTCTCAAATTATAACTTAGATTTCTTCCTCGAGTTGATAAATACTTGCCAAAGTCAAAAGTTCAAACATTTAAATATTACCCATTTGGCTAAGTTCCTAAGCAAGTAACAAAGACTATACTATGTTCCTTGGAAGAAGCCATTAATGGCGGTGAGCTTCCTTCAACCCATCAAAACAACTGAAACCTGCTAGAGAACAAGAAGAAAAAGGGTAATACCTGCCGTTGTAGAGCAAAGATTTGACCAACAGAGCCATAGACAGGGTCTTTAAGTCGAGCTAGTGCTTCATAGCAGATGGTAAGAACAGCATCAAGACGTTTGTGGACAGGTAAACGTAGGAGAAGCTTGGAAACGTTGCTGGCACCAAACACCTTATGCACAGCAGCGAAGTGTGAAGCACCTTGTTCTGGGTCGAAGTAAGGTGCAAAGATGCAACCCTTGATACACTTCCGGCGTAAGAACTTGCAAGCTCCACAAGGCCCACCACCATTGCTGCTACTTTTGCTCATATCTTTCTCTAGTTTCTGCAGAGGTTATGGATTCTCTCCTTCTCAAATCTAGTCTCGGTGGGGTGGGGTCGAGTGAGAGAGAATGATATCAAACGGGAGGTGTTCAGAGAGAAAAGAAGAGAGAAGAGAGGACAAGAGAGTTGTTTTTGGGGGTTTGATGATAATTAATATAATGAAAAAGAAGGATTCGTAGTTAGCTAAGCTCTAGTGGGTCATACGAAGAAAATGGCATTTTTTTTCTCCATTCAATGAATGTGTTTGGGTTTCAGTTTCAATCTTTAAAGCTACGGCAGGCCTAGCAATAGCCACCTTTGCAGCAGCTTGCGTGAAGCAAACCCACATACGATTGTGTGCCAATCAGCAAATCTTTAGGGCTTCACCTTTTGTTGAGGATTTTTTATGAGCACATAATTACCAACTTTATATTCAAATTAAGGTATTAAAAAACGCCTTGAAATTTACAACATGAATTAACTAAGATCAAATAGTTCTTAATCATTAAATTTCACTCAAAAATGATTTCTTCAATTGCTTCTGAGGCTTCAATAATAAAACAGGAAGGAGAGAAGAATTCCAAAAAATTAACAAAAGCAGTGTGCTTGTTTAGCCAACTGTTTCAACTGTTAATGAACCATCAAGTCTAAATGTACTAGAATTCTAAGTCGTCACTCCTACGATTACCAAACGCGGCATTGGAATGTATGTGACACCCATGATCCAACCAAGCCTATGACCAAATTGGGAAGGATGTGATGTCATTTCCATCAGCAGGAATAGATATGAAGAAATCACTGAAAAATCATTCAAGAGATTCCCAATTGCCAAATGCACGTGTTGTTAACTTGGAAGACAGTTGCCATCGATGTGATTGTCCAATCTCTTCCATCTTACGAAATGGAGAAAATATTTGAATTCCGTGCGTAAATGCATATAAGTATGATGCAATGGTGATGAGAGCCTCTCTCTCTCTCTCTCTCTTTCTTGTACCGTTGTTTAACTGTAGAAAGAAAGACGACGCAGACACGCATGGAGCTAAGAGAGACACGGCGTTCAGGGCCGCGCCGTCCGCCACTTGTGCGGCGGTGGGTGTGAGATATGAGTCAGTATAGACGTACGCAATCTCCATGTGGTGATGATCACTGTTTGGATTGTGGAGAAGAAAGGTGTTTAAACTTGGGGAAGGAAAGCTAGCTCCATGAATTGAGAATCACTCGATGAAGTGCTTTTGACACATCACGTTGATCGTTCATGTATAAAGCTGCAAACCTTAGGGTGAAAGGCTCCAGGAATGGAAGAGAGGAATTTAGGGACGGCGAGTACTAGTCAGAGCATGCCGTGACGGCCGGCTCATGGCAAATGACCAAAGGTGTTCAGCCTTGAGACTAACCTAACTATTCGAGAACTAGGGGTTTAGTATAGGGGTGTCAATGGTGCTGTTTGGGATGGGCCTAATGGTTTTGGGCTGAAAAACATCTAACCAAACACGGCTCATTAGCAAAATAACGGTTTTGGGTTTGGTTTCAGGTTGGTGCGGTTTGGGTTTGGGCTAACGGTTTATATTCGGGTTGACTAACGATTTATGGTGTGTAAGAAGAAAAAAAAAACAAAAAAAACAATTGAGTATCCTACAACAAAAGTGAAAATTATATGGAAAGTAAAGTTATTATTGGTCAATTTCCATTAAAAAAAAAAACAACCCATTCTAAAGAAAATAAAAAACCTAGATATTAAATAGTAAAATGACTATTTGATATTTAAATTTATGCTTAATTTTTTTAATTGTCTATACAAACTACCTAATGGTAATATAATAATACAAATACTATTTAATGTAAAATTACAAAATGGGTTGTAAACGGGTTATAACGGGTTGCGGGTCGGTTTTGGGTTGGTGCGGGCTCCACAACCCTCAGCCCAATTATGGCTCATTAAGGTTTGGTTTGGGCCGGTTTGGGCTATAACGGGCCGATGCTGTTCGGTTTTAACGGTTCGGACTATAAATTGACACCCATAGTTTAGTAGGATGCATTAAACACACCATCTCTTTTGATGCTAAGCAACACTCTCGTATTTGTTTTTGGTATATGAAGTTTATCCGGGCCATCTTGTGCGCACCTCAATTACATCCTCAGGAGAGCTTTGTCATCTGTAAATGTCGAACCCATAATCTCTTCACTGAGAAGTATGGATCTTACCACTCTACCACCATGCATTGACAATATTCTCTCATGTTGTTTCATTGTTTTCATTCTAACCAGCCTAGATTCAAGTGATTTTGCTTACCTTAAAAGGATATTATTATATGGTATATGCAAAGAGACTTATTAGGTCAAAAATTAGGGTGGGTCACTGTAAAATAGGGCTAACCCAATCCTATCAAGTAAATCAACTCGTGTGGGGCTTAGAAAAACCCTAACATGTAGGGTTTTGGGTTCTCAAACCTTGGTGGCGTTGGGTTTAGACTGACCCTACCCTTTGCGGCCTTTCGACACCCCTACCAATATGATACTCAATACGAATACTTTAAACCTAGGTTTTAGTAAATTGGATGATGTATAAAATACAATTGTTGATGGGTAATTGATTTACATACTAGCCTTAATGTAATTTTTGTCAGGCATCTAGTCTCTTCAATAATCATCTTTTGTGGATGTGCCTTAGAAACCTCCTATGTAAAGATGGTATATAAAGAAGTCTTGACTCATGATTCGTGACTCAATTTTGGTTGTCAAACCTCCAAACTTCCACACACAGTTGTGTAGTGAACTAGAGGCTAACTAGGATGCATCAAATGCATCGCCCATATTTCTTTGATGTTAAAAACCCTGACTTGTGATTCAAGATAAGGAATATCACACGCAATTAGAGTGGTTTGGATGCAATGTGCAACCTATATCCATTATTAAAATGATTCTCTCAGTGTTTTTTTTTTTTTATTAATGGAGGTGGTATACTTCTTATAAAAGTTTTACACAGAGTCTTATATTTATTAACCTCTAAGTTTAAGATTTGCTTTACATTTGAATTTATTAAATCTTTATCAACAAGATATACTTGGTACGCAACTCTTTTGAATTTAAATTGAAGTTACTATTGAGTTGTGACTCATCAAAATTGTCCTGACTGATCCGATTTCCCGGGTCTGTGACCAATTGCAGGGTTTTGTTAAAGCCGATTCCGATCCATTTATATTTAAAATTTAAATGCTCCCCGTCCGATTTATTTTCCCGATTCTGAGTTTTAAAACCTTCGTGAAAATGACTCTGTAATCCGCATTTCGAGCTTCGATTCCCATATCGCATCAAACCTCAAAAATTGCAGGTTGAGCAGTTTTCTTGGAGGAAAACGAGAAGAGACCAGACCATCGAAATTTGAATCTCAACAGCCACTGGAAAACTACTCTTCCTTCGTCGACATTTTTGTTTTCGTTGAGGTGCTAATTGTTCTTGCTGGTTGAGCAGAGGACGTATTTTGTAATCTCGGCTCAATAATTAGGGTTCCTGGAAGAATGGCCGCACGAGCGCTCTCCGTATTGCAAATTTCGACAGCCTCTTCACAATTCGATTGTAGAATTCCGAGTCATTCTTCTCTCTCTTTTCCTGGGAATCTCAAACTAGATTCGTTGGTGAATTCTTTGCTATCGAACCAGCTATCGCTTCGTTACTCGCGTTTGAGGCCTCTGCTTCCGAGAAAACGAGCGGTCGTTGCGACGGTTTCTTTTAGTCTTCCTACTGCGTATGTTTCAATCTTATTTTATTTTAATTCATCTTTTAGCCACCTCTGAAAGGATTTGGGTTTATTTTCTGCAGTAAACCGGAGAGAGCTTCCTCTGAGAAGGTACCGAAGTAAGTTCCACTGAATCTTCTTGATTCATATTCGCTTTCTTGAATTGATGTTTGGATATGTTTTATTTTTAATTTTGTGTTGTATGCTGGTGAAGATGGTCACAGAGGGCCATTAAATCTTTTGCCATGGGAGAATTGGAAGCCAGGAAGCTTAAGTATCTCTCCACTGGGACTGAAGCTCTTCTCATGGGAATATTGGTTGAAGGTTAATGATTTTGCCATTCTCGAAAATCACCTTATAGGATTGCAGCCGAAGTTTTGGTATTTGAAATTTCTCATAGTTATTCCTTAATTATATGCTGATGATATAGCTTCTTGTCGTTACTAAAATTGTAATTTGTAAAATATATGTAATTTTGTCATCTGATCTCGCGAGAATTCAAAGCGGATCTCCTGAAAATTTCCTATGTGACAAAAAAGAGAGAGAGAAGAGTTTGGCCTTTGAAATCCTTTGCCTTGTTGCTCTATGTTGCATGGTTGTAGCAAATGAATATGAGACTGTTGAAGAAAAAAGTGGATAAAAAAATTCTTCGCTTTTTTCTCCTGCTCCTTGACATGTGGCATTATAAAATTTTCATGATGAACTTTAAAGATATGCTCTTAAAATCAAATAGTTATACATCGAACACAAACAGATTATATGGGGTATGTGACAACAAGAACGGAGGTTAGATGGTGAGAATTGGTGATTGGGGGACCTCAGATGACAAGTTGAAATATCTAAGCTGAATCTGAAATAAAAAAGAGAAATAGGTATTGCTGTTGCAGATGAAATTGCAGCAAGATGAAGTGGAGAGCTGATTCTAAAGTGTAATGTTATTGAGAGAAAGTCGTTTCAGGTGCCATGGGCACGTGGAGCATTCTGAACCCACTAAAAAGGAGTCATATGATTCAGGTTAGTGGAACTAAAGAAGCAAGAGGTTAACCTAACATGACTTTTAGGGATGTTTTGAGAAAATAAATGCATTTTGTAGGGTTGAGAGCAAGGATTGGTTATTGTTGTTTGACAGTAGGATTTGTGCAGCTGGCTTCGTTTAACTGCGACAGGGCTTAGTTGAGTTGAGATGACATCATGATGGCATATGTTTTGTTGTTGAACTGAAATGAGACTACAAAGTGGTCTAGAACAACAACTGCTGCAAGCTACCATGCCTCACAAAAAGTCTGTGCAAATTCAACGGAGATCACCAAAAACATTAATTTCCTTCCAGTTCTCAGCATACCCAAGAGATGAAGGCGATTATAAGGGTATGTCATTTCACAGATCATTGTGCACTTCATTAGCAGATCTAGGCTTCTATCGAGGATGCCTTTGGGAGAAGATCTTTACCTGTCTGTTTTCATCTCACCCACCCATCCCCCACCAAAAAAGTGTCTTTTGTGATCTTCTATTCTCGAAAATTAAACTAAAAGACTTTGTCAACCTTCTTGACCGTAGCTTGAAATGGCTAAATTTCCAGTTAGGAAATAAAAGCAAGTCTTAAGAAGGAAATACACAAGCTCTAATGATGCCCATAATCATCTAAAAAGAGCCCAAAGAATACTGAAGGATTTATTTGCTTATTAACTGTAAACTGAACTAGTTGTAGCACAGTTCTGAATTTTATTTTCCATTCCATTATAGTCAATAAGTAAATTATCTTCATGCCCAAACACTTAAAATAGGCCACTCATAGATGAGAATGGAAGGACCAAGTTAACGCTGCTGATCAGTTAGTTTGGTTATGGTTGATCATGTCCAAGAGAAGATGCAATACTGCATACGTTTTTTGTCTGAAGGGAAAGAATGAGAATACCAATCTTAGAATATCATGATTTACCAACTATGAACAGATTTATCAACTCTCATTTCTTCTATTGTCCATGCAAAATGTCAAAATTGATGTAGCAATTTTCTATGTTCTTATTACTTGTAGAAAATGTTAATTTGTAGCTCCAATAGCCTATAATAGATTATTAACCCCTTTTGCATATGAATCCACTATGTAGCATGCTGAACAAGAAACAATCTCAAGTGGGAACTGTAACTACTGGAAACATCTATAAGCAGCGGACTGCAAACTGCTTATTTTCCATTTTGTACTGTAGGATAACTTTCCTTTTTCTAATTGAAATCCTATCATGATAACAATTGAGATCTCTTTTCTACAATTGTTTTTAACGAAACTTACTTTACCTTTTACACTTGGACCATCTGCATGAGCCTATGTTTCACATTTTTTCTCTTCCAGGAACCAGTCGAGCAGCAAAATTTTTGTGGGTAAACGGAATTACACTTTTCAAGGTGCGAGAGGAAACTTTAAAGTTACTTGGTAAATCTGACATGTTCTTATTCAGCCCTGAACACCCTCCGCTCACTGAACCAGCACAAAGGGCGCTTGATTGGGCTGTTGATGAGAAACTGAAATCAGGTAATTAGCCGTTTTTGTGATAATTTGTATCTTAAATTATATTAAGAGAAATGGTTTATATTCATCTTTTTTTGTATTCCTAAAATATGTTCCAGGAGCATTTCTTACTTATCCCAGAGTCATTTATCATATAGTGATGTGCGGTAGTATCATGAAATGGGTGAATCAACTGGCCGGGCTCCGTTGGTCCTATCCAGGCCTCATGTTGCTAAAAAAATTGCAGTATGACCACCCATTTTCCAATTGTGACCTACTCCAGCCATGTATATAAATCAAATATGCATTGTGATTGGAAAAGAACCGTTTGATAGTAAGTGCACTTACAAGTAGTAAAATACAATTGTTTAGTTGTTCATCCAAATTGTCATACGATGAAGATTTCATGGGGAGCCTCAAAACCGCTGGAAGATTGCTACTGCTGATATAGCCTTTCCGTTGACTCTTATCACAGAAGATGAAAATGTCATGGTATGTTTGAAGGAATGCTGAAAGTTTGAACTGCAGGCTGAATTTTCTAGGCACTGCCCAACCTAGGACATATTTCAACAGGCAGGGAAGTTCAATCCCAATGTGGACCAATTGTAACTGCTTAGTGGAGTAGACTTTTCTCCTTCTCAGAGTCAAAATGCACGAAACTGGCAAAATGGTCAAAACTTTTACCCATATGGATCAAAATATGGTATTCAAACCATTGAAGGTACCATTTTAAAACAATTCCAGAAGTTCCAACCAAACTAGAATTTTGGTCAAGTTTATTACCCAGTTCTGTCAAAACCAAAATATTTCAAGAAATCTTGGTAGCTCTGATTGAGATTTTGAACTATGATTGGCGGGACATTGTAATTTTTAGGGGAGTTTATGTGTAGATGGATTTATTAATCTTTGATCCTTCAGGGTCCCCTCTATCAAGTATTCTTTATCAACAAATTACTACACCCCAACAAAATAATAATAACAATAGATTTGATGAAGTCTGTATCAGGAAGAGATCAACATAGTCTTCAGGTTGGTTGAACTTCATGACATCTGTTGCAAAAAGGGGATTCTCTTCCTCTAATGGATGATTTTTTGGGCATTTTTGCTGCTTGTATTCTTCGTTATTTGTTGGATCATTGTTGCTGTTCTCTTTATTTTGTTGTGCATAGTTTTAGTTTTTTTTTTGCATATGCTAGTTTTAGTCACTTTTGGCAGTGTTAATTTTCAACTATAATGCTGCTAGTACAGTGAAGATGCTGAAGGAATGACTGAATGAGTGTCCCTGAGAATCCCAAGATAAAGTAGAAGGGTTGTAGAGCCACAAGTACTGGAGCATGCCAAAGATCATTCGCAGTCACTGAAAAAACAGGGTCTATTGCTAGCAAACTGAAGAAGAAAATATCCTTTCTTCTTCTTCCTAGGAAATTGCATCATGATAAACAAACTTTACCTAGTCTATCTATGTGGCAGCTCAGATAAGGAAACATTCTCTAAAGCTTCTAAATAGCTGAAGTTTTGGCCTTTACAGTTATCTCTGAGAACTGATCAACCTGGTTCTGATGAAAGAAGCCTCCTTAAAAGTTTGAGCTTTTCTAAGGAGGTCCACCCTTAACCTAGAATTAGTAAGACTTTATTCTCTGTTCAAAGGTAAGTTACATTAGGACCACCCTTAACCGAGCTGTATAAAACTTTCCTCTCTGTTCAAACTAATAAATTAGGAATGGAGAACCAGTGGGCAGGTTTGATTTTCCATTAAAATCAGGTTGTCCTTAATAAAAATTTACGTGATTTAGGCAATGCCATTTGGACAACAAAGACTTGTTATTGGGCACACAAATCCTGTGCCACCATTTCCTTCACGTACACAACTAAATTCCGCATCTCAGCTTTGACCATGTGATATAAAAACAAGATAACTATAGCCAAACGCCAATGAAGTGCATAGGCAAGCTGACTAACTTTTATGGTATTAGGTATTAAATTCTGGCGGCAGTTTCTTCCTTGATGTATAATAGTTTCTGTAATTGCAAATTTGAAATTCATAATCCTTATTTGACTTTTACTATTGAAATGGCAGGTGAAAGTGGGGAAATTACAACCACCCATTTGCTTCTTGGGATATGGTCTGAAAAAGAATCAGCGGGTCACAAGATAATGGCTGCTCTTGGTTTCAATGATGAGAGAGCTAAAGAGCTCGCCAAGTCAGTAAGTTCCATACTTGGTTTCTCTCCAAAACATCAAATCCTCATCCCATCGAGCTCCATCAAACTAACAAGCCCCTCAGAATTTTAGTGAAACATGTACAATCTATATATATATTTGCAGTCCCCTCTTTCCACGCCTCTATACATTGGAATTCTAAGTCTGGATTCTCCTATAAGCTAAATATAACATCTTGAATCTCACCATTTTTGTATTGCTTTACCTACAGATGGATGAGGAAGTCGTTCCAAGCAATCAGTAGGGATGTGAAATAGTTCACAACTAGCTTGTTTCCCAAAAGCTCCTCTGCAGGACTTCTCAGAAGATCAGTTGCCTTGTAAAGAAAGTTGTCCTGCATGGCTTCATTCAATCAAGTTTGATTTTGTAAGGCACTATTAGGTGCTCATGTAACCATCATTGAGTTTTACAATTCTTTAGAAGGAAGCTCGATTGGATTTGATTTCAATTTCCTGGCAAGATTTGTTTCGAAACTGCTTAAGTCTGCATTGAAGAGACTCCAATTCTGCCTTGTTTAGATCAGTGGTTAGATTTCTCATTTTATCATCAGCTGAATATGTCTTTGTCCGCTTCCTGTATGATATGGATGACGCAAACTCCATATGGTAGATTTTGAGACTCGGAGGACATAAAAGCAGGTCTACTTGTTTAGTGTCCATGGTCAGACTCGCTCTACCAAAAGGTCCATAAAAAATAATTACGATATGATTTAATATATTAAACCGATTCAAAGTGATTTTAGTAAGAATGAAAAGTTATCAGGACCACCGTAATGCACGATGCACCCTGAGTTAGTCCATGTCGGTTTTTCTGCAAATTGCTCAAAACCATGGTGAAGCCAAACTGGAGAGAAACAGAGGCCATGTTATATGGTATACTGTTTTCCCCTGCTACGGATTCTGGTCTGAGACAAATTGCAATATGTTATGTTTGTGCTAGGTGTTTTTCAGCCCGAAACCGTTAGGCCCAGCTCGAAATCACCCGAAACCGCACCGTTGACACCTCTACCCATGAATAACCAATAAATTCTCAGTCTTCTAAAATAAATGTTTATAGCTTGAGTAGCATATTAAGCCCACTTACATTGAGGATGGTCTTTTATGGAATCCGGATCACTTCCTGGTCAAGGGGGCAATTGTTTCTTTACCCCCAAAATCGGGGTGGAGCTCATGTGGGTCTTACTTACTGTTCCATTTTTAAAAATTTTAACATTATTTAAATGTAGGTTCCACTTATTTTGTGGTGAAAAAACGTATGAGGAGATCGGCATAATTCTTTACCAAAAAGGAAAAAGGTAGCTGGTTTAATTGGTTATCCAAAAAAATTAGCTGGTTTAATGTACCCATGGTCAGGCTGAACTCGACCGGAACCAACCGAACCCTGACTTAAACCATGGCACGGCTCCGATTTCTCACTATTCATTAAAAAGAGTTTTTTATTTTTATTCCTCCATTTCGACCCTAAAACCAAGGATGAAACGTGAAGGAAAAGCTGTTTCAGCTTGATTGTCTGTAGAGTAACTGTTTCAGCATAAGAAATCGCCGATTGGATCGTACGGTTGCATTTCATCCACGACACGTGTCAAATAAGAGTGAGAATATGGTGCTCCCCTCGCTGCTCGCTTATCGCTACACCTATTTTGGACAGAAGCCGGACGGCGCGCGGCGATGTGCCTTCACCAACTTCTGTAAATTTTTATTTTTCTTTTTCGATCTCCATTTTTCCTTTACCAAAAAAAAGATCTCCATTTTTCTAATGTCTTTTTCTTTTTTTGGTAAAAAAAAAGTCTTTTTATTTCAAAAAAGAGAGTGAAAACGCCCGCGAGAACCAGTGGGCCCCAATGAGAACTCTCACGATTCACGAAGGCAGTTACGTTGGATCTCACGGAGACACGTGTTGTCTTTTCTTCACATTTATAGTTTGAATCTCATTTTGACTTTGACTTAGGGTTGAAAACGAGGAATCGACCTGAATCCGTTCGAAATAGTTTGATCCTCCTAATATGTATAAAATCATGGTTTTTAGTTGTGAACCGGTCGAACCAAGAAAAACCTTTAATATCATGGATCGGCTGTTCCCTAATACAAAATACTAAGGGTATCAATTGCATACCGATCTTGCCAAACCATGTCTTTTATAACCTCACAAGCACCATGACCAAACCGAATTTTGACAGTACGGTATTGGTTTCAAGTACTCATATTGTCGGTATGTACCGAAACCATACCAAATTGGTATCGTACCCAATTAAGGGATATAAATATAATTTTACAATTAAAACACTTTACCTTTACGTCCCTAATTCCATGTTTCAGTCTTACTCGTTTTGTCCTTCACTACTTTTCTATCGATGGTTTGATCGCAATTTCATTATAATCTTAATGAACTAATAACAAAAGTGGCATGGGTTAGTTCGTACCAAAATTATACCGCACTAGGTAAAGTGTTTAAACCATTTTTTCGCATCGATTTAATACTGAAACCATACCGAACCATTTTTGTAAATACCAAAACCATACTATAACGTATAAATTTGGTGCGGTAAGGTTTTGATTTTTGGTATTCAAAGTTGGTACTGTACCGATTGACACCCTTACAAAATATAGTGCTTTTGATGCGATAAAATGTGATTTGCTTTGGTTGGTTTTCCGGTCCGAAGTATTCAGACCAAACCAAAGCCTACTCAGGGTGGAAGCAAAAGGGCAAAAAGGAGAAGAGATTTAGGCGTCTAGTGCTCTCTACGCCTCTTCAAATACGCAAGCAGATATAGACTAAGTCTAGACACGTTTCGGGTTCTCAAATTTTGCGGTTTTTGTTAACATTTCAATTGAGATTTTGAAGATCAGCACGGAATGGCTCAGCATGAAGATCGATATACTCACTTGATGAAGTGACTGACTGCATTTTGAGACTTGACACTTAGAGAGAGAAAGTAAGAGAAAAGTTATAGATCGGAAGGTATATAGAAATCAAAGGCCATGATAATCTTAGAGAGAGAGAAAGAAAGAAAGGCACAGTTGGGAGTTACTAGGGTTATTGCATGCTTGCTTCACGCAAGCAGCTACAGGGGGGGTTGGATGTCTCGCGTGGCTTCAAAGATTTTAAATAGGATTTAAAAATCAAAGACGACCCACCACCAAAGATTATAGTTTTGGCTCTTCTCTTCTCGTTCGATCTCTTCATCAAATCATCCAACCCCACCGGGAAAAGTTTCATCATCACTTGAAAAAGATGAATACCGCTCCAAACAACACTGGCAGTAGCAGCAGTGGAGGCTGTGGAGGCTTTGGAGGTTTTGGAGGCTTTGGCGTCGGCGCAGGTGGTTCTGGTGGTGGGCCTTGCGGTGCATGCAAATTCCTCCGCCGTAAGTGTCAGTTCGATTGTCTTTTTGCGCCTTACTTCAACTCCGACCAAGGAGCTGCTCATTTCGCGGCGGTGCATAAGGTTTTTGGTGCAAGCAACTTCTCAAAGCTTCTCCAGAACTTGCCTCCCCATATGCGCCATGATGCAGTGGTGACCATTTGTTATGAGGCTCAGGCTCGTCTCCATGACCCCATCTATGGGTGTGTCGGCCACATCTTCGCTCTCCAACAGCAGGTAATAATCCATGCATGATGATCTAATGAGGTTTTCAGAAAATGGTGGAATACAATTTTTTCCAATCACGTTAAATTTCTTGAGTATGTTTTGATTGTGTTTTTCGTAATGGAAATCTTGAATGTGGTGTAGGTGGTGAACTTGCAGACAGAGATCTCATACATGCAGGCTCGTCTGGCAACCCTAGAGCTTCCAGTTCCAGCGCCGCCATTTTCTCAGCCACCAATGATCCAACTCTCTTCACCGGTGGTTCCTGTTCCAGATCTCCCTTCAGCTTTAGGCATGCCCTCAGCGTCTTCATTTGATCTATCGATGTTTTTTGATCCTGAAGTGAGAATGGAATTCCGAGAATATGGTGGTGGTGGTGGCAGGAACCCTTCAGACAACTCTAACCTGTCCATCACCACCACCGGAGAAAGTAGTGGCGGCGGTGACGATGATTTTCAGGCATTGGCAAGGGAGCTTCTTCTCGGACAGGGGACCTCGTTGGGTTCAGCACCTTCAACTGAACCATCACCTGAATTGCAGCCACCACCACCTCCATGATCACCACCTCCGCCTCTCTCTTGATAGATAATAATATCTTAGATTGACTATTGAAGCTAAATAAATGGAGTATTCTGGTTTTTGGGTATAGTTGTCTTCGTCCAAATCAGCAACTGATGATCATATTATTAGATGAAAATATGAAATCAACATAGTAGTTTACAATTTGTGGAGTGTTGCATGCATGGTATTAACATCTCTCGATTCTCTATTTCGAAATATATGATCTGTGAACCGGTCCGCCATGATTAGTGAAGTATAATATTTCACTATTTATCATATAACTTTTTCATGCGAAAGAAGATGATCATGATCAGCTTTAACAAAGCGTCATTGATTCAATCTAAGTATAAAACAAATACAGAAATAAACTAAAATTTCAAAAGATACCATTTTCAAATATGATATCAATTCGAATGATCAACTTTATGTGTTTGTTTTCGGGAATTTAGATCCTCTGCATCCGAGTAGGGCTTACGTCCGGCCGTTCAGCCGCTGAATGCTTTGCCTGTGGTAACCGGAATCCAACCCTAGTCCCACGGCCGCGCGGGGCATCCAGCGACGAAAGGCCTGAACGCAGAGGATTTGGATCATACTTTTGACTGATTCAGCAACAATGACCACTTGCTGCGCACGTGAGAACGGTTTCTTTAGTAACTTAATTATGACGCTACCAATTAATTCAAATTTGAACGACTTTCCATATTTACTTTCATTAATTGAGATACCTTGCGTCCGGGCAAAGCATCCGTTCACGCGTTCAGCCAGTGAGGCTCTGCTCGAGGTACCCAGGATCTAACCCTAATACCATGGGCAGGACATCTAGCGGCTGGATACTAGGATGTAGAGGATTTGGGTTGTACATACAACTGCTTTAGCAACAATGACCACCTTGTGTGCACCTAAGAATGGTTTCTTTAAATAACTTAATTGTGATGCAACCAATTGTTAGGGTAGTCACTACATTGGCTTAGTTTCATGCTCCAAGATAAAAATAGTTTGCCATATTGCTATCTCTCACTACATTTATTTTACTAACATCCTCGTGGGACTATGGTAATTAAGGAAGGCCTATTGGAAGCCATATTAGAAAGGCTTATAAAATTGTAGCAAAAGCAATAATAAAGAAGTGATTTCCTTAGGGCCTATTTGGTTACTTGAGTCTGTAGATTTCAAAAATCTAGAGATTTCAAATCTATAGACTTCAAATCTCTGGAGTCATGGTTCATAAAATTAACTTTTTGATTAGCTTGAATTTTTTGAATGAAATTTGTAGATTTATCCAAAAAAATATATTTATTGAATTATGGTTCAAATGTTTAATGCTTTGATAGTAGGGATGAAATCTCTGGATTTCACCTCGTACCCATAAATCTACAGATTTCACGTTTTTAGTGTAAAAAGGTGAATCTCTAGATTTCATGAATCTAGAGATTCACACAACTAAACGAGTAAAAATCTCCCATTTGTGAATCCAGATATTTGAAATCTCTGGATTCACGTAACCAAACAAGCCCTTAGTGAACGATTTTGGTCATCACAACCGGTACATAGGACGGTTTGGCCTAACTCGAATCCTAGTTTCTTTAATTGCTTCTCCTAACACAGGATAGGCTTGTTATTAATTCTCAATTCCCAAAAAAATTATTTATGTTAAATTATTCAATTAATTCTTTTTTTTTTCTTTGGTAAAGAATTATCCAATTAATTCATTACATTGGTTCAATCGATTTTTTTTTTCGTTCCTTAATAAATCAATTACATAGGTGGTTCTCTAGTGTACCATGGCCAATATTCACTCCGTGGTTCCAAGAATTTTGTTATTTTGGAGCTAAGCATTATGATATATTAAATGAATGTACTTCTTACCAAAAATAAAAAAGACTTTGACCATGCCTTAAATGCCAAAAATATGATCTTTCTTTACTGAAAACCAATTCCGGATCATGAGAATGAATGAGCATTAAATTATGTAACTGTCAAGGAATTAAAAGAAATAAATGAACTGAACCCAAAAAAAGAAGAAGCAATAAATGAACATTTATGAACTGATCTATAGTTTCTAAAAAAGATTGGTCAATTTAGTTGAAATGAAATATTCTTTGTACTTGATTTGATCTAAGTGTCTCTCCAATTGATTGAGGTTTACCGAGTGTGGTTTTTCTTCTTTTTTAATAAAATTTTTTTATATATAAGAGAAAATATTTTACGTAATTGAACCAATTAAACACACCTCTTGCATTTTTCTTGATAAGGGGTCAATGTTGCCAATTGTGGATTGGGCAACTAAGCTAAACAATGGAATCAATATTAAAAGATCAAACTAATATAATCTCAAATATGCAAGGAAAAAAAGATCCATATCCTCTCTATGTTGAGAAAGATGGAAATTTATTTACTCTCACATAAGTTGAAAAGATGATAATGTCACATAATTTCAAAATATGATAAACCCAAGGGGTGGCTTAATTTATAAAAATCAACACTTCCAAGTAAAATGTCAGAATTCGAATTCCCTGAGAGTCATATGGAAAGTTCCACATCTGATTCATTTCTTCAACATTTGCTAAAAGGTCTTTGTTTTCCTCACATTTTATTTACCACATAATAACCTAACAGGGATGTTTTTAAATAGATGTGTAAACGGATCGGATAGTGGTAATACCATATCTGGATTCTATTATATTCAAATGAATTCGGATAATATTCTATCGGTTATTGAACAGATTTTATCCGATAACCAATAATTGGATAGATATTTTCTTAAGTAGATCCTTTTAAATGGACATGAATACAAATAATTTATTTTAATGGTGAAAAAATGATAAAGATGTAAACAGATTGTCAAAATTTTAAAACTCAATTGGTACTTAGTGGATTGAGCAAGTGTGATGTTCCTCGCCCTTGATTTTACAATGATCAATATTGTTAAATTACGAAATATGTATAATAATATTAGGAACCCTAGTCGTGGATGGATAGGAGGAGTCTTCCATTTTATATTAATTAAAATGAATTTGTTTATTTATTCATATATATATATTTTTTTCCTTTGATTCTCATAAGTCAAATGGGTTCAATGAGGGGTATAAATTTAATAATAATAATTATTATTATTATTATTATTATTCTTTTGGTAATAAAGGTACATGTGAGTTTCTTGGCAGAAAAAAATGTCACTTTAATTCTATTAAAAAATAGGAGTTTCACTTGGTATGCGAATGCGACAACCATGATCCGAATGGTGTCTCTGGATTTTCTCAAACCGCTTCGTGCATCTCCCTTCTTCATGGCCGACTGATGGTAACGCACAAGAGTAGCAGAATATAGGAAGTCTGTCCACCTTGACCTCCGGCCACTTGCGCGCACCGCCTCCCCAACACTTGGATTCACATTATAAATGAGGAACTTCAGAGGTGCAGGAAAAACAAAAGTAACATATTTCACTTGACATTATGAAATCAGAGACCATCTTTTTTAACAGAGGCACATTTGGTTGGAGACTATGCCATTGAAGCAACAACGGTAGATGATCATGACAAACAAATGAGTGAGGCCATTCCTGGACTTCATGTAGTCTGAATATAATAATAACATCCAGATCAATCTAACAAACTCAACAAGTAATTGAAGACAGAGCCTCTTCCAAATGAACATTATAAAAACTTGGAAGCCAATCAACAACATGAGCATTACTAGGATAAAAATAAAAGGGGACCATAAATATGTATATATTTATAAAAGCATACAAGTACAAAACAAGAACAAAAAAAGAGAGATCAGCCTCTCCCTGATGATCATTGTAAAAATCTGAAAACCAATCAACAATGTATGCATTAGTAGGATATAATCACTTTCTTGTCTACCAAGAAATTGGTGCGAACCAGATGGGCAGAAATTTGTCTAATCCTGAAGGAGGAGTTCTGTAAAAAGTTTTGACACTTTTATCTTCCAAGTGAAATACACCTAAATCATGGTGATAAGGGCTGAAGCATCCGTCTGTGAAATATATGCAATTTCCTCTAAATCCAGGGCAGTCAAGTGCCGAGCGAGAGAAGCCAGTGCTTACACCAACAAATAGCATTTGATCCCCTAATTCCTCTACCTCAACCCAATATTGTTGTTTCTCCAACTTGAATATCTTCAGTGTCACAGTTCTTTGAATGGTTTCAATTTTGCTCCTCCTTTGCACCTTCACGTCGATATAATCCAGCCTAATCCATCTTATAACCATTAGCAACTCCCCACGACATTCCACCAAATAGAGATGCCTGAACATGCGGGGCGGGTTATCCAATTGTTCAACTGGAGGAGTAACAATGTTACAACTTGTTTCTTTTGGCTGATCAAGACCTAATTCCATTAATACAAGATCATAGTTGTACTTTATGGCGTACAGTTTGCCATCTTGTACAATAAAATCTTGATATCTAAGATATTTATCTTCCACGTAGTGTTTTGTGAAAGCAGTCCATGCCTTATCCCCTGGTCTACAAAATGTTACGAGATTTCTCCTATAAAGAACTAAGACCAAACAATCATCCACAACGACAGCATTGTTGTTGTTGTTGGTTCTGTTGGAATTAGAATTTGTATGGTCAGTAGTAGTAGCAACAACAGCAGCAGGCGACAACAAGATAACCTTGCGAATGTTGGGCCTAAAAATTGGCATATTAATGATGGGGCAAGGAAGAGTAGATGTATTTGGAAGTTCAATACGAACCCCAGTAAATGGATTCAAAAGAAACATGCTTCCGGATCGCTGATTCAACATTATCAACCATCCCCAATTAGACCCACAACACCTTGTATGTCGCAACCTAGTCATTCCCAACCTATAAATTTTTCCATGGAAGGCGCTGAAAAACCCATCATGATCATAAGGATGATGATGAGGAAGAAGATCCTTGAAAGTATTACCACGTTTCCATGAATTGAAGGAAAGCATCAGCCATGGGAATTGAGGTTTAGGGAGGACTTGAATCTGATGCCGTATTTTCTTGGCAGCAGCGGCAACCGAACGCAAGAACCTGCACGCTGCACTGAAGCGATGAAAACCAACCACGTCTAATTTGTTTACTATCAGAATCAGGATATCCTCTGGAAGTAGCGCCGAAATACTACAAATATTATTCTTCGAGTAGCTGCTGCGTGGGATCAACGCTAGGTTTTCTGTGCGATTGCCTTCTCTTCTCCTTTCGGTGTGAATAGGGTTGCTGCAATTGTCGTCGATGGAGGACGCCATTGCACTGCAAAGACGCGGCACAAACAGAGAATAAACTATTGAAAAACAGAGAAGAAACTATTGAAAGAGAAAAAAAGAAACCATTCTTATGCGGATTTTGCTTCAGTGTTGCGTAATAAACGTACATAACAATGAAAACTACAATAAACACAACCGTAGTAAGAAAACTACGGGAGGTGGATATGCATCGCTTCATTTTCTGCTATGGATCGAAGAACATATATGAATCAGCAAGAGTACTAAACGAAGGTTCCATGTCCAAAAGCAGCACACTAAATTTAGAAATTAAAACTTACCACGCTTTGCTGAACATTGGACTGAAAATCAGATAAAATTTGAACTTCTTCCCGGTAAGGATCGGAATTTCGTTTTCCTGCAAACGTATACGGGCTCAGAGATCTAAAAATTGGCAATAACCAGAACCGGGAAAAGGGAAAAGAGAATTTGTCTGTGAGCCCTATCTCTTACCAGTAAAAGAAGAAGATTGAATAAGTAGAACAAAGAGAGAAAATAAAACTACAGCATTGACAAGAATGGGAATGGTGGGCTGCCTGTAGGCGTTTGAAGCCTTGAAGGGTCTCATCTTCCTTGGAGATCAATTCGACCGGGTTGCAACTCCGAGTCAGCCCCTTAAAAGTGCCTATTGAGCTGGAGCTCACTATACGGTCCTGTGAGTTTCAGAAGAATAAGGTTCGTGTGATCCCCGCTGTCGGTAAGTGGCCTGGATACTAGGAGAGTGGATTCGGTCCGGTCGAGTTAGGCTGGGTTGGGTTTGCTTGCTTAAATGGGTTATAAGAGCACATGTGATCTTCAACGGTTGATATTTTATTTGGTGAGATGGCTTCATCCGGACCGTAGGCAGCTCAGTGTTGCCCATTTATTACGCAACACTGAAGCAATATCCTATTTGGATTTCCGCTGAAAGGGGAAAAGAGGGATTTACATCATCGACAATTCCTACCTTTTTATAGTTGACTGTGACTCCTAGCGGTTAATCAGGGTGAGAATTAGAATCCAACATCTAAGAATTTAATCTAATAAATCCTTAAAATTAAGTTTAAGAAAATAGGAGAGGAACTGTTTCGGTACGGTATGATTTTGGTAACGGTTCGGTACGGTTTCGGTATTAAATCGGTACGGAAAACGGTTTAAACACAGTAGCTACTACGGAACACTTTTGGTACAAACAAATCCATTCACTTTTCTTTTTTTTTTGGTTGCCAACCCCAGGTCCAAGGCTTTGCCCTGACTAATCCGGTGTTCAACCCGGGTCGCACACTTGGCTGTGGTGGGTGAGTCTCCCAAGCGGGAATTTTTGCATCCACAAGGTTTCGATACCAGAACCTAGCTTAAGCGGACCAAGTTGCTTACTACTTGGACCAACCACGTTGGTTAATCCATGTCACTTTTATTATTAGTTCATTAAGATCCTGATGAAATTACGACCAAACAATTGATAAATTTTGATATTAACAGAGATAAAGCAAGTAAATCTATGAAGAGGAGTGAAGGACGAAATGAAAAACTGAAATAGGGAATTATAGATAGGGTAAATGTGAAGTGTTTTCATTATAAAATTACATTTATATCCCTTAATTTGGTACTGTACCAATTCGGTATGGTTTCAGTACGTAATAACTACGTACCGACGGTATGAGTACCTAAAACCGAACCGTACCGAAGAAATTCGGTTTCAGTACGGAATTTTGAACTATACGATACAGTGCGGTTTTAGATGGCGAGGTTCGTTATAGTTAAGCGGTTTCGATACGCAATTGACACCCTTACCTTGAATAATTAACTGTGTCACAATCCTTGAATAATTAGTTGGAGGCTAAATTGATGCAAAACAGGCTAAATTACACAGCTTTGCACTTTTTATGTATATCATATTATCATGGTATTATATATATATACATATATATTTTAGATGTTTAGATTTAAAAAAATAAAAATAAAAAAATTACTTAATAAGATATCTTATTGTTAAATGTATTTTATTTAAATAGATTCTATTTCTAAAGATAATAATTAAATTTCAAATTTTGTCATAATTTTTTAGCTCAACTAATTTTCTCTTAAGAACTATCAAGTTACCATCAAGCTTTATATATCTTAGGGTAAATATCACTTATCTCCCCTCTTAGCTGGACAAATAGCATTTACACCCCCTCTTACTTGGATAATATCACTTACCTCCCCTCTATTAATTTTATCAGTTAAATTTAACTTTTACCGTTAAATATTTATCTAAAACCCCAAACTACCCTTGGCTAAATTTTTTTTTTAAACTCTAAATTACCATAATCACCCTAGCAGTTAAAATACTAAATTATCTTCAACTAAAATAATTGTTAAAAACCAAAACACCATAGTTAAAACCCAAATTATCTTTAATTATTAAAAGCCCAACATACCTTTTTTTTTAATTATTAAACAATTAAAAAAACCCCAAAATAGTAATACGTGTTTAATTTTATCAACCTACCTTCTTTTTTTAATTGCATTTTTTATTTTACTTAGATAGTAGTATGTGTTTTTTTAATTATTTGATAATTTAAAAAAAAAAAGTATGTTAGGCTTTTAATAATTAAAGATAATTTAAGTTTCAACTATGGTGTTTTGGTTTTTAATATTTATTTTAATTGAGGTTAATTTAATAGTTTAATGATTACAGTAATTTAGGGTTTAAAATAAAAATATATTTTAGCTCAGGGTAGTTTGGGATTTTATAAAAATATTTGACGGTAAAAATTAAATTTAACCGTGAAAGTTAACAGAAGGGAAGTGTTTGATATATTTGCTAGGTAAGAGGGGAGGTAAGTGATATTATCCAACTAAGAGGGGGTGTGAATGCTATTTGTCCAACTAAGAGGGGAGGTAAGTGATATTTACCTTAAAATAAAACTGAATTATCATTTTCTCTTTTTTTTTTTTTTTATATTTTACATTTCATTCATGATAAGATTTATTCTAATTTATAAATAAATAAAATAGGCACATATTTGTTTTACATTTCCTTTCTCAGATCGAACTCGAAGAAGGTTGCAAGGATGATGTCCAATCTGAGTTCCATATTCTCCTGATGAAGTCCAAGGTGAAGCTAGATTGCTTCAGCTGTTTCTATTGGCACCCATGATCTGGTTGGTCTTCTATGTTCATCAGGACTACTGGGTTACCCAGAGATTTTACATTGACTTTTAAGATCTCAACTTCAAGCAAAACCCAGCAAGTTTTTGGAAAGAATTCTGTGTTCTGTCCCGGGTTCCACGTCTCTTTTGAATCTGTTCTGCTCAAGCAAAGCCGTCCGAGGGGTTCCCTTCAATGTAGAATCTTCAGATCAAGCGCTTTACTGAACTTTGATCCATCTTAGCTCCATGCAAACTCCTCTAATTTCAATGTTTAACTTTGAACCTTGCTGAAGCCATTGTGACTCCAATTCATGTTGCCTCTAGACAAAACCGTGACTGATATATAGAGCAATGAATTGAGACAACCCAACCTACAGTACCTGTTGACTGTTTAAAACTACATCAAAAGCAAAGATGCATAAAATCCTTGGTGCATTAGAGGAAAGGGGTTCAAAGCAGTGGCCCATTTGACAGTCAATAGGATCGTTCTCGTAGGATTAGGCCTATGCATGCCAAAATTAGCAAAGTTTCTGGCCAACCGAATGAACTAGATGATATAACTGGTGCTTGTCATCTTGCAAATAGAAGCAGCAGCAACAAACGATTTGAACAGCACAAGAATGGACAACAGTAAGAAGGCATTCAGTGCTTAAACCAAGTGGTCCAGCAGCAAGTATTCCTTTGGTAACTACAGGACACCAAAATGTGCAGTCAATTCCAATTTCAGTCCTGCAAAAAAAATACAAGGTCAACAGAAAAGGGATAGTTTTGCTTGAGAAACTGTTGCACCATCCCGAATGTTACTCCAAAAACTGCAATTTTCATAGGAAACTTCATCTTACTAGGTGGGCAAAACCAACCATCATTAGAAAGATTTGGACACTAAAGCTTGATGAAGAACTGCAGAAGCAACACTAATAAGAAAAGAGTTCCACCTGCTACTCACAATGAGCCTATTTAACTTATAATGAAATGGTTGCATTAACAGTAATAGCAACCATAAAATTATTTAACCTTGGAACCCAGATCCTAGTATCGTAACATATTTATATGGTGACCCACTCCCAATTTTTTACACATGAAGCACTGTGATTGAGAACAAACTTTTACAAGACCATTCAAATATGGAACCTTTTCACTGAAAATAGAAGGATTCAACAAAGATCTGCATAGCAAACACTTGATTTTAAAATTGCAAGCCTAAATATGGTCAGAGTTCATGGGAAACACTGTGATTGAGACAAACTCAGACCACAATTTGGAACATTTTACTAAAGAAGGTTCACAAGTCTCACAGAAAATCTGCATCAAAATTCGAAGCCTAAATCTGGTCAGAGTTCACGAGAAAGCACCAAGTGGACTAAGACATATTTTTCCATTTGATTCTTATTGTGAAGATGTGGACATTGACATCGTCCAAGGAAGGCCTAGGATAAACTACTATGTACAGAAGAGAACAATAACTAGATCAAGGACAACCTGCTGGCTAATACTGTAGTAAACTCGGTTAAAACTGAGATATAGATCTCCATATCTGTAAACATATGATAGTCTCTACAGAATAAAGAGCCCCCCAAAAAAACAGAAAACTGACATGGACCAGAAAAATCTTGGAAATTGTTCATGGAACAAACCAGAAAAATGGGTGATTTCAAATACAAATCTCTTGTGAAGTCTGATGGACTACCAATTCGAGGTCAAAGGACCTGATATAGACACTAATGAAACCCCAGAAAACCACCAGTGGAAGACAATGGACAAGTCACATGTAAACTCAGAAAATTTTCAAAAGGTACCAAAAAGGTACTGTCAACCGTATCTGAGAAAACCAATAGTGAGGAATTCAGAGCTCTGATTGGCTCAATACTGGGTTGAGTACTTGACTGCGCTATTATAACCAGGCAACAGTGCCTCAAAAAATCAGTAGAATATGTTGGGCAGGTACAGCATGAATTCAAATAGATAAGCAAAGAAGCCCTAGTTTATTTTCATATCTTCGTCAACCAGGGTAGTAGACAAATATTATTCAGCAGAGGTTGCTGCAACATTACAGATAGAAACCCTTCAAAAACCAGAATCAAGTAGACACTGCTTATGGTTGAGGCTCTAATACCATGTAACTAAATTAGAACTTGGGAAGCTAAATTACACTACTCGGTCAACAAAAGTCAAAATAGAGAGACTGGGCATTGTTGAAGGACATTTTGGGCATCACATATGCCCATCAAGAATTAGCGCCATAAAATCCCATCTGGAGTAGAATTCCATCTGGGTTTTGGACTTCTAAAGTCCTATTTTATTTTATATTATTTCTTTCCTGCTTAGGACTGTAACTATACCTATAAATAATGAATAACGAGCATTGGAGCTCTTCATGATAGAAAGTGAAGCTCTACAAAGCACTGCAGCAGGCTTCTTTCACTTTCTCTCTTCTTCTTCTCAACCTTCAGGATCGATTTCATGCATCAAATCAAACCATTCTAAGTTGTATGCAATTTGATCAGTTCTGATGATAACAAAGCATTCTTACGAATTGAAGCCAAAACTTTAGCCTCTGAATCTTTACTCATAAATCACCCACTATGGACACGATCTTCTTGCCAAGAGATTCAATCTTTGTCCTTGCAAAAAGAAATATGATCAGTTCCTTCACAAAGGAAAAGAAATAACAATTATTGATCCAATCTTGAAGAAGTTTATAATTCATCAGCATCGCAGGACATCAGCAGGAAATACAAACAACAAAGAAATGATGATTAATAGTAATAAGTGTCGCGGATAAGGCTCCAATTCTTTGCACACAGATTCTTCATCAGACAAATGAGAGATGGTGATGGTTTCAGATTCGAAAGCCATACCTCACCTCTGCAGCTCACCATGACAGAAGACTATGAGGAACAAACTCACCTCAGAGAAAGAAAGTGAAATCAAGGCAAATCCAATAACTCCCAGTGCAATGACGAACTCCTTGGCTCAATTGAGGTCCCAGGGCAATGTCAATATATAGGAAAACATTAGTCAAGATACACTGAATAAATAATATGTGTACGGTTAGGATCAGAATACATGTTTTCAAAGAATTTTTAAAATATATATGTTTTTTCATGAATCAATGTTTCTAAATGCACCCAAACACAGCATGGCATGTATCCAGACCAAATGAATAGACTTTCCACAAATTTTGGGTGAATTAAGCACCTCACAAGGCTCAAATCAGTCCAATGTCTCATACTTTTATGCTATAGCCCAGGTTGAACTAGACCGCAACTTCTGGGAGATTTGAAGATGTTAATCTAATTTGTGTTCAATGATCAAGGCATATTTTTGTCATCTCATTTACTAAAATTCATACTGACGATAATATCTTGCAAAGGAATGTGGGATAAAAGTTTCAAACTGCAGGCAGCAAGGCATAAATAATTGACTTCAGACAGCAGGTGGAAGCATGGAGCAGGAAACATCACATACTATGCCTTTCCACACCGTAAATGTCAGCAGAGTAATGCAAATCACTAGCTTTGAAGAGCGTAGACGCAGGCTCAAGTTGGCTACAAAGATGACAACACCCACCCAGTTTGTTCCCCCATACGGAAGGGGGGGGGGTTGGGGGGACAATTTGTTTACAGATTCAGAAATCAGACCCATCGTGATGTATTAGCATTGGGTACCATTTTTCTTTCCAATACAAATCCAAGGACAAAACAACCAAACCAGCATCCAGGCCAGAAGGATTTTTACCATTGAAAACAGCTATTTTTATACACAGACCAGAGCTCCAAAGCTGTACACAGTAGGTCCTATTCTTTGCATATGCCATTAGCCCCATGTACAATGATTAATTAAGAGAATGAGAACGAAATCCAAAGTAAGCAACTCAACTAAGCACCAACAAAATTAGAAGGTTGTTTTTTTGCATCTAACTTCAAATAATCTCTCAATACAAACTCTACCTCACCAGCCACCCCTAGCTTACTAAACCACCCAGCCAGGACCTCTGATGCTTCTTTGCCGATGGTAACACCATCTCTTTCTAAACCTATAAGAAGGTCCATGGCCTTCTTAAGCCTGTTCTCCTTTTCATAGGCAGCCAGCATCAATGCCACACATTTATCACTAGGCTCAAGTCCAGCACTCCTCAGATTTTCAAATACACTACCTGCATTGCCACTCTGACCTGCCACTATATAAGCATTAATGAGAAGTGCACACAGTTTAACATCAGGGGTCATCCCAGCAAGCTGGATAGCATCAAACACTCTTTGAGCTCGTTTGGCATCACCAACCATGGAGTAAGCTCTTAACAATGCCTTGAAAACTTCTTTTCCTGCATAGATATCTTGAGCTTCCATTTCTCTCAGTAGACTTTCTCCTCGTGCGGGCATTCCAGCTCTTATATAAGCCATGATCATTGCTCCATAAGCTCTTTTATCAACTGGCACTCCCAGCAACTTGATCTCTTCAAATGTTGCTTCAGCCTGCTTAAGATCACCTGCCTTGTGATACATGTGAATCAGAACAGTAAGCGTCACCTGATCACAGGAAAAGCCTCTGCTCTTCATGGCTATTAGAGCATTTTTGGCATCTTGCAACCGGTTTTGCTTTCCATAACCATCAATTATCTTGGTGTAATCACGAACATTGGCTTCAAATGATTCTTGTCGTAGGGCAAGTTCTGTTACCTAAGAAGAATGTATTAGACAACAAAAATATAGCCATGTTAAACCAATACTTCATATGCATGCAAAATCAATACTAATTTTGGAGGTCAAGAGAAAATAGCAGGCAAGATCAACAAGGATACATTGAATTGCACTACACAGAGAAGAATAATCCATATTATTCTGAGAGGAATCAGAAAAATGGTAGCTAAAATATACAATTGTAGTCTCTTGTCTGAGAATGAGAATATAGTTGGGGAGAGGACTGAATATGCCACCAGCTTTCTGTAAAGCCATGGCATATGCCATCACAGAACTGGATACAGGAGGAAGGGATCCCAGAGGGGCAAAGAGAGGAAAGCACATGCCATGCACCCTGGATGCTTCCCAGCATTTTCACTAGTAATCATTACTAATATTCAAGAACATGAGTTGCTGACACCATGCAGCTAAGATTTTCCAGATTTCCCGGGCTATATCCTCTTTCCTCTTATTCTATTTTCCATTTATCATTTGTTACCTCATCTCTTCATTTTTATATTTTTTTCCTCTCAATTATCATCTCTCTTTGTGAATCTCAGTTTCTGCCATTTTGTTTTAAAAGGATCCATCTACCTAAACTCATTTAGTTGGGATAAGGCTGATTAGTTGTTCTTTTCAAGATTCAAGAACATGATCAGCCACAGTCATACCCATGTCCTAAGGAAGCCTAAGCACCCCCAAGACAACCACCCCCCCCCCCAAAAAAAAAAAAGAAAAAAAGAATCAAGGAATAGCAAAGCTCAAGAAGTAAAAAAGCAGACTGTTTAGTAATTGGGAACCCACAGGCCACAAACAGTCAAATTCTAGTTGTTCATTTTTCTGCATATCTTTTCTTCAGGTCTTCTTAATTTGATACAGGCAACTGAGATAACAGGATACAACAACAACAACAGAAATAAACCTTTTTCCCAACTAAATGGGGTTGGCTACATGGATTATTGCCTCCAATCACGAAAAGCGGCAGCAAGAACGGCCACGCCCCGCGGCCGCCCCCACACCCCCCCCCAAAAAGAAAAGAAAAAGACGGAGCAAGCCAAAAGGAAACCAGACGTAGTAATGGGCCCCGGCCCAAACAGTAAAAGTGTCTTTCGCAATCTCTCAGGTCCTTATTTGAACGGCACGAGAAACAGGAACAACAACAAAAAAAAAAAAAGAAATAAACCTTTTTCCCAACTAAATGGGGTTGGCTACATGGATTATTGCCTTCCAATCAAACTGTAGTTGAGGTCATACTAGATATAAGGCTTTAGCTATGCATATACTCCTGTTCACCACTTCTCTTAAGGTGATCTTAGAATTGCCCTTAGTTCTAATTCCTTCAATCTGGATTAAATTGCTTCTCCGCACAGGGGCATTTAAAGACCCCCATTGAACGTGGCCATACCACCTCAATCGACTTTCTCGTAGCTTATCATTTATCAGAGCTACTACCAGATCAGCTCTAGTATGATATTCCTTACTTTATATTTTCAAGCTTTGCCACTCATCCATCTTAGTATTCAACAATAAGGTCAATCATGTCAGGCTAGTTTAGAATATCCAAGTCTTCATTCTTTTATCTGTTTTAAGGAACAGTAGGATGGCACTTCTGACAGCAATTGGAAATTTGGAGTGGCAGAAATCTAAGACATTTGGACCAACCTATCCATTGACTATAGTTAGATCAGATATCTTTCACCATTCAATTATAGTCAGAAATCTTTCACCATTCAATGAAACTGAAAACATAAGCACTAATTGTCCAAGATGCCATCAAGACTTTGAGTTGGCTAGCCCTAGAAGACTGTAGTCACCAGCTGTTTTTCACAAAGACTACTCTTGATTATTGATATATATTTCAGTCTTCTTTTTTCCCCCTGTGCTGGTGAGAAAGGCATCCTACAAATCAATGAAATAGAGGAATGCAATTTCAAATAGTTCATTGGCTGCAGTATGATGGAAAAATCCAGAAGAAACTCCATTCACTTACTCTCTAATTAGTATACAAGCTTTTTATATTCTTTCATCATTCTACAAGCTTTTCTTATTTTTTCATCATCGTGTATAGTTTACCTTATTCTCTCATCATGCTTTGCCATATCTTTGTACTCTGTTGTTTCTTTCTTCACAACGATACTGTCCTCGTAATTTTTGCAAAACTACTAGTGACAATTGAAACCAACTACTTAAAAAGCTTCCAGATTTTCAACTTGATCGTCTAAACCCTGTACTACCATCTTATGTAACCTTTTTCCATAATTGCTAACAAACAAACTGTTTTGAGTACTTCATAATCAAACACAAAACCTGAAAAAACCCAAAATTTAGTCCAAAACCAAGATTTTTTTTCATTTGGGGGGGGTGGAGGGCAAAGGAGAAGTCTGTCCATGCATGCCACTACTCTACAAGCTCTCGAACATGAACTCAGTCTGCCAAACCTTTTGCCCGATTTCTTGTCAGGACTATAATGCATATGGAATTGTTAGTAAACTCCTCTGACGCTGTTTTTATATATTCAACCAACCAATCAACATAAGATCCCCAAAGAGTTCAACCTACACCATCCTGTCAAACCAATCACCCTTCTCTTTCAGTTTTCTCGACTGCAATTGCTCTTTCTGCACAAAACCTACACTGCTCTACTGCGACACTTAACACTAAAATACCTTTTAGGAACTTCAAATCAAATCCTGAATATTTTAAACCATACAAAGCCCTCAGGATTCTAGCAGTCTTATGTCACCCAATTTTTGTCCAATAGTGTCTACAGAATAATGCTACTTCAGAACTTGCTTTCATGATAGCTGATTGCTTCTTCCTCAATAAAGTTGGAATCATCAGGAGGAGAGCACCATCTTATGACTGAATATACAGTGAAAAAGTGGGTATGGTAGGGAGAATTATGATGAATAATATCACTCAGAAGGAACTAATTTGGTCTTTCTAGTTTCAACTCCATGCAATGACTTAACCTTTCCTTTATTTGGCGAATAAAGTAAACCCAATCAACTTTCTTTTCTTGCTTGGATGATTCTGCAAATCATAAGTTTAATGGTTGCGTACGTTATTTAGATATTCTCTGCAGATGTCAAAAGGGTTGCAGAAAGCATCCAGCATAACCTTATTTATAAACATTCTCTAAGTGAATTGGATTTTCTTTTGGAGAGAGTCTGAGATGAGTTGGTCACCTCCTCTCAAATTCTAAGGTGCTCTTTCAAAGATAGAGAAAAGCCCTAGTCCAAAATTACAAATCTGGTCATCGGAAGAGATGTATGGACAGAAACAACCAAGTATTCAAAAGAAAGAAACTGTTGCAAAGGCTATCAAAATGAAAACTAGAACTTCCTTTCTTTCAATTCCAAATTATTGTCTGGGGATGATAGAGATCTTTAAAAAATTGTACAAATCTGGGCTGGAAACTCTGACAATGACTAATACTTTTACAGCAAGTTTATCAAAACAGCACTCAGTTAAATAACTTAAAATTGCTTTTATCCAACCTGAATTTGAGCATTTCATCATCTGTATTTGACAAGTCCTTCCCTCTAAGACAATAACAACAACTCAACCTTATCCCAACGAAATGCAGTTGGCAATATGGATATCTTCCAATCAGCGCTGTTAGATGTCATACTTGATACAACACCTAAATTATACATGTCCCTCCTCATCGCTTCTTTCCTCATCTAGTAATAATACTGAGATATTGCTATTCAAATTACCGCTATAAAAAATCTTAAAAACAAGGAAAAAGCTATAAGCTATGTACAGTATGAAATTTAGGTTGTTGCATGAGAAATTCACTGGGGAGATTTAAAGTGTGGTTTAGAGGGAACCCTAAATTTAAGAGTTGAAGTTTGAAGAATGTAGGATATGGAGAATGAAAGTACCGAGCAAGAGTCCTAGAGAACTATGTAAGGCCATCTTTATTACAACAAAGACACGGATTCCATCAGAAGTATAGAATGAAAATAACTTTCTTCATTTTTAATCTAGAGTAGTGGAAGCCTCGTACACTGGAACACTCTTTTGATGATCGAGAGTATGAACAAAGTCATTCAATGAATTTAAGCTCTCCCGTCCACGGGCATTCCAGTACCTGTCATCGTAAACAAAAATTCCAAGACATACCTCTTGCAATATCAGATACATCACAATGTTGCTCGACAAATTGGTTCTAAAATCCCTATTGGCAATCAAACCTTATAATAAACACGACTGGCATCTTCAAACCCAGTTTGCAAATCATAAAGGAAGAAGGTGGAAGCATCAAGACTATCAGAAACAACATAAACTAATCAAAACACCTTGCAAGAAATATACAAAACTTAAACTATGATTAGAGAAAACCACCCCAGAAAGGGGTTACTTTCGTGCATCCAGAAAATGGGCAGATAAAAGATACAACAGCTCAGCCCAATCTGAGTTAACGTGTTTGCTACATGGATCCTTGCCATCCAATCATCTCTACAAGTCATACTTTACATAAGGCCTAAGTTATGCATGTCTTTCCTCACCACTTCCCCAGGACTGTCCCTGGCTGTTGTGATTCCTCTGCTATTTTGATATGAAAATAACTTCACCAATAAAGTCAAATTTACTATACATAGATAAATTTAGAGGGGGGAAGAAGGGAAAAATCCCACCTCGAATAGCAGTGGATGCTCCATCCTCCTCAGCTCTTTAAGAACTGAAAGCCAATCTGCTCTTCTGGGCTTCATGATTTTCACCCATGCATCTAATAACTGAGCTATATTATTCTCTTGAGCAGAGAGACAGATGAACTGTCTCATAAGGGCCTTACATCGCTTGGTCATCTTCCTCGGAAGCTGAGATATCGCCTTCTTTTGTTCTTCTGTGGCGCTTCTTCCCACTTCAACCCACTTCAACTTGGGTTTCTGTTCGTTCAAGCCACCGCCTTCTTCTGTTTCGTTCCCATCAACAATATCCACGGCTGACCGTATGGGGAATTTGATTGGGTTAAGTGTTCTGGGTTTACAAGGGAGAGAGACCCTCCATGGAGGGTCTTGATGGGTTCTCCAATTGACGGAGATGATTGGTTTAACTGGGTAAGAACAAGATTGCATGTAACAAACAGAGAAGCTCATGCCCTATCACGCTACAGCAATACCAGAAACCGGGTGTGGGAAACCTGTGCAGTACTGTTAGGAATATCACACCAACACAAAGCTAGTATACTAACATCGTATGATAAATAAATGGTAGGAATAAAACGAACATTCATTCCCGGAAGAAAACTGATCAATTCTGATACTACGGTGGGAAAATATGAGCAGTTCTTGGTTGCAGAGGTGCAGTGATAGATAGATAGGCGCTGGACTGCGGCCGCAAGGCCAATAGATAATTTTCTTTTCGGGGCAATTCTCAGTAGCACCCCGTGACCGTGAGTTATCTCCTACAATGTTAATGTTCCTGCGTTACCTAATTTCTTGTTTGATCCCTTATCACTGAGACGGTTAGTTTCTCATTAGTTTTTATTTATTCATATTCAATATTTCCTCCGCATCTCATGTATAAACATTTTTCATTAACCATATCTCAAATTCAATCAAAATTTATGGTTGGAAAAATAAGAAGTCTTAGATAGTCAAGGGAGACAAAGGGACATGTCCAATGTAGGATTTTTCTCTCCACCCAAACTACCCATTCCCTCACATTCACACATAATACATTGGCCTGTGTGTGTGCTTCAGGTTATTCAATTTAAATTAAATTTGAATTTTATTTAAACCCACCCATAGATTTGAATTTTATTTGAACTCTAGTTTGTTAAGTAACTTTTTGATTCCTTAAATGCCACATAACACAATCCTATGAGGGAATTACAGGGAATTGTAGGGAAAAGAATTATAGAGGATGTGAATCCAAAATTTACTACTAAATGGTTTGAGAAGTTACCTAAAAAATACCAACCTGATCTTTTGTTTTTATGTGAACCTCTTTGAAAGCAGTTTGAAGTTGTCAACAAATAAAAATAAATAATAAATAATATATATAGAGAGAGATAATAATAAAAAAATAAATGAGTGGAACCTTGCTTCATTTCGTATCTCTATTTGAACTCCCAAGTTTAGATATCAAATGGTTAGGGGGGGGGTTTCTAAGTTCTTTCTCAAATTCACCACAATCCCCAAATATCTTCTGTCACAAGACTATGAGGCAATCAAATGATTTGGCTTGGGAGTGTGTTTAGTGATTCTTTGTGTCTACGCCCCCACCTTAGTACACTGGCAAGAAATTGTGTTGAAATTCCCTCTTTCAATATATATTTGTTCTGACATACCCTTTCCTAATCCTAGTTGATTGATAAATTTGGGGGGACCTTTCTTACCCTCGCCTGCCATTGATGAACTCCAATGCCTCATTTATAGCTTTGATATATTAGCCATTCATGGGCATGGATCACAATTCACCTAGTCTAACCATAAAAAACAAACAGATCTAACCATGGAAGCCATTGATAAAGTTTGCTTACCTTCTCTCTATGGCCTTTCTTTTTTCTTCTTTTCAAATATAAATCGCACCATCGTACCTTCAATTGGTTTTGATCACAACCCTCTTATTGTGGATACTAATGGGTCTATTATGACAGGTATAATACTTTTTCATTATCAGTCTGCTTGGCAATACCTCTTGGATTTTTTCACTGATACAGGTTTGTTTTGGAGAACCATGGAAGATAAATCTCTCTCTTATAAACTATCTATTATGTATCAGTTTCTAAGGGTTTGGAATGCTTAAAATCTTGCTAACGTTTATATTTTGTGTGATGAGATTGAAGCGGAGCTAAATGATATTGCTATGTCTATAAATCCTAATCGGTTGGTTTATAATGAAAAAATTGTTTGTTCGCAGTAGTTGCATAATACACAAGAGATGTTTTGTTTTCAAAAATCTCACATATAATATATCAAATATGGTGATAAAAATAATAGGTTTTACCAATTGGCTTATGAAATTCACGTGAAACAAAAGGAAAATTGATTTCACTATTGTCTGACAATGACTATGTGGTTGATCATGGTAAAATTGCTAATTGCTTTGCTTACTTTATGAGTAATTCATTTACCACCACAAATCATGCCATTCCCTCTTTTATTGATGATCCATTTCCAGTTGTTAATTCTATTAGTGGAACCTTGCTTAATTTTGTATCTCTATTTGAACTCCCATTTATTTGGGGTATGATAGATGCAACTCACAACTAGAGTGGGAAAATACGTGTTTTATGTACAGCTTCACAAAAATGACAATATTGTAAGGGATCATACTCAAGAATGTTGTCCATACAAACACCAAGATAACATCAACGTGGTGCACCTGCTTATACTTCAAGGACTATGTCCCTAAACCAAAGAAAATGTGGCTTGAAGATTTGACAGAGGATCTACTCTTACTAAAGCAACTGATAAGGGGCGCTCAATTTATACAATTCCTTCCGTGATTGAATGACCAATATGGCAAAGAATGCTTCTACCCTTGTTTCAGATGTAGGGTGGGGGATATCAATCCCTATGATTTTTGTACATGTTACATGACTTAATCATTTTATATATTTTGTTTTAACCAAAAAAAAAGAAAAATAAATCCGGATGTCTTGGCTTCTTGAAGCTTGTAATTAAATATCCGTTTACCCAAAAAAGATAAAAAGAAAAAAATGAAAAGCCAATAATTTTTGTTGTTTGTGTAATAGAAAAAGCTAATAATTATATGTTTCAGTTTTACATGGAAAAATAACCGGACAGACACTTTCTGTTCCTGTTTTATTTTTTATTTTTTATTTTTCATTTGTATACAAAAAAAAAATGTATTTATATTTTAATAATATTGCTTACTTGGAAAAAACTCTATTTATTTTGTTGTAAAAGTAATTAATTTTCACTTTTTGGTTTGCGTATATAAAAAATGATATGCACATGATATAGGGATTGGTCAAAGTGGTAAGTAGCTTGGTGGTTCGCTTAAGTAAGGTTTCGGTATCGAATCATTGTGGATGGAAAAAATCCCCGCCTCGAGACTCACCCACCACAGCCAGGTGTGCGACGCGGGTCAAACCACCGGTTTATAAACCGGGGTTGGCAAACAAAAAAAGAAAAAAAAGAAAAAAAAAGAACGATATGCACATGATATAGTGCTGGACCGCTGGTTCGGGTTTTGGAACTCGACCGATCTTTGTCCGCGACTCCTGGCGGCAAAGCACGAGTTACGAAGTACGATATTGAATTGTAATTAAACGGTAGAAAACCCTTATTTTTTCTCCCGCCAAGGAGTCTCACGTCTCCTCAGGGTTTAGGCAGGATTTATCTCGTTTCGGAGCTCAATCCCCAGTCATTCATTTTCACTCGTTCAGCGGGGTTCAGAGTTCAGATACGGGTGCCTTCATTCATCATTTTACGAGCTTCTGCACAGTTCTGAAACCCTAGATTAGTAGCAAAAATGAGCTACGCGGCGTTCAAGATGATGCATTGGCCGACCGGAATTGAAAACTGCGCCTCCGGATTCATCACGCACCGTGCCGATATAGTTCAAGAGATCCCTTTAATTCAGGCAGACGACATGGAATCGGAATGGCCGGCGAGGAAAGGAATTGGACCTATCCCTAACCTTGTTGTAACTGCCGGCAACGTTCTTGAGGTGTACGTCGTCAGAGTTCAGGAAGAGGACAATAGAGCTTCACGGCCTCCTTCAGAAGCGAGTCGTGGTGGTATCCTGGCTGGAATTTCTGGCGCTTCACTTGAACTAGTCTGCAACTATAAGTATGTTTTCGCAACTGGTGCCTTTTTATTTTCTATCTTATTCTGCATCTGTCTATTCCCCCCCTCCCTCCCTTTTTGAATCAACGGAAAGAAAATTATGTTTTTTTTTTTTTTGGGGCTAAAGAAAGTTATGGTCTATTGCGTTGCGATTAGCTTAAAATAGTTCAAATGAAATGCTGAAGGAACTTTCGTTTTCTGTCACTGTATTCTGAAATTTGAGGCCGTAATCGAAGGATTCTGGCAGGTAAAGAGGAGTAATGAGTTTTGGTTCGGTGGATTTTACTAGAAGCAAGACCTAGTCCAGCTGAGATATTATATGTTGAGTTTTCGCTTTCCTTTTTCCTTTTTTGGGCAAAATTTCAGTATGATGCACATTCGTTTTGGAAGTCCACTTTGAATTGCACCCTTGTCGAAAAACGTTTTATTCTACCTCTTCTCCAAAGGTTACTGGTTTTATTAGACAAAGACTTCGAATCCAACCTAGTACCTTTGGAAAATGGGGACAATTGAAGAATATAGTAACTTGATTTTCATTCTCTTTTGAGTCCACCAACAACTCAGGGTGACTTTCTTTCTCTTATCCTTGAAATATTTCCCGAGTTATTTCAACACTTTTCTGGCTGTGGTTAGCTTCACCACCTCCAAGTACAATCTAAAACATAGTCAAAGAGTGGCAAGTGTTATCCTTTCTCATTATTTCTTTCTGAATAACATTCTCATAAGTTTCCTGTAATAATCCTGGTTGACATGATCATATACCTTCTCCATGTTTACTTTATAGTGAATCTTGAACTGCAATTACAATGATGATCATTTGCCTCATTGGCTGTCTGCACACGATCAAGAAACCAATGGCCTTTTATGTATGCCCCAATCCATAACCACTTTAAGTCTATAGGAATGAACCGTGCAAAGGATCCTGTCAATGGCTTCGCTTGATACTCATTAAGGGTGATGTGAACCCAAAATCTAGGGTTTAGTAATTGATGCAATGCCCACATTTAGGGTTCACCTTCAGGATCTTATTCAATTGAAACGGCAGTAAGTTTAGGGTTTAGTACCCTGTGGTTATAGGAATAGTGTTGAATAGGTGGTTCTAGGGTTGAGAAAGGAGAGCTACCTGGAAATGACGTTTAATCCTGAACCTTTGCTTTTATATGAATTTCAGAATTGAATCTCCAAGCTTAGGGTTCTGAAATTCAGGGTTTGATAGGAATTAGGGTTTCTAGGGTTGACTAGGGCTGGGGATATAGTCAAAGGTCAAGGAGGGGTTAGGGTAGGTGATCCTAAAAAGAATTAGGGTTTGAACGAATGGTTTGAAAGTTATGAATGAAAGTAGGTTAGGGTTTCTAAGGTTTGGTGAAGAAGATGAAGTTTAGGTATCCTGGGTTTAAGTGAAGGGAAGGGGGCTGTTAATTGGGGGCAAAGTAGGGGAGAGGGAGGTGATTTGATAAGGGGTTTGGGAGATCTAGGGATTTAGGGTTTGAAAAATGTTTGGTTTAGAATTTTGGAAATTCCAGTGCTGCCACAAGAGAGGAGAGAAGAAATCAAGAAGAAAAAACTGAAGAAAAACAGAAAAGAGAGGTTGTGCTTGAAGGGACTAGGGATGGGCAAGGGGAGGGATTAAGGGAATAGGGTTGGGGAGGTAAGAGGATGCTGCTGCAGGGATAGGGGAAAGGGTAGGGTTATTTGCGATGGGGAGGGGATGGTTGAATAGATTTAGGGTTTGGGGGTGGGGGTCATGCCACAGGTGAGGGGAAAGGGAAAGAAGGGCTGTGAATGAGAGAGAGAAGAAGGGAAAGAGATAGGGGCTGGGGTGGGTCGAGAATCGGGGTTGAGTAACGTTACAATCTGCAGAAATCTCATACAACAGCTGCCGCAAATTCCCCTCTTAGGGAAACCTAAGACTCCAACCTCGGCACCTTAAATTCTCAAATTTTATTAATCAATCATAATCTGCCTTTTACAAGCTAAGAGGCTCTATTTATAGCCTTACATGAGTGTAATCATATTAGGACTCAACATATGAAGGTGACTCAAACTTGGGCTCTAACTAGACTTGGTCCTCTCACTTTAACAAGTACTTTGTTGAAACATCTTCTAGGATGGTCCAAATTACAAGATAAGAGTAGATCTAGAATCTTGGTAAGAAGTGGGGATCATGCTTGGGAGCAGTGCTGCTCCCAGCAGCGCACGGTCCAGATGCATTTTGGGTCCAGAGCAAGTCTGGACCGTTGAATGACCACTTCACTCAGTGGTCCATATTTGCTTTGGACACCAAAATGCATCTCAGCCTTTGACTGCTGGGAGCAGCACTGCTCCCAAGCAAAATCAAAGAAGTGGACTGTTGTAGCTAAGGGAATCCCTCTCCACTTGGGACTCCTAAGTTGACCAAGACAGGCAAGACTTTTCAATAACTTGTCCAAAACTAAACCAAATTCAAACACAAAAGTAGATTTGGTATCCCACTAACATACTAGGCCCAACAGTCCCTAAGTTGACTCAACTAGAGAAAGAAAAAGTTACCAAAATACCCCTGATTTCCTATAGAGCCGTAGGGTTTTGGTCCATCATCCTAGGCCCTGTTTTGGCCCTTATTGAGGCCTTGAATTTGGTTCACATCAAAGGTTTTGTCAACTCTTCATATTTGAAGAAAGAGATGGGTGTATACTGTATATGATTGCTGTCCCAATCAAAATTCCAATTTCATAGGCATCAAGTTAGTTTTAATGGTTTACTAAAAAAGAAAAAAGAAGTCAGTTTTAATGCTGGACCAGCGGTGCTGTACATATCCATTAATTGGGAACTAGTAATTTGTTAGTTTCATGGGAAACCAGCACTATTCTAATCTCCGTTACAGAGAAGGTCCTTTTCAGCCAGTTTTTCTTATTATTTGACTACACTTAAATTCAAGGCTTAGGTCTTTCTGGTAATTAAAACTTAACAAAACTACTATAATAAATAGGGCAAAATACATATCGACCCCTGAATTTGCAATTAATTACATCTAATACCCCTATAAAAATCAATTACAAATGTCCCCTTGCTATTAAGAATTGGGTTAAGTGACGATGTCACCACTAAATAAAAATTCGAAAGACCAATTTTGCCCTTCTTTGTTCAAGCATTTCTCATAATAGCAATTTTACTCTAATATTAAATGACTACAATGCCCTCAAAAATTACTAAAGAAGTGGGAGAAGGGATTTCCTCTTCACCCATCTCTTTCCTTAACCGTGCCAAAAATCACCTACCGGCCCCACCATACCCTATTGGAAACTGGAAATTTGTTTATTTGGCGGTGGTTTCCGGTAGGGTAGGGCTGGTGGTTGATTTTTGACAGGATTAAGGAAAGAGATGGGTGAAGAGGAAATCCCTTCACCCACTTCTTTAGTAATTTTGAGGGCATTTTAATCATTTAATATTGGAGTTAAAATTACTATTATGAGAAATGCCTGAACAAAAAAGGGTAAAATTGGTCTTTTGAATTTTTATTTAGTGGTGACATCGTCACTTAATCAATTCTTAACAGCAAAGGGGCATTTATAATTGATTTTTTCTCATGGGTAGTAGATATAATTGATTGCAAATCCAGGGGGTCTATATGTAATTTGCCCTAATAATTAATTGCTTGATTGGATATGATTTGGTCATTATCCAGTCCTATTCTTATAAACTTCAAGGTGCATTCCAAATTTTACTTGAACTAGACGATGCTAAAATTGATAGAAAATCCTTGTAATATGTTCTCCCTTTTTACCAATGAAATTGTGCCTTTTGAATTAATGCTGACATATCACAAATGCCAGCCAGTGTATTGAGCTATGTGATTGGCTAGATTCATCGTTTGATGTACTTGCAGTTTTTGCACTTGCTATTGGGTTGAATAAATTCATCATAGATGAAAAGAATGTAATCATCAATATGCATCAATGACAATTTGGAAGGAAACTGTCTTAAATCTGGGCATCACGTGGAGCGTCTTATGAATGTTGTGAATTTGTGGAATCTTAATATACTGGTACATGTTGAATGATACTCCATGTTAGACTTATGGAGTTGGGGAACTTCTGTTTTTAGTATGACAATGTATGATTTGAATGTATTGCATGAATTGTCTTTTAAAATTGTGTTTTCAATCATTTTTTGTCTTGCTGTTAGGTTGCACGGTAATGTGGAAACAATGGCAGTCTTGTCCATGGGAGGTGGTGATGGTAGCAGGAGAAGAGATTCAATTATCTTAACCTTTCAAGATGCAAAAATTTCAGTGCTTGAATTTGATGATTCAATCCATGGACTTCGTACAAGGTGAGAAATAAGTATAAGCTGGTTAATCAGAGTGTTCTTGTTTTGCTGAAAGTATGAAGAAAGAATAGGAAATCTAGAGAAAAGATTCGATAAACAAGATAATTTTTGCCACTTCAGTATCTCTTTTTGGTTTATTAACTTCAAGCTCCTTTAAAGGTGGGGTTTCCTCGAGAGAGATGGCAGACCCACCTCCTCTCCCCCCGGCTGGCCCTCCCTCTTGGTCCTCTCTCTTCTCTTCATCCTCTTCCCCTGCTAACCGTACCTATTGCTACACTTCATCCAACTTTCCACTTATGGCTTAACCAACCCTCTGTCCCTCTTCATCCCTAGTCCTTGGTATGGCAAAATAGTAGGCTTGTCTTGTTGGAGGCATCATCGGCCGTCATCCTCCCTTCAAAATTGTTCATGCGTCCCTTTCTAAATAGTAAAAAGCCGATGACTCTCTCCACACCTACTTGCTCAAACAATGGTGTTTTTGTACTCTGTTTCTCAACAAAAAGGCTGAGCTCTGGGTTACTGAAGGTGTCACTTGGTAGGTTGGGAATAAGTGGATTTACCTTAGGTGATGGGATCCTGAAATGAGATTAGAAAAATGGATTTGTAGGCCATCCCCCTCTGGGTTTCCTTTTCAAGCCTTCCGTTGCATTTCTAGAACTTAGATTACCTTTAGTGTACTACCTCTCTCATCAGAAAGCCACTACAAATGGATGCCACCACCTTCAAGCAAGACTGCTTGTCATTTGCTAGAAGCCTAGAACTATGTGGCGGTCTTTGCTTGCTCCCCGTTGCTCACTTCGGGTCTAATCAAGGATTAAAATGGTGTTGGATTGGATCAAATTCTACGTTTTTAGAACCTCCCTCCTCTCTGCATTTAGTGAATTAGTGCAGGGTGTTCGGTCACTGCATTTTTGTTTGCTTTGGCTCCGGTGACACCATGATTTTTACTCCAAGATGCTTCTCTGATCAACTTTGTCTACCGCCACCATTGGCATAGTCTCATGACCCTGTTGACAACTCCAATTGGCCAACATGGTGAAAGGAACAACTTTGCCCTCTTGCTAATAATGGTGACCACTTGGTTCTCGCCGATTGAGACCTGGTCCACTTTGTCTTTGCCTCTGAACCCTTGAACGACACTGCCATCCTATGTTTTGTGTGGCCTTGAGTATTGTTACTGCTACCTGCGACTATTCTCTTCTGGTCGCTCTTGCATGCATTGCAACCATCTCTTGCACCTAGCCACCTACTAGTGGTCCACCTCGGGACTTGTCTCCTTGCAAACCTCCGCGTGCAACCCTCTTTCTTCCACCTAGGGCCTGTGTCTTATTGTCCTAGTTCTCTTAGTCAATAATTTGCACTTCCTGCTGCTTGCTTTCTCTTCTTTGCCTCCTTGTCTTTCTGCAACCCTTCCACTGACGGTCCTCTCCATTCCCCCTTCTTCGTTTGGTTTGCCCCCCTTGAACGATACCTCTTGTTTGCCCTACCCATTTCAATCGCTCCTCTTACCCCATCTCCTCTCTTCCTCCTTTGGTCGTCTCTCTTGGGGCCACCACTCAACCCAAGCTCCCCCTTTCACCTTTTCTCCTTACCTCACCCATTAACCTTTTTGGATTTGGGCCGTTCTTCTTGGCCTGGTTCAACTCTTATTTCCTGATGCAGCACAACCAGAAGTTACTGTTCACGCTACAGTAGCGTGAACAGTAACTTAGATGATAACTTCATATTTGGTGGGCCCCAAGTTCAGCTTGCATGGAAATAGATTCAAATTTGGTGGGCCCAAACTCCAGCTTGCAAGGAGATAAAGTAGGAACTGTTTTTGTGGGAGTTATAGAGATAATTTATAATTTTGTTATTTATTATTGGGATAATCATGTAATCAAAGTTTTTATTTGGGTAGGATATCTAGGATAAATTTTAGTTAGTTTTAAATTCCTAAGAGTCGTAGTAGGATCAGTCTTTTGTTAGTTTTAAATTACCAAGAGTCCTATTATAGTTGTTTTCGTATCAAGTATGTTTGTTTTGTTATTTAAACATGTAATCAGCTTATTGAGGATGGAATAGAAAAAATGAAGTAAAGCTTGAGTTTTGTGCGTTTGCAGCCCCCCTTCTCTCCTCTTTCTTTCTTCTCTATTCTACCCCCCATTAATTGGTATCAGAGCCCAAACCTGGATAGATCCCTTCTTTATCTCATCGTTTGTTCAACCTTCTTTTCTTTCTTCCTTGTTTTCTTCTCCTCCTTGAGATCTTTCTACTCTTCATCCTTTTTTTATTGCCCCTTATTTCTTTTCTCAGTAATTGTGAACAATGCTTCAACAACCTATCAAATCCTTTTTTTGTGGTGCCAATCGCGAGACAGATTTTTTCTATGAAACTCGAGGACGAGTTTTTTTTAAGAGAGGGAGAAATTGATGCAGCACAACCAGAAGTTACCGTTCACGCTACAGTAGCGTGAACAATAACTTATATGATATGATAATTTCATATTTGGTGGGCCCCAAGTTCAGCTTGCATGGAACTAGATTTGTTAGAAAACAAGCATTAAATAATCAAAACAATAGCTGAACTAGAACAAAGAAAAGAGAGAAGAAGAAGAAGAGAAGAGAGATGAAGAACCAGTAGAAGAGGCCTGTGATTCTTGCTTAAGCTTCTAGAACCACAAAGCCCTTTTATTTATAGCTTCTAATGAATCTAATACAACTTGAGAGACAAGTAATTGTCCTCTAGAAAAAGGAAACAAAAAATTACAGCTTTAGTAACTTCCTAGCTCCTAAAATAGAAAATTCTGAAAATAGATACTATCTTTCTAAAAATTCCCAAACTTATGTAGCAAGACTCCTACATCATAAATGGAAAGTACGGTAGCATCACTAGCATTATATTGTTCACGTGAACAGTGCAAACAGATTTTACTGTTCACGTGAACAGTAAAAATCATACTTTACTGTTCACGTGAACAGTACCGTGAACAGTAAATATCTCGAAGTCTGTATACGTCAACAAGATTCAAATTTGGTGGGCCCAAACTCCAGCTTGCAAGGAGATAAAATAGGAACTGTTTTTGTGGGAGTTCTAGAGATAATTTAGAATTTTGTGATTTATTGTTGGGATAATCATGTAATCAAAATTTTTATTTGGGTAGGATATGTAGGATAAGTTTTAGTTAGTTTTAAATTCCTAAGAGTCCTAGAAGGATCAGTCTTTTGTTAGTTTTAAATTACCAAGAGTCATATTATAGTTGTTTTCGTATCAAGTATGTTTGTTTTGTTATTTAAACATTTGTAATCAGCTTATTGAGGATGGAATAGAAAAAATGAAGTAAAGCTTGAGTTTTGTGCGTTTGTGGCCCCCCCTCTCCTCTTTTCTTCTTCTCCTCCTTATGAGTGTTCTTCTCTCTCTTCCTCTTCTTCAAGACTAATTCTTCTAAGATTTCCCTTCTTCCCCCTATCTTCTTTATATTCTTCTTTCTTCTCTATTCTGTTTCCCATTATTTCCTCTCCCCTTTTTCTTCTTTGGCCCGGCCCCTCCCTGGTCCATCTCCTTCCCGGCCCAAGCCTCTTCGTCCCCTTCTCAATTCTCCCCTCTCCTTCTCCCCTCTCTCTTCTAGTCGAACCCTCTAACTCTTTCCCTTCTCCCATCTCCTTCTTCCCCCTGTCTCCCCTCCCTTTTTGCTTGTCTCTTCAAATCCGACTCTTGAGTTTATTCTAGTGGTTGTGGCCGGCATTGATGACTCTTTTGACATTGAAACCCCCTTTCCTCCTCTTCGAGTTAACAGAAGTAGCAGTCGTTCTACTAAAGGGCGCCATCATCTCAACAAAATTCTCATAGTGGAGCTCAAGTTAGTTAGGAAGAAGAAAAATAGGAGAATTTTGTTTTTCCCCTTGTATTTGCCTTGGCATCTTTTTATTTTTTGGATGAATAAATAATCAATTAAAGACGGAAAACAAAGTACAGAGAAAGATCCCAAAAGTCAGGATCAAGGGTGAGGATGGGAGTTGAGACCCCAGGAGACAACAATGAGCCTGTTCCTTGGGGAGTCAACCACCGGGGGGATGGGGGTAGCAGAAATTTTAGCAGATACATCAAAGTAAATAACATTCCAAATAGTGTCAATAGAGCGGAATTTAGAGGTCCAGCGACGGAGATTCCGCTCCCACCAAAGATGGTGGACTGTAGCACCAAAGATAATCTTGCCAATGCGATCACAAATAGAAGAACCTGAAAAGTTACTCAATACCCAAGACCAATCCCGGCTAAAACCAAAAGAACGACGGGAGCGGGGCCAAATGGAGTTAAGGGCTTTTCTCCAAAGAGAACTGGAGAAAAGGCAAGAAAAGAACAAATGCTCAGTGTCCTCGGTACCATTCCAGCAAAGGATACAATTTGGATTCACAGGGATGCGGCGGGACGAGGAAAGATTGGGTTGGAAGGGCTAAGTTTAGGGCTCTCCAAAGGGTAAGTGAATGGCGGGGGATATGACCTTTGAACCAATCCAAGGGAGGCTAGGGAGGGGAAGGGGAGGGGGTTCGAACCAAGTTCCAAGCAGAAGAAGTGGTAAATGATTTGGTGGTAGAGGGAAACTAGATAACTAAGTCTCGAGGAAGAGAAAATAGGGGGGAGAGAATTCCAGACTTGTGTGAGACTCTAGTGAGGAGAAGGGACCCAAGAACCATTAGAGATGAAGTGGGAGAGAGGAGTAGATCTGGGAATGTGGGTCTCATAAGCCATGCAGGGGGGTAAATAGGTTGAGAAGGATCCCCATTGGATGCCAAGGATCAATCCAGGAGGAAGTAGAAGAACTAGAAGAGATGAGGATGGTAAGAGCAGGAAGAGCCCGAGGCCTTAGAAGAAGAAGCTTCCTTCAGATCCAGGAAGGATTAGGAGGGATAAGGGCAGTCCAGAAGGAGTTAGATTTGAGAAGGTGAGAGTGGATACAGTGGACCCAGATAGAGTTATGATTTGAGACAATTTTCCAAATAAGTTTAAGCAACACGACGGAATTGACTTCTTGGATTCTACGAATTCCTAGGCCCCCCTCAGTTTTGGGTCGACAAATGTTGGACCAATTGATGGGGCGAAGGAATCGCTTAGATTCCTGACCTTTTGAAAGAAAAGCACAGAAGAGAGATTCCATCGCCGACAAGATGGCCTTAGGGAGGGAGAATCCCACACCAATAAAGGTAGGAAGATTGGAGAACAGATCGAATGAGTTCCACCCTACCAGCGAAAGAGAGGAGCCGGCTTTTCCAAAGTTGAATACTCTTGCGGATATGGTCCAACATGGGGGAACAGTGATGGCGAGAGAGCCTACCTAGGATAAGAGGGAGGCCAAGGTAGACAACAGGGAAGGAGCCTAGCTTGAAGCCAGAGAGATTTAGGAGATTAGAGCGCAAGGGCTCAGTCACTTCAGAAAGGAAGAGAGTAGATTTGTCAAGATTGACCCTAAGGCCAGAGATGGATTCAAAAAAGGAGAGGGCAGAATTGATGGAGGAGATAGAACTATGATTTGCTTTGGCGAAAATCATGAGATCATCAGCAAAGGCAAGATGGGTGAGATTGAGGGCTTTACATTTGGGGATAGGAGAAATTAGGAGCTGATACGTCTTTGTTTGAAGGATACAAGAGAGCACCTCCAAAGCCAGAGAGAAGAGGAAGGGGGAAAGAAGCCCGCCGGCGAGCCATTGGTTAAAATGGAGAAGAAGGGAGAGGAGATGCATCTTGGTTTTGGCTTTAGTGCATTGTTGCTAACTTGTTTCCTTTTTAGCTTAGGGCCTCTTTGGCTTTGGTTGGGCTGTGCTTTGCTTCTTGTTGTTCTCTTCACCCTCTGTTCTCTCCTTTTGGTTAATGAACTTTTTCTTCATCCAAAAAAATAACGAACCAAGTTCAAAACTGAGGTTTAAATCTCACAACCAGCATGATGCAATTGCAAGCTATGTTTTGGAATTTCAATAATACATTGGCCACATGAATGTGATTTTATCAGATTAATTTCATTAGGAGTAGTTTCTTGAATTGGTTATTTCTATTAGTGTATGATCACTGGGTATCTGTGCTGATTATACTAAGTAAAAGCAGCAATGACAATCCCATACATTTTTTTTTCTTGCCATCATCATGTTTGTGGTGACGTTGCTAATAACTGCAACAGTAATAATTATAAAAGCACCACAAGTTAACAGCATAACATTGTTATTTTCACCCAAGAATTTAAGGTTTCAGAAAACTTTATTGAAGCAATAACAAGAAGTGAACTATATATATATTAACCCAGTTATAGGGATTCAGGGAACTGGTATTCCTTAAATCATACTTGATCTATTTCAGATTTTGTGCCAGCAAAAAAGGGAATGAACTCACCATAAAAATGAAATAAATGTTCATTCAGTTGATTTTTGCTTCAAATATATGGTTCTTATTCTTAATAATACTAGATCTTATTACCTGACAACAAAGTGGTTGACGGAGTTGTCTCGCTCTATTGTGAAAATGATAACCCCCCTGGTGTGTGGTGTGGGGGGACTCTGATGATTATGTCTGAATAGGTATCTTTTGTTCTATATTGTTGTTTAAACCCTTGTTTGCCTGCCTTCTTTCTTCCTAAGTTGTTTGCTACTTTGCTGTTGATTAGTTTTTGGATTTTGCCATGTATTCTTGAAAGGAAGATGACAATTGCAGCAACGCCTCTTAGTATTGATATGGTGTGCATTTCTGTTTTGACTAACAATTTAACATTTCTGTCTTATCCTCTGTCTTACTTGGTTGAATGGTAATTTCATGATTTACATCTTTTCCCCCCCTCTATTCTGCAGTTCAATGCACTGTTTTGAGGGTCCAGAGTGGAATTATTTGAAAAGAGGTCGTGAATCATTTGCTAGAGGTCCATTGGTAAAGGTTGATCCTTTGGGCCGTTGTGGTGGAGTTCTTGTTTATGGCCTGGAGATGATAATACTTAGGGCTGCTCAGGTGCCATCTGATAACATGTCTTCTTTCAGATTTTTATTTCTTCCTTTAACGGAAAGCTACAATTAGCAAATAAATTCATTTTTGCCGCAAGAACTTTGCGAAAATCTTTCGTTTTTTATGTCTTTTTTATAAAAGCATGGGAGCTGCATGACAAAACTATGAATGTATGGGGCATTTCTAGATGTATTGCTGCAGGATCAACACATGTCTTCTTGTCATAGTTATCAAGGCGGCAGAGCAACCATGACATTGTAGAAGATATAAAACCAAGGCAATAAGGCGCGTAGGAAGGCTTCGCCTTGATAATATTGTGACACATTTTTGTGAACCAATTGAAATGTACTTCATATTCTGCACATTCCCATCTCGGAAATTATTGGATATAGTTATCTCCATCATGAAAGTAGAAATTATTGTTCTGCCTGAAGTCCATTTGTTGTGCATATTAAGAACACGTATGTACATATTTTTTTAATAATTAACTGTTAATTAATAATAGAGAAGTACAGGATAATTGGGGGGGGGGGGGACACATATGTACATATTTTTTTAATAATTAACTGTTATATTAATAATAGAGAAGTACAGGATAATTGGGGGGGGCATCAAAATGTTCTTGCCCAAGAAAATTACAGCAAACATCCAATATGGCTTACAAATGGATGGCATCCCCAGAATAACACTCCTTGTTTTGTCAATTCATTTGCAATCTCTCTTTCGATATCCATTATGGCATTTTTATCGCCTTTTGAGTGTTCTTGGTATCATGATATAATCTTCTAGAAATCTTATTTTTTCTCAGTGAAATGAAATATCGTGTTTTATTTTAGTGCTAAAAACAAATACTATTCATGCATATCTTGTAAATTAATAGGAAATTCTTAACCCCCAAAAAACAAATGATAGTCACTTGTGTTCTACTCTTACTTGCTTGAGGTCACTCCCCTTGGATTAGTTGGCTTTCCACTTGAATCTTTGAATGACCCTGTCTTGTGACTGTAGGGCTTGTACCGTAGTAGTCAAAGCGATGCCTAGCTTGTGCCTTGGTGTCGAAGTCCTTTCTTGGTGCCTAGGCACCTGGTGTTGCATTGGTTGCCAAGGCGACACCTTGTTGTCTCACTTCCCCACACCTCCCCTCCTGACCAACTTGGATTGCCTAGACGCTGATGTCTATGGCTTGGACAAACTCAGGGAATTGTCAGGCTGAAGGCGTGGAAACACGTTTTGGGGGGGGGGGATTTTGCATGCATCTTGTAATATTTTATTAGTATCTTTTATGAATAAAAATCATTATTTCTCACATTTGGTATTAGTTTCTTTTGTTGTAAATTTCTAATAGATTTATTTAATATAATGTGAATGTGAAAGGTTTGATTGATGGATGACATCTTGGCTTTAGCCACTTTAGGATGTGTAGCCACCCAGACTGTTTGAGATTGACAGAGTTAATCCTTTGAGTTAGCTAACACCAGCTTTACATTCTCCAATGCAATCAACAAAGTGAATTTATCCCAATAATACTATCTGATGGTGCCTAGTTGTCACTTGTCAGTCCATGTGGTGCTTTCTTAGTTGAGAGATGGCTGAACAAGAAAGAGATAATTAGGCTGCTTTTCTTTAGACCTTTTTCCCCCCTCCTTGGGGGGGGGGGGACTAGCAGATTTGATTTTTATTAGTCAATGTGCTTAATTTTTACAGTTTCCCATGACTAAATATGGTCCCATGCATTTATTGTTAATCCAAGTCAATTGGAATTCAGTTAATGACTCATTGGCCCAAATTTGGTGCCTTATTTACAAATAATGGTTAGAAAGCGGATTCAGTGGCCTAAGAATTGAGATTGATAAGCTGCTGGTTATTGTGGAATCAGCTGCAGCCTGCAATGATCTGGGATGATGCTTTATATTGCTTCTGTTTTGGGTATTCTACAGATAGTATCATTGATACCTCTTGTTCATGCATTCTTCTAGTGACAGACAAATTAGGTGCTTCGCGAGTTCTTTGTTGGCTTGCTTTCAGATCAAATGGTTATTTTGGCCTTTCTTCATCTTGTGCTCCTGACTTGAACTGATGCAGGCATGAGTTATTGGGCACTAATACTGCCAATAGCGTAAAATTGTCCTGGAGTAGTCTTAGAGAAACCTTCGAGCCACATGTGCATTTGTAGTCAGAATCTCCTCTGCAATTCCTTCCCACCCTAGTAGCCTAGGTAGCCTCTTCTGCTTCCTTCTATCTTGGCCAACCCCCAAATCATTACCTGTTTTTAATTATTTTTTATTCCTATCACATTCCTGCCACTATCCCAATACTATTTTATGTGGGAAACCGAATCATCCCCTTTTAGAGAGTCAAAAGAGTCTTGAACAATATGGTCTGGAGTCAAGGGCCTCCCTGTGTTCTATATGGTCTGGAGTCAAAGAGTCTTGAACAATATGGTCTGGAGTCATGAGCCTCCCATGCTGGGGCCTTCAACTTGTCATGTTTGTTGTCAATGTCCTAAAATATCCCTTTCATCTTTAAGTAATAGAGAGATAAAACCCCTTTATATTTCTTCAAATGCTGAAGAGTTTTACTTTATTTCAGCACTCTTTTTCCTTTTCCTTTTGTTTCTGAAAGGATTTGCTAACCTTCAGAGACCTCACTGGTTGCTGATATACTCATGCAAACACATCACACAAGATTCTTGGCATTGGAAACCCTTAAAATAGATGGAATTAAAAATAAAAATAAATTTTATGGGAAGTGATTAGGCTGTAAGCTTCATAAAGCTCTCAAAACTCTAGTATCTGCGAGGTTGGCACTTTTGTTTGGTGATGGTTGCTGAAATCTCCATCTTAGTTTGGAGGTGCTCTACTTGTTTTACCTTTGTTTTACATTATACTGTCTTAGTAGGCATAGTTGTCTTTCAGAAAAATGGGCTTAGTTTACTGATCAGAAAAATAAAATTTGTTCTCATGAGTAAACTCAGTTCCATAGGTTTTCTATTTACTTGGTAAACTTTGCAGTGCAGGTTTCTTCCATTTGGTTACTTGGTAGTCTTAATTTTCCCTTTTTTATAGGCTGGTTATGGCTTAGGTGGAGATGATGAGGCTAATGGTTCTGGAGGAACTGTGTCTGCTCGAATAGAGTCATCGTATGTAATGAGCCTACGTGATTTGGACATGAAGCATGTGAAAGATTTTACGTTTGTGCATGGTGAGGGAACTTAACAATTATCCTTTGTTGGCCATGTACTTCAACATAATGTCCACTTATCATTTGTGAGCAGATATGTAATCAGTAACAATGTGAAGGGTTAGGATCTGGAGAGTTTGTGCTTGGAAAGTTGAGAGAATTGCCTTGAGCATAGCTTTCTTGTCACCTTCCCCAGAGACAGCAGTGGAATGTAATTTAAATGGAAATTCTTTAAATATTTGATTAGTTATCTTGCTTCAAGAATCTGCCTTAACTTTTATTTTATGGTCACTTTAATACCTTTGTTTATCATTGCTGTGATTGATAATTTTTTAACAGTTGGTGCCATTTTTGTCATAGTCTTCTGTTTTTCATCAGATGTTAGGATATTTACCTCGAGTATTATTGTCCTGTGACACTTAACTTTGTCTATAGCTGACCACGGTTTTCTTTTCGGGGGGAGGGGGACTGTATCTGTTGTAGTGTGCTTGTCTCTTTGACTTTCCTTTCTTTGTAATTAGTTGTAGGCTTGTACACTAATGTTAGGACCACTACTGAGAGACTATTGCTTTGTGATTATGAGGGAATATACCATGACAGGTTTATGGCTGTGTAGATTTACCTCTCCTAGAACCTGCACTGATGTGAACTTCATGCTCTGGTATATCATATATCTATGATATCCTATATATCTATCTGTTTTGACAGTTGTGCTGGGGTTTTCTGGTTTGCGGTGTACAGCCACATATGCTACATATGCTACCTCATTTGATCTAAGCCTCTAGTGGGTACTGGAGACATAGGACCAGATTGTATCTCAAGCTGAGTTTGAGTGGAGTTACTTTGTGAACTTTATAGCCGAAAGGCACCATTGAGGTTGATAAAAAATCATTAAAAAACAGAAGGGAATTTAGTGTCCCTTTCATGATACTGTGAGGCTTTCACTGATGACTACTAAATTCAACAAAAGGAACAATCTGCTGGGCATAATAAAATGATGCATCTTAAAAGGTAAGCTGAAGTGCACTGGTGAATCAGGATGTTTATGGAGGGAAATCTTATCTTGTAGCGCTGCTAAAGAAAATAATTTCCTAATGGTTTGTAATATAAGTTTGTGGATGGAATTTGTGACATGTAAGATATGAAAGCTGAATAGCTTGGCCACCTACATTAGGAATTTTACCAGGTCTGTCAGAATGGACTATCAGTCACATCCAAAGATTAAGATTAAATTGGAATAAAAGATTTTCTATCTTCAAAATCTTACCTCAACCTTTGGATGTGACTGATGGACATGTATCCTTCATCCAGAGGGGAATAAATGGTCCATTTCTAACCTGATAAAATTCACCTACATCACTGAACTTCCAGATGAATTGCAGAGCAGTCACAATTAGTTTTCTAAAACTTGATGCTTTTCAAGGGTTTAAGCATGCATAGAGACTAATCTAAAACCATTGAAAGGTGGATTGAAGCCCTTTAAGAGATCCTTGATATGGAGGAAGTGATTTTGTAGGTTGCGTATATTTTTTTAGTGAACTGGAGTGGTTAACGAATAAGAACAAGCACAAGGGTTGCTGGAATGGAGTGGAAGTGTATCAACCCTGCTGCTTTTGCTAGGTTATTCAATTGTCAATAGAGTTGAGTGCTTTTTAACCCCAGGGTGTTTGATGCTTTTCCAAGGTTATTCAATTTTAATATACAGACATGGACCTTTATTTTTATTTTTAAAATCTATTGTTCTTTATTTATGTTTATTCTCGGAAATGTGTTTAATACTCAATATATGGAGTTATCAGTAATTAGCCAAATATTTGTTTGTAATATCTGACCTTCCTAGACTCTGCTAAATGCAGGAACCTTGTGCATTTGATAGGACATTTTTATATGGAAGTATCAATTGCTCTGTAATATTTTATAGTTTCTATGAGTTAAGGAGCCAGAATTGAGAAAAAGACACAGAGGAAGATGAAGAAGAACTCGTCAGAATTGGAAGAGCCAGGATTGAACTGGTGACAGCCTTTATCCCTTTATCAACCTTATATAGGCTGCAACACTGGAGTTCAATTAGGAAACAAAATAGAAAGTAAAATAAGAAAAGAATTCCGTCGAGTGCCTTTTGGGCTTGCCACTTGATCCTGAGAAAGTCTTCTTCTCCCTGTTACCTTTTTACCTTTAGTACTCCAATGCTTCCCTTCAAGTTCGAGCATATACATAAAAAATGCCCAACTTGCTATAAATGGAATCAACTCTCTCAGTTCCCAAAGCCTCTGTAAGTAGATCTGCTAGTTGCTTCTTTGTGCGGACATCTATGAGAAACAATGCCTTACTGCAGTTCCACTCGAACAAAGTGGCAGTTGACTTCAGTATGTTATGTATGCTCATGAAACACAGGGTTTGAAGCTATATGAATGCTTTGCGTAGCTATATGGTTCATAGCTGAATCATCAACAAAGCCTGGTTCAATAAGTAGTTGTCTGATACATATTAACTCACAAGTGACATTTGCCATGGCTTGATACTCTGATTCTGCACTTGACCAAGCAACCACTATTTGTTTCTAACTCTTCCACGACACTAGATTTTCCTTAACAAACGGAAAATAACCTGTGGTTGATCTTCTATCCATTGGAGATCCAGCTCAGTCTGCATGAGGAAAAACCTTCAACTCATCTATGTCCACGATCAATATAGATTAGTACACACCCAGGTGCTTCCTTAAGATCCCTCAATATCCTCATGACATCATTCCTTTGAGAAGTCTGAGGATCTGACAGAAATCAACTCAGAACACTGACGTTAAAGGTAGTATTAGGTTGAGTCACGGTCAAATAATTTAACTTGCCCACAAGTCTCCCGTGCATCTCAAGATTATCAGGAATGGTTCCATTGTTTGGCATAAGTTTTTGATTAGAGTCCATGGGGGCATCCAAGGGTTTAAACTCTCGCATACCTGTTTCAGATAATAAATCAGTCACAGACTTCCGTTTGGACAAGAAGATGCCCTTCCTTGACTGTGTGACTTCGACGCCTAAGAAATACTTGAGTTTCCCTAAGTCTTTAGTCCAATTTTTTTTGTTGTAGATGCATCTTCAACTTCTCATTACCTAATAAATCACCCCTTGTAAGTTGTAATAACAATGTTGTCAACATAAACAACAAGAAATATTTTATAGAATGTCTGAAAAACACAGAATGATCACTTTCACGTTAACCCAAACTCTAATGCAACTGTAGTGGATCTTGCAAACTATGCCTAAGGTTACTGTTTCAGTCCATATAAGGATTTCTTGAGCATGCCGCATGTGATATGTCCTTAAACAAATACAGTCCCCCAGATTCATGGCCTATACAAATTGTCTTATTCCTTCTAGGATCCTGAAAAAGATAAAAATCAGAAAAAGGTGACAGTACAGTTGTAATCGGAGGTGAATTTATGAACAGATAATAAGTAGAAAGGGAAGTCAGCTAAATAAATGACTGAGATAGGGATAACAAAGGGTAAGACGGATGGTACTTGTGCCTTTGACTTTACCATGGGAACCATCAACAGGTGTAACGGTCAAAGAAGATGAACAAAAGATAAGAAGATGCCAGAGATCCCAGTCGTATGGCCAAAAGCTCCTGACTCAATAATCTAGGGGCAAGATGCAGTTGAAAGGTGGGTGGTGGCATTACCTGTGTGAACAAAGGTGGCAATGGAGGGTTGTGACTGAGTGGCCTGAAATTGGTTAATGCAAACATAATCCTCATTTGACATTCTTAGTCTTAACACTTAGGTGGTGATGTAGTAGTAGAGTGGTGGTAGTATTAGTAACCTGTGTAAGCTTGCCATGAAGTTGATGCAGAATTGAAGACATATTTACGAAAGAAGAAGCCCATTGGGTTAGGCCCATCAAAGGCCTAAAGTTGTCACCTAAATCAGCCTATGGCTTTCATGGGCTAGGACTGTTTTAGTGGGTTAAAGTTAGCCCACATATGTTGAACTTCATAGTCTAGACCTAAGCCTAAATCTAGTTTTTGAAAAGTCAATAAAAGGGGCTTTAGTTTGAAAATAAGAGAACTCATTGTCAAAGGAGTTCTCCTTTGTCAAGAGTTAGGTAGTAGTTGAGTTATTAATAGGTAGGTGGTGTTAGCTAGTGGTTAGATGTTGCCATTAATGTTTATGTCTCTTTAGAATGCTATATAAAGAGACTTATGTAAGTGGTGAAAAAACAACTTGTGAAACGAAATCAAATTGCTTGCTAGCATTCCTCCTCTTGGAGAACCCTTGTGTTTGATCAAGGTAGATTGGTGTTCGATCCAATTGATCCACCTTGCTGTGAGAAGCCGGGTGTTACATGTTACTTTGTTGTCCTTATTGTTCTCTTAATTCTCTTATATTGTTCCATCCATTCTTCTTTATAGCATACTGCTGTTTTGAAAACCTAGTTAGTCCTTGTTCTTAAACCAATATCCTTGTTCTACCACTTCGGTTTTCAGCCTTCCATTATATCTGAATTTTATCTATTTTAAGTCTATCAAATCTGAAGTTGATTCCCTGTGAAAGGTCCTATTTGGCTACTGTTTTGATCATTCAAATACAGTACTACATTAGAAGTTTCTAGCAAAACCACTGGATATGTCCAGGACGACCAAAGTGGTGGTAGGTGTTTACTGTCCCTGAAGTATCTGAAGATCCTTGTAAAAATTTTTAATAGAACTTCCTCCATGACCACATCTTGAAGCCTGTCCTCTGGTAGTACCACGAGTAGGGTTGAAAGACGCAAGAGATGAATTACCCACTGAAGTATTATCATAGGAGTTCTTGTGGGACACTCGGAGAACATGGGAACATGTATCTGTCAGTGGGGGAATCTTATATCCTCCATGAATTTGAGAATGGACTGAATCAAGCTCCTTTCCAAGACCTCCCAAGAACCCCATCACTGCAAGTTGTTCTTGCTAGTTTTGCATTTGTTTCACATCGTAGGTGATAAAATAGAGTTTAGTTCTTCAAACATTCTTTCAAGATCCGCAAAATATTGAGTCAGGGGCCTGCCCTTCAGACCAACCCTATAAAACTTCTGTGATAACTCAAAAATAAGACAATTTATTTTGGTTAGAACATAATATATTTAAATATTCCCATGAGGCTTTTACTGTGTCAAGATGGGTCACTAAATCCACAATATTATTAAAAAAAGAGTTAAACATTTGCCCCAAAATACAGGCATCAGTAGTCTCCCGTGCTGCCTCACCTGAAGGGTCAGTCTGTTTCAAACGAGCTTGCTGTCCACGGCCAGTAGGAACAGCCTTAACGATAATTGGCAGCTCCTTCTAACCTTTTTCCAGTCACACAATGGGATGTTGAGGCCACAACTCATAATATTCCTCGAGTCGTTACTCGTTAGTGGATTGTGTAAGATCTCCCATTATATAATAATCAGAAAATCAAAGGTAGCACACAAGCAACAAATAATCACAAGTCTGAGTAGTATCCAACAAGAAATATTAGAAGTATCGACTTGCAAGAGAAATAAAATTTATAATTTGTGATTACCCAATGCCAGCTGTCCCAAATAAAAGATAACAAAGCTTCTGTCCCACATGAAATACACAGAAAAATCTTCAGAAAGAATTCCCATGAGAAATAGGATTGAATCCTCCAGAAAATTAGCCACTATTTTTTATTGAATTAGGAATTTTCAGAAAAAAGTATTGTACCTCTTAAAGGAGACCAGAAGCTGTTCTGAATGCAGTCAGACCTAGTTCACTAATTGAAGCCATGAACTAGTCTGAAAATTTACCAAAGAAAAAGCAGCAACGGGTGCTGCGATCTTCAACTGGTGAATGGAAGAACCTTCAAAATATCTTCAGCAGTTTCACTGTAGAAGCCTTGTTGCAGAGTCTACTGTCTAGTAGTCTCGCTATGACACCGTGTGAATTAAGGAACCTGAATAGAGAAAGAGGCACGGAGAAGAAGAAGAACACATAAGAATTGGTAGAGCTTCATGACTGAATTGGTGAGAGCCCTTAACCCTTTATTAACCTTATATTGGCTGCAGCACCTGTTAGAGTATAAATAAAAGTAAAATAGAAAAGGAACTCCCTGAATCCCTATCCCGAGAGAGTCTTTTTCTCCCTGTTTTGGCCTTTGCACCCTTTATACTCTTAACATTTTCTAATGCAACGATTCTATGGCTATTGTAGATTTGTGTAAAAAATAAATAATAGACCTGCAGAAAGGCTCTTTTTTTTGTTATTGTTTTGTTCCTCTGGAACAGTTATTGTGGGATTTCATGTGTTCCTTGCCCTTATCATAGGTTGCTACTGGTTTGATTGCTGCTGCTACTTTTGTTTATTAACGTTTTGTTATTCCTGGATTTTGTGTGTTCTGTTTTCTTCCATACTTCCAATTTCTCATTTTTTGTTATAAAAAATAAAAATGTATGTTAATTTTGCTTAATTCCCATAAGAATTGGGTTCAAGGAATTTGTTTTGATAATGAGGTTTCACAGGCTCGATTTTGGATATGTCAGCTTAGGGGAATCTGAAAAACACATCATAAGTTGTCTGTGTTTGTTAAAAAAAAAAGTTGTAAGTATCAGCTCGATTTACATTTAATATCTATCTCAGTGTACCATGTCTGGAATGCTGTTTGTATATCATGTGTTTCGTTAAAGAAATATATAATATTTTGGTTAGTCTAGGGGGGAATGTGCATTGCATAGTGAGACATGATGAAGGTGATGGGTTAAAATCCGGCTAATCTAGAGTGTTTCTCAATGTCTTGATGGGACTTATCATCCCTCTGTATGGCTAGGTGATGATGGACATTTAGCCTGACTATTAGGTGGAATATTTATATTTATATTTTGATTTATTTATTTTCATGCGATATTTTGTTTTTGAAGGTTTTATTTCTTATGAATTTAACAATCTCTCCTCCAATCTTATTTTTCTGACCATAGTCTCATTTTTTTCTTCTTTCAATTTTTAGGTTACATTGAGCCTGTTATGGTAATCCTTCATGAGCAGGAGCTTACATGGGCAGGACGTGTCTCCTGGAAGCATCATACTTGCATGATTTCTGCGCTTAGTATTAGCACTACTTTGAAGCAGCATCCCCTCATATGGTCTGCTATGGTGAGTAATTTAACTTTCAAAAAGGCTATTTTGAAAAAGAAATAATAATTCAACGAAAACCTTTAAATTGTTGGAACTGCAAAATAGAAGCAAAACATCATATTAGTGTCCTTGTATTAGTCTTATGGACTCTAATGTTAGACATCCATTGAAACTCTATGACATAGATGCTGCATTTTTGCCAAAATTAGGACCCTACCGGGTTTGCAGCAGCTGCGACTTTATGCTTGTCAGTCACCTTGCCTGTTGGGCATGTCACATGGGTCTCTATCTTGATAGGATTGTATGCATCTCTTGGGAAAAGCTACTGCTTTTCAAGAGTGGTATATGTTTCAATTATGCTTGCAGAAGTTGCAAATGAATGACTACTTGAAGAACTTTATTGAATTTCAGTCGTACCCTAATTATATGTCTCAATGCCTTCAAGTTGCTGCTTTTTTTTTTTCTTCCTGGGGATGGGGTTGGAATTTAAAGGGTTAAAGTTAGGTTAATAATCAACTAGGTAATATAATGCAACTACTCCAACAACTAATTTTGCTGTATTCTCTTCCAGTATTCTTCGTGCAATGTTAAGCTGCTGGAACGATTCTGGTTTGATCAGGCACTAGTTGTTTTTTGTGTAGGCTGAGGTGGATTGGTGTTGAGGCCTTGCCCCTGGTTTACATTCTATACTGTGCGTTACTGCAGTGTGCAAGGTTATAGATATGTTACTATACGCTACAATTAATATCCTGTGTCGTCTGGTTGAACTGGATTAAGATTGTGGAGCTGTACCATCAGTGTGGATTGGGGTTGAAAGAAAACTGGCCGCAGTTTATCCTACTAAGACATGCAGTCAAGAGCCTAATATGTTTCAACTGAACTCAAAACCCATATCTCACAATTAGTCGTTAGTGATCCTGAACTAAGATTGGAAATACTAAGTGACCAAAGGACCAATATTCCTTTTTTTTTTGTGGATAAATGCCAATATTCTGCTGACATTTATGATTGGATGAAAGATGAGAATATTGCTAATTTGCCCCGAAAATAAAATCTAGAATGCTTACAATGCTACTAGAGTTCTGTCAGCATTGTAAAATACTTAAGTACCCTTTTTAAGAACTACATTACTTTAAAAGCCATGGGATCTCAGTAATAGTATTTGTAGGCTTTGGACCTTGGATTAAGGTCACTGGCGAGATCTAATTGCTATTCTAAACAAAAGCAATAGTAGCTTGCACCAATTAGAGTTTCATCAAGAAGGAAAATACAACTGAACTCATACTTGTGGTTATGGCTCCTAACAATCCATAACTGCACAACATGCTCTATCTTTTCTCTGATGAACTTTCTAGCCCTCTAATTATTTCTTTGTTTTTCTCTTGTTGTCATCAGAATCTTCCCCATGATGCCTACAAACTTCTTGCAGTGCCTTCTCCTATTGGTGGTGTTCTTGTAATTAGTGCAAATTCTATTCATTATCACAGTCAGGTGAAATTTTATCCTTGTTTATTCACATTAGCTTCCAGCATATCCCTGTGCTGCCATGCATATTTGATTGTTATATCTTGTTGCTCGTTTAATGTTTTTCTTTTTATTTTATGAAATCCTCTTCTTTATTCAGTGATACATAGAATCTTTCATATGCCTTTTGATTGTCCTTACTTGACATCTACTGTTTCTGTATTTGCTTATGCAGTCGGCATCTTGCACATTGGCCTTGAATCCTTTTGCTTTGCCTGTTGACAGTAGGTAGTTTCTTGGTCCACTTATTCTTATTTTTAGGTGTCGTTGGTTTTTGTATTTTTGTATCAATGATTTAATGTTTAGATCCAGCAACAGCTATCTGAATGTTTTCTAGGTATTTCGTGCTCAGAAGACTAAATATTTTCCTTAGAGCCTGCTTTTGGTTTGTTTATGTGAGTGTTGAATTGTTGTTTACTATCCTTAGACATATTGAATCCTGATGCTATGCTATGGCATGGATTAATCATAAATGCTTTTGGTGCTATGCTACAAAGTTGACTTCTAAGTTTTTCAGATGTGCATGGCTACTTTGTGTTGTTTGGAAAGGCCACATTTTCAACTTATCTGACTAGTACGCTTAATTTTTCTTATAACATTCAGTCATTAGTGTTTGCTTTGGTTTGCGAATCAAGGTTTCATGCATGAGTCACTATGCACGTTAATGTTCACACTGTTTATATGCATAAAAAATCTCATCTACCCCATATTTTTTGTAGGCGGAGTACCAGCACTGCGTTATGCTTTTTATAGTTGAACTTTTTAGCGGAGGTTGCTTTATATTTTCCAGGGATGAATGTATTTGCTTTTTGCTTCATTAGGTGGTAACTGCTGTCATATGGTTTGCTTGTTGCTTCCGATTTTACTTTGATATAACAACCAAGATTCAAACATCAAAGTGCTTTTCTTTTGTGTTTCAGCCAAGAGATGCCTCGATCAAGCTTTAACGTGGAGCTTGATGCATCCCACGCAACTTGGTTACTACATGATGTAGCCATGCTATCAACTAAATCTGGGGAACTGCTTCTACTGACTTTGGTTTTTGATGGGCGGTAAGTACCTTCAGGTCATTCTGTTTAACTTTTCTTTTCCCTACTGATAAAAAATAGGAATATTTCTTCTCTCATTCTGATAAAATTTGCTTGCAAGAGTTCATGTGTATCATGTCTTTGACTTGCTCCAACTTCCCAACCTACAAAATATGTAGCTTATATAGAATGAAGCTAATATAATTCAGTAAAGGCAGTTGACAGTAACCTGCTCTGTTCGTTCCTATGACATCTGCTGTGCCAAATCTATTAGTAGTATTGAAGTTTGTTAGACAATCCGTGCCATTGTTGGTTGATTAGTTTTCTTTTTGTGGGACATTAGGACTCTAGGAGTCTAGAACCATAATTAATAGAAAACACCCAAATCCTTCTCTATGTGCCAGTTATGCTGTGTGGGACTCATGCAGCTTCTTACCTTGCAAGCTCTGAGAACTTGATTTCAGATCCCAACACAGTCAGGAGTTACCCTTGCTTTTGCAGAGGTTATTTGCAATCTTGAGTCCATGATGACTTGGCTTACTAAAGGATGTAGCCAGCTTTACCGTTGCTTTGGTAGGGTGGTTGCTTCCAGCTTTGAATCCTTGACCACTTGGTCACAATGGAGCAACTTTATTGTTGTACCAAGGCCTGCATTCTTCCACTTGGCTAGCTATGAAGTGTAGATATCATCATTAAGCTATTAATATTTAGGCATCATATCCTTTATCTCCTTGTCAACTACTAGTTGAAATAAAACTAGAGCTACTTAGTTCCCTTCCAAAAGTCTATCCTTTCTAGCTGTGGCAATTATATGCACAAAAGCCCTACACCAATCTGTATTGGTCTCGGACTGCAGTTTCTGTTCCATATGGGTTGAGGAAACAAAGAATAGAAAGAATGGGGGGCGGGGAGGAGAACTTTTTCCCTATTTCTTGGTATCTCTATCTAATATTGTATACTACCATAATTTTATTTTTTTTCAATCAAACTTAAGTAGTGATTTTGTGGTTTATTCTTATACAAATTTTTTTTTAATTGCAGGGTCGTGCAAAGACTTGAACTTTCAAAATCTAGAGCTTCAGTTTTGACTTCGGTTGGCTTCATTTGAAATAATTATTGATAGATTTAAGTTGAATACCTTGATGGTAAATGTATTTTGCCAGTTTTGGCAGCTTTTTCAAAATTTAATAAAGATGCTTCTGTTTGCCTTTTAGGGAATTGCAACACTTGGCAACTCATTCTTTTTCTTGGCCAGTCGTTTGGGAGATAGCATGCTTGTGCAGTATACTTGTGGGATGGGTACATCGATGTCAACTTCTGCCCATGTGAAAGAAGAGGTTCATGTCATAAGTTGATAGCTCTACTTTATAATTTGAATTTTATGGAAGTGAAATACTTATTTGTGTTGATCATTTCCTTGGTGTATCTTTGAGTTTTATAAAATTTTTTCTCTGACCCCTAATTCAGTACTTCAGAAGGCTTCACTCCTCATGCATTCACCATGACTCGGTTAACGATCACTGAAGCTAATGATCTTGTGATTCTTGTTTGTTATTAGTTCAATTTGTCGTATCAACAGCAGCATATTATACTATAGTTTAATATTGGCTGCACATGTTTTATGAGATCTTACTGTAGTGAATGTCCACAATACGAATTATGGATGAAACATGAAAAATGGAAAGAGTTGGGTTGTTGTTTACTTGTTACAATAATTTTACCATGTTTATCAATTCTTAGTTACATGTGTATCAGTGTATCTCAATACTGAATCTATTGGTTCATTCTTTCTCTCCATCCACTGATCCACATAACATATGATGATAATTATATGACTATAATGGATCCAATCTTCTAACCCGTCCCTGCATTATTTTTCCACACGTATGCTCATTCCAGCTATAGACGAGGGGAGTATTAGGAATGCGTTCATTTTGTGTTATTTTTCCATGTGAGCACTCATTCTGCATGCCCACATCAGTTAGTCTAGGACCTTGGTTGACTTCAGATGGTTTTGTCCTCCACTTAATAGTTTGAGCCAGGAACTTGGGTGTTCAATCACTGGAAAGTCTGAGGGTTTTTTGTTATGTTATGCTCCTACGCCTTGTGTCCTCTTGAAGCCTCAAAATGGTGTCAGGTGCATAGCTCTATGTGTGTGGTAGGGCATGCTAGTCGGTTTTTGTTGATATTTTTATGTTGTTGTGGCCATTACTTAACAACTCAAGCTTTCGGAATGAAGCAGTTGTAACATCTTTGATCGATGTCTTGCTGACAGGGAGGAGATATTGAAGCAGATGCACCTTCATCTAAGCGGTTAAGAAGATCATCATCGGATGCTTTGCAAGATAGTGTCAGTGGTGAGGAGCTTTCATTATATGGTTCAACTCCAAACAATTCGGAGTCAGCACAGGTCGACTGATATCCACTCTTTGTTTTCTGTAGTTCTTCTACATATCCTTCAACATTACTTGTGTGTTGCATGATTGCATAACAATTTGGTTACTTGTATTTGGATATTACCTTTTTTTTTCATGTAATTTTTCACCAACTGTTTTCAGTAGTTCTTCTACATATCCTTCAACATTACCTTTTTGTTTTCAGATCATTTACCTACTCTGTGTACTGTTGCTGCTACTGTATTCTTTTTTCATTCGTTCGAAGCCTAAATTAACATCTTTTATATTCTTATATTTTTTCTCTCAATATATGCAGAAGGTTTTCTCATTTGCAGTTAGGGATTCCTTGATTAACGTTGGTCCTCTGAAAGATTTCTCTTATGGGTTGAGGATTAATGCCGACCCAAATGCTACAGGAATTGCTAAGCAAAGCAACTATGAACTGGTTGGTAACAATGTAGACTATATTACTTTTGAGATTGCATGAATAATATGGTATCATCCTTCAAAACATACTGTTTTGGTTTTGTATTTCTCTTTTGGGTGATTTTTAGGTGAAGTTATTGAAGATATATCAAATGAATATTTTATTTGTTTGTTTCTTTTGGTTTTGTATTTCTCTGTTGGTTGATTTTTAGGTGAAGTTATTGAAGATGTATCAAATGAATATTTTATTTGTTTGTTCTTTTTTTTTTTTTTGGGGGGGGGGGGGGGAGGTATTTATATTTGTTTTGTGATTATGTGTTTTCCCCCTTTTTTTTGTAATTTTATTTAGGATTACATCCTTACAGTTGTTGCTTTTCCTTGATTACCAGGTGTGTTGTTCTGGTCATGGAAAAAATGGTGCTCTGTGTGTTCTGCAGCAGTCAATACGCCCAGAATTAATCACTGAGGTTTGGGAAAAGTTCTTTTTTGTCCCATATGCTACATTTTCTTTCTTAAACAGTTTTGAGTCAAATAATTTGATTGTTGAACGAAGAAAGATATGTGACACCATTTCCATGCTATAGTTTCCCAACTCTTCAAGATTATTTCATTGGATTTTCATCAAATTAGCTGAAAGCTGGCCTGATGCACTCCTCTAAAATTTAAACTTCCTTAAATGTTTATGTATTTTTGTAGGGCCCCGTCCAGTCAAGCTGGCCTAGAAGTTCTCTTGTTCTTTAGAGGCTACATGGCATGCCACATACCCTTGACATGGTGATGCAGCCTTAGACTAATAGTGTCAGCTAAGGGTTAATGCTGGCAAGGAGCCTTGAAAAGAAACAATTTCGAAAATTGAAAATTATGGTTTGGGTTAGTGAAATCCTGGACTTAGGTTTTATGGTGGAATTTAAGATTCTTTATGGGGTTTAATGGTGGAATTTAAGACTCTGGCTTGACTAATTCTAGTAAAGGTGAAGGAACTTTCCTATCCAAAATAGGAGAGCTGGTGGCTGAGCTATTTAAATCTGAACTTGTGGATTTTGGGTTAGGTGTTGGGTTTCCTGAATTTTAGGTTCCAGAGATTGAAAGGAGCTGTAACTTTCGTGCGTGGTCTGTTGAGGGATTGAGTCAATCCAAGTTTGGACAAAAACTGATTGTGGGAAGGGAATTAGGGGTAGACCTGAATCCCTGGATGAATGGGCGTCTAAGTGGATTATGATTGAGTCGATTCCATGATTAGTTGTTCATTCCATACTGGACCAGACCAGAATAGGGTTATGTACATTCTCATTATGAGAAGGGGTCATTCAGGCGTATGTATGAATTCTGATTTTCTAGGGTCTGGGGGTAATTCTAGGCTTTGCTAGGTCTCAGAATTAGCTTGGGATTTAGAATTAAGGCTGTAAATTGAAACAGGGTTAGTGCTTCCCCTTTTTTTTTTTGGGTTGGGGGGGCGTGTTGGGGAAGGAAAGATCAAATCCTCAAGGTTTGGCTCAATTCTGATGGACAGAACATAGGAACTTCACAGTTATGGGTTTTAGGGTTTTTAGTGATGAATCAGGGCTTGATGGAAACTAGGGTCCTAATGGACACAATGAAGTGAGACTTGGAACAAGGTCTGGGGGATTGGAAGGATGTCATGCTCCGAATATGTGACATTTCTTATGGTGGGAGGCTGGAAACTGATATGGATCAGATTAGGGCTGGGGTTTCTCAGTGGTTGATGGAGGCTTTAATCAGAACAGAAATTAAGGGGAGAAGAAGAAGACGATGGAAATGAGGATGTCTGGATAAGATTCACTTAGTGCTTTCTCACCAAGACCACCTGGATATGACACATCTGGTCTGGTTCCCACAATGGAGAAGTTAATACTTAATACACCAATAATTCTCTTCTTAAGCAGCAATGAAGTACCAATTTTCCAGTTTTTTTTACTCTTCCACGATGGCGCCATTCATAAGGCTATAATCAGACTTTTAGAAACTCAAAGATTGAACAGAAGGTAATATCTAATTCATAGTTGGCAAGGCTACAATGTGAGACGAGGCGATAGAGGAAACCAAGAAAGTCGACGCCAAGCAAGGCGCCAAAGCGTAGCCTAGGTGACAAGGCGACACTAGGTTGACCCAAAAAAGGGCCGGGATGCCTAGGCTTCACCTTGGCGATCCCTTGACAACTCTTCTAATTCAATTCCTTGATGGAATTGAATTCCTATTACTAAGCTGACTATTAGGTATCCTCGACTAACTTCTTACTGCTAATCTATAACTTCTAGCTTTCCATATAATTGACCAAACTAAGTTCAATTATATCATGTGACTTTAAGTGGTTGCTTGGAACTCTAAAACATGGTTAAACTAATTAAAGAAATAAACCTGTGTACCAAAATGTTGTAGGCCCATAGAGGGTGCCCATTATCCTGAACCCATGGAACAAAGATTTCAACCTCCAAAATAACCACATATAGTAGGTCCTAAATGCAAAGTCGCAGGAAGAAAGGAAGAGAAGAAGTCGCCTGTCGCTGCTTGCCGGAGTGTCGTCGTGGGAATGGAAGAGAAGAAGAGACGAAGAGAGAAAGAGATTAGGGATTAGAGTGAGAGTGAAAGTGTGAGACTCGAGTCAAGAACTCATTCTCTTTCGATTTTGTTTTTCTTATTTTAACATTTGATCACATGTAGCATCATTATAAATATGCATATAGGTTCAAACAATAGATACTTTACAATCAGAATCTAATAAGTTATTCAATATATGCCTTCGATCTGGCATCTTTCATGTGATTTTAAAAAGGGAAAAAAAAGCGAACGCCTTGGGGTATAAAGCGTCCGAGGCGATGCCTCATACCCCAAGGCGGTCGTCTTATTGCCTGAAAATAAGGCGACGCCGATTTGAGGCGCTTCGAAGGCGCCCAGAAGCCTAGGTAATGCTTAGGTGATGCCTTAACAACTATGGTTTGAACATATAGGTATTTATGAAGATTTGAGAAAAGCCCCCAACAGTAGAAAGTTGAGAAAATCACCTAGTTTTGAAAATATAGTTTTTGTTCTTGAAGTGGGGCTTTAATTTTTTTTTTTTTTTTGGGGGGGGGGGGTGAATACAAGCTTACAAGGGGCTTTGACTTTTTATCCTTTTAATGTTGATTATTTAACTATCGTCATTGAATATGAATAGTGGGTATTTTCTTTTGTATGAATAATAATTTAGTTGAATAAAATAATGAAAACATTTGTTTAAAGGATATTTGGCACAAATAAGTACCAAAGGTCCAAAACTGATTTGATACCACCAAGGTGACAGTTTCCTAGACCCCAAGAATTCCACCTGGTTACGTAGGGCGCCATCTTGACGACTATGCTTTTATGTCATCTCTTTTTAACATATTGGATGCAATTACATTGGTATATCAACATAATTGTAGGTGGAAGGGTTTTTGCATGGAAGTGAACTGGATTCATGCACGTCATGTTCAGTGCTTTAATGTTTACTAACATGCAGGTTGAGTTGCCTGGCTGTAAAGGAATTTGGACTGTCTACCACAAGAGTGCACGTGGTCTCAGTACAGACTCTAAAGTGGGATCTGAGGATGACGAGTATCATGCATATCTGGTTATCAGTCTTGAATCCCGAACTATGGTAATTCTCATATGCCTTACATGGTAAAGTGGAAGCTAAATGTTTCATGTAAAGTGACTTTTACATTATCTGTGGCCAGGTAATCTCTATTAATTGAGCTTCCTATAAATATAGTACACTTGTTTCCTTCTTTTCCGTGCGATGAGGAATAGATTATTTGAATGAGAGGGGTAGGCTACTCCAACTTCAGAAGTCAATGCTCGAGGAAGTAGTCTCGCAATGCATAATCATTCCCAATCAACATCCATTCTTACAATGTATAATATTCCCCAATCTTCCACTTTCCTAGTTGCAATCCTTGCTGCAATCTAATGATCATTTTCTGTTTGATTCCCAGATAACGTCCTTGGGGATAAATTTCTAATGTAGACTATATGACAATAACCTCAAATTGGGGGGAAAGATTAAGTTTGGAAGCTTAAGCAGTGAGATGCAGGATGCAGCTGATTCCAAAATTGGGAGGTGTAAATTATATATTGTGGGGTTGTAAACAGATATCTGGTGCATGGAGAATCATTTCTGTGGGGGAATTTTCAGATAATCTTCAACATTAAAGCACAGTGCAGTTTTGATGAAGAGAATGTATTAAAACAGCATCAGAATCAGCCATATGCACTGAAAAATAAAAAAGGCCTAAGGCTTAATTACAGAAACAAATGAAAGCCTATATAACAGAGACTAAAACAGAACATGATAAAAGAAAAAAAAAGCTCTCTGTCTGGTACAGAAGAGCTACAATGTTGAATTTTGTGGTGGAAATGCTTATGAAACCTTTATACGTCTGGCTTCAATTCATAAGAAAGTATCCAACTATTATCCAATCCTTCATTGAAATCCCTGAGAAATTCTTCAGGAGTTCAGGCATTTCGCTTTCTCCGCGGAGCGCTTGAAGTGGGAGAAAGAATCATCCTGAATAAAAACCTCCTTGATGATCAAATCATTGATTTTTCGTATTTCTGACACACCTTACAATTGAAGCTTGTGCCAGTTGGTAAAAGTCAGATCTGCCCACTGGAAAGTGAAATCCTTCCATCTATTCTGCTTGTATCCTTTGAGTGGAAATGAGGGGGGGAAAAATCATAATGATGTTCCTCATGTCCTGCTTTAAGCTTGGGAACCCTTGATTCCTCAAAGGTCATGACTGCCAAGCATACTGCAACTGGCCTACATTTCTTATGCAGTGGGAGGAAAGATATGCTTAACTTAGGCCTTATATCATGTTTGATTTTGAATAGAGGGATAAGGCTATGTTATTGTTGGAAATCCCAAAGGAGTGAGATCCATGGGAAATAAGTTTACAACCTGATCTCAAGTAATCAATAAAACTAGATCTGAGAGAAAATTGACGACTAATAAAAAACAAATCAATTTCTAAATTGATGAAATGGTTGACTCTGTTGGTAAAAAAACTACTCTAAAAATAGGTCTGAGGGAACATTGGCTACTACCCAAAATAAAATTGGCAGAAAACTTTGATCAGATGTGCAAATCAATTAACATAACAGGAGTGCAGGATTTTGAGTTATGGAATAATATTGTTGAATCAGGAACTGAAAATTCAGGATGTAGTTTCTGAAATAAAAAACAGAAAATTATTCAAAACAGATCCATTCAATGAAGAAAGGTTGAAATTTTAGAGCAAACTGAACCGTGAGCGGCCAACAAAATTCAGAAACCAGAAAAACTAACCTGTAATTGAAAGGAAAGAAGACTTGTTGTAGGACTCTTAAACATCTTGCGGCATTTATTGTTAAAACTAAATTTTGTAATCAGAATTCAGAAGAGAGAGATTATGTTTAACAGATCATAAACTAGCATAACAGAACTACAGAAGATGATATAATAGGGAATCAGAATTAAAGAGGATAAAGAGCATGCAGTATTCAGACATGACCTGCAATTGGATAGAATGGCTAAAAAACGGGAGAAGATATGGTCAGGAATCCATCTGATCTGTAAGGTTAGAATCCCACTAGTGACCCAGCAGGGTTCACTACTTAATTCACTGCAGTTGAATCCACAAGAATGAACACACCTGAATCCCATGGATGCAAGTCTGAAACCATAGACTAAAGGTCCGAAACAAACAAAAGTTTTCCATTGATTCATAAAAGTTTTTTGGTAGGGCATAGCCCTTCCAGATACTTTAATATGGAACTCAAAATATAACTTCATTTAAGCCTAAAACTTCTTCTTCCAGTAACTTGCGAGGTTTTGGTGACCTACTTCTGAGTTGTAAATAAAATAAGAAGGAACACCTTAAACATGGTTGATTTGACTATACTAATCACAATAAACTATTAAACCAGCAAACAAAAAATAAAAGAAGAGAAGGGGGGAAGACGTCAATGCAAGAAGAAGATGAAGCTGTGCAGAAAGAGGGAATGTTGTGTAAGAATAATTGTTCACCCATTTGTCAGACTTACATTACGGCTTAAACATACATTGAAGGATTACAGCTTAGAATCCTAGCATAAAATGACACTGGTTAAAGAAAAAAAAATGGCATACCATGTGCACTAAATAGACTACAACTTGGAACTTTTTTCTATCTAGAAACTACTAAGAGAAACCCACAAGTCACAAATGTGCAAAAACTGCCAGCTACACAGAGTGCATACGAGTCCCAAAAGGCCAAAACATACCCCCGTGGACCAAGGTACATATGGGCCATTTACCTTTACTTAAACCGGTGGATTTTGCCAGTTGGAATCAGAGACTGATACGACCAGATATCAACAGAAGAGTAATGGAAAAATTATCACACCACGGTAATAGCTATCTCCAATATAATCAAAAGAATCTCAAACAAAACACTCTACTAGCAGTAGGTGAATCATACGGCTACCCCAGAGCAAGAACTCTCACTCAACTTCCCAATTAACTCCTAAAACATGTCTCTTCTACTCTTCCTTCCCCCTATTTATAGCAATTACGTTCCTACAGTATTAATTAACAAAATCATCCCAATTCGAATAGGACTCTTCAAAAGTAACCTTAATTCGAATAGAACTCTTCAAAAGTAACTTGAATGTAATATGACTCTAACCTGAATGTAATATGACTCTTCAAATCTAATCCTAAAAAGTAACCTGAATGCAATAGGACTCTTCAAATCTGCCAATCGTTTCCTTCCTTAGAATTTAGGGATTTGCTTTCCCTCTCAAGTGTAGACTCATGATACCAGGGGCTTATCAGAGACACTTAGTCTGATTAAATCACTTCTATAACAAATAAAGAAATAATGGAATATGCTCTAACTAGACTGACTAATAGATCTTGTATGCATACCTCCTACCCATGTTTTAGGCCATAAAAGGTGGCCTAAGTTACGGCCAACACTTGTGTGACCCAATCCAATGTTTATTTCCTTAAAATAAGCTCACATCTTTGATTTATCTGCATCAAATTGCTTCCCTCTTTATGTGAACAAATTCGTCTCGATGTCATAATCATATTAGGGATGTTTGGAGAACAGGCCCTCTTTGATTGCATATTTCTAAGATTCTGCTCTGCACCCTCCAAGCAAAAGAGACATCCAGTAGAAGTGGTTAACAGTCTCGTTCATCTGAGGTTTTTTTCTCCTTGCCATAAATCCATAGGTAGCTCTTCAATTTTCTAGGGTTTTATTTCCAAATCATATTGAAGTCTATGTTTTCACTGTATTCTGCTGACCATCCTTCTTCCCCATAACCCCCCCTCATGCTGCAGTTTTCCTTCTCAGATTGATGCTTATCTGTACCTATTACCTGTATTATCTAGGTACTTGAAACTGCTGATCTTTTGGGAGAAGTTACTGAAAGTGTTGATTATTATGTTCAAGGAAGTACTATTGCTGCTGGGAATTTGTTTGGAAGGTGAATGCATTACTTTATTCTCTCTTTTCAGCCTAATATGAATAGACTGTTAATTTGTATGGTCCATTCTTGGTCCAACGATAAGTTACACCATTGTGACTTGGTGGTCGCGGGGTCAAGATGGGAAGCAGTCTCTTTGCAAAAGCATGGTTATGGCTGTGTACTTATGACCCTCCTCAGACCCTGCAGTGGCAGGTGCCTTGTGCACTAGGTACACTCTTTTTAGTTTTTAAGAAGAAAATGTTACTGAGTGAGTTCTTTTCGTTGAATGTTATTGGCATGATTTTTTTTTTTTTATTTTGTTGGTGGTAGCAAGCTTCTTTCATAACCCTCATCAATTTGTTTTTAAGATTTTCTTTTGTTGTATGAATTTAAAAAAAAAAAAAATTTTCATTACCAAGGAAAGAAAATTTGGTGGGTGAGGGATTTTTGGGCAGCAGTGAGAAAAACAAGCACCAGCCAATTACAAGATCTTTTTCGCTTGGCTTTTTTCTTGGTGTGGCTACTTTAGTAAGGGACTTTTGCCTTGTGGCACTTAGTAGTATTTGTTTATTCTCTTTTTTTTTCCCGATATATTTTCAGTTCAAAGAATCCCTCCTACCCCCAAACAACAACAACAACAACAACAACAACAACAACAAAAAAGAGAGAGAGAAAAGAAAAGAGAAAAAAAGAAAAGAAAAGTAAAGAAAAAAATGAGGCTTTTAGCTTTTACTTTTATGTATATCTCTTGATCTTTTGTTAGATTTCTTTGTTAGATTTCTTTGTTAGATTTCTTTGTCAGTTTCTTTTAATGTTCATTTAAGTTTTTCATCTGTTGTGTGTAATTTCGATTCCATTCATTTCCTCTTCCTCTTTCACCCAAAATTTTTTTCCCTCTTCAGGATTAGAGAATTGTTGTATAATTATTTATAAATAAATACTGTTGTCATTTAGCTTGCTTGATTTTTCTAGGCGCCGAGTTATCCAAGTTTTTGCACGCGGTGCCCGTATTCTTGATGGCTCCTACATGACTCAAGACTTAAGCCTAGTAGCCCCTAATTCTGAATCAAGCTCAACTGCTGAAAGTTCAGCGGTTTCATCAGTTTCCATAGCTGATCCATATGTTTTGCTTAAAATGAGCGATGGAAGTATTCGGCTTCTTGTTGGAGGTATGTGTGATCTAATGGATTTATTATTTGTAATTCTGAGCTGCTTCGCACCTCAACTCGAGCCATTCTCAAGGGCAATATTGGTTGACTGAATACTAACTCCTCAACTTCTTAAAGGCAACCTATAAGTACTGTGTAATGGACTACCTTGCCTTTCCATGAATTTGCTCAAATATATGAACCTTTATATCGTGGACACTATTACTATCTTCTGTTAACACTTCATCCTGGAACTTGGAAGAAGTTAGCATGAACAATCTTTATCCAACTATCTTGTTTATTTCCCCCACTCCCTTTTACAGCTGAAGCAGGCACTTCTACATGTCTCTGTCTGTGGGCCCTTTTAGTAGATCTACTCTGTAGTTCATGGAATCTTAAATGAACTAATTTTTTTGGAGGTGTGTCGGTGGGTGGGGTCCCCCCCTCTTTCTTCTGTACCTCTATTATTTTTGCCTCCATAATCATTTATATATTCTAGATCTTAGTGCATTGTAGTTATCATGGCATCTAGATGATCCTTGGCATTGGAAAAGGGGAATAGCCAAGCTAACACCAGCAAGCTGAGTCAGTGACACCAACTTCTCACCCTTGAGGGAAAAAAATTAAAGAAAAGAAAAAAATGTTAGGACTCTGGGAGGATGCTATGTGGAGGGGAGAGGACTTTGGGTTATAACTAGGGGTGAAGGTGTGAGAAAGTTTATTGAGTTGTTTTGTGTGAGGTCTGGGCAGCTTTTGGCTGAGGGCAGCATTATATGCTGTAGGGGGTGACTGGCACCATCAAAACCAGTATTTTCTCTTAGTCTCTTGCTGTAGTTCATATTTTCTGGTATTGGATTAGCGGGTCTTAACAGAAAGGTGAAAAAAGAAATCTGGATCATCAACCCAAATCACTTGACAATATGATCATACACCAACTAACAAGCCTGTCTCTGATTTTGTTAGGTACAAACTATTCCTTATGGTCCAAACTATTCTTCAAACTATTCCACTAAGGTTTTATTCTGTTCTGCAATTCCATTAGACTGTTACATATTGACCATCTTTGGTTTTGAGTATGTTTGCAGATCCTTCAACGTGCACCGTGTCTGTTACTTTTCCTTCCATTTTTGAAAGTTTGAAGGAATCAATATCTTGCTGCACACTTTATCATGATAAGGGACCTGAGCCATGGCTGCGCAAAGCGAGTACTGACGCATGGCTTTCTACCGGAGTTGGTGAGGCCATTGATGGAGCTGATGGGGCACACGACCAGGGTGATATATACTGTGTGGTTTGTTATGAAAGTGGCACACTTGAAATTTTTGATGTTCCTAGTTTCAAATGTGTTTTCTCTGTGGATAAATTTGTGTCTGGTAAATCCCTGCTAGTAGATACCTTTGTCAGGGAGCCATCCAAAGATCCTCAGTTAACTGGGAACAAGAGCTCTGAAGAAGTGGCTGGTCACATAAAAAAGGAAACTGTGCAGAACATGAAAGTTGTTGAATTGGCTATGCAGAGGTGGTCAGGGCAGCATACCCGTCCATTTCTTTTTGGAATATTGACTGATGGAACAATGCTTTGTTACCATGCTTACCTGTACGAAGGACAGGAAAATATAACTAAAACAGAAGAGGCAGTTTCTGGGCAGAATTCAGTTGATCTTAGCAGTATAAGTTCTTCTAGGCTTAGAAATTTGAGATTTGCTCGTGTTCCCTTGGAAAGCTTCACAAGGGAAGAGGCTTCAGCTGCGAGCCCATGCCAAAGACTCACCATTTTTAAGAACGTTGGTGGTTACCAAGGTTTGTTTCTTTGTGGGGCAAGGCCTGCCTGGTTCATGGTCTGCAGGGAGAGGCTTCGAGTCCATCCACAGGTAATATGGCAGAAATATCTCAATTAGAAGTGGGTTGAGTTGAAAGCGTCACAGAGCAGAGTCTAACCTTATATTAGAAATATTAATGTATTGCACTGAATTTGATGAATACATAGATCATTATTTGCTTAATTTCTTCAATGTTTTGATTGTTGAAAAGCAAAATTTTACTCTTGCAATTGGATCTTTGGTAGTAATCATGTTATGACTTGTCCCTTATCCACTTTAAACAGTTGTGATTGCTTTATGGGTTGTTCATATATTTGGACCTGTGTATCACTAGAAAGAGGTGCCAATCTATTCATCGTCCTTTGAATTTCTTATTTTCCTGGAAGATAAATGAGCCTTCTGATGCTTCAAAGGTTGGAATCACTAGGCGGTCCCATGTTATTGTAGTGCCAACATAAGTACTGTCTTTCATATGATAACACCTCATCTCAACTTTTATATGGAATTTATGGAATTGTGTTGATATTTCTTTGTAATTGTGGAGGTGTTGATGGAGTTAGAGTGTTACAGGATTAGAGATTAGCTACCTAGAGAGTGTAGAAAAATTGAAGGAGAAGACAAAAAGAAAGAGTAAGAAGAGAGAGATGTGAGAGAAAAGAGAGGACCATAGGGGAAGAAAGCTGGTCATGGTAGACTTATTAGATTCTTCTACTGGGGGTTACTGATACATATATGATAAGAATCTATCATTTTACAATTTCTGGACAGCCTGAGTTATTTTATTATACACTAGCCCTTACTAAGAAAATATGATACACAATAACAAAGAAACAGTAAGTATTAACTAACAAGCAAAAGCTACAATTTATTGACAAGGATCGAAACAAACTCATCCGCTCAATCATAAAAGAAGGTGATATAGAGTTTCCCGAAGAATAAAAAATGGGTTGATGAAGCTGAGAGGTGTGTCCAGGTTCTTTGATGATTGTTGTATTCCTTTAAAGCCTAAAGGAAAATTCTTTAGGACAATCTGTTGTGAGGCAATAGTAGTAGTTATTTTACTATTGACGGTAGAATTGTCTTGTTAGGATCTTTTACTATTCTCTTTGTAATATTCTCATTTTGGGAGATTTTGTTCTATTTTTGGCAAGTTCTTAGTATAAATAAAGGCTCTTTTGTGTCTCTTTGAAACAAATTAGGATTTTCTCAAGTCTTTCAACATGGTATCAGAGCCAAATCTGATTTGAGAAACCCTACCATTCCCATAGCAAGAGCCCCCCCAACTTCCGCAGTCATTTGAGAGCCACCACCGCCTGCCGCCACCTTCTCTCTCTTCCTCTTGCCATTGAAAACCACCTCTGCACATTTTCCAGCCCACCGCAACCATTGCCAAATGCCCGTAGTACTGTTCCTTTTTTGTTATTCACTTTGATGTGTGGGGTCTTTCTCGGACTATGTTTGTTTTCAGCCACTGGTGATTTGTTACTTTCATTGACCGTTGCACTAGAACCACATGAGTTTACTTCACCAAAAGAGTGATATTTTTGTGTTTTCAAAATTTTCATAAGATGGCTAGGACACAATGTAGGGATACAGGAAAAATCTTTCTTACAGATAATGGAATTGAGTATTTGGGAGGAATATTTCCTCTTAGCTAGTTGACCATTGCATTATACACCAAACCAGTTGTGTTAGACACTTGTCCTCAAAATTGAGTTGCCGAATACAAGAATATACATCTTCTTGAGGTAGCAAGTTCCATGTTGTTTACCATGCACGTGCCTCCTCGGTTTTGGGGTGATGCTATCCTTAGTACGGCTTATTTGATTAACTAAATGCTTTCCCATGTTTTATAACAACGCTATCCCCTTGAAGTTCTTTTAGGAACAACAACCTTTATTGTACTAACTAAGGTTTTTGGTTGTTTAGCTTTTGTCCTAAGTTGGATCCACGTGTTGTGGTGAATTTTCTTATGTTATTCTGCTACTCAAAAGGGATATAACTGTTATCACCCTGGTTCTCGTCGTTTCTTTGTCTCTATGGATCCCTTCTTTGCCCCTACATGTCTTCAGGGGGAGACTATTAGTGAAGAGGTTTTGGTTTTTGTTCCTCCGTTAGATATTTCTTTTGAGGTTCCTATTGATGAATTTTCTTTAGAAGATGGAGTGACTAGAGAGGAACAGTTGGTGGATGATGTGCAAGGGGAGCAAAGGCCCTTGAAGACCTATCAAGGGCGATCCATATGAGAAGATTCCCCTTTGATCGTGTTGCTAACCAATTAAAAAATAATATCCTATACTAATCTAGCAAGCAGAAAGTATGAGGTTGAACTATGGGGAACTAAAAGGCTAAGTCACTAAGATTGAATTCAACAAAACTGCATTTAAACTAAATCTATTAATTAATGCAAAAACGTTAACTATGAATATGTGAAGATCTTTGGGATTTCGAATCCCCAATGCTTTTCCCTAACCGATATACTCTACACTTCAAAGTAAATTAAGGATGGTCTTCCTAGATATGCCCTATCTTCGCAAGACTATCGTCCTTCGCGGAAGCTTGGCACGCTTAGTTCGCTGAGCTATAAAACATCTTTGGCCAAACTCAAACACAATCAACTAGAAGAGATAGAACAATCAAATTAATGAAATAAGCATGGTTCATCTACATCCCAAAGAAAAGGAACTAGCTACTCATTATTACAAAGTTCATAAGAAAAATAAAGATGAAACATAGGAGGAGAGAGAGAGAGAGAGATGTGGTCTTCTTCTTCAGCCACGAGAGAGATGAGAGCCACATTCGCCGTCTTCCTCTCTTCTCTGTGGCTGGCTTCTCTTTTATGTCTCCCGCGCACAATGAATCCCTTCTCTTTACCCGTAGATTCGACCTTTATTCTTTCGGAATTTGGAAAAACTCAAAACTGGAAAGTTGTAGATATTTTCAATATCGTTCCATAGCATCTTGAATCATTGAAATCCAAGCTCATACGAGAGAGATATGCCCAAAATACTGAAGGTAGGTCTGTTTACCCGATTTTCAGATTTATTACCAATTTTGTTCCTTAGACCTCCACCTATTTCCAATTTGGCTAAGATCTCACTTTTCATGATTTCTTGAGCAGCAAGATTGAATGCCATGATTTAAAATCCACCAATATCTAATATATTTGCCAACTTTACTCCATATTATCTCTAATATCCAAAATCTCCTTATTCCTGAAAAATACACAAAAATACTCAATTAGATCTCTTTAATTAAATAAGTATGGGGAATTAAATCAAATAAATAATGGTAAATGCATGCTTATCACCCTTCTATACCTAGTCAGTTGGAAGCTCCTGCTCCCAATTTTGAGGCAATAGTCCTCTTTTTGAACCATCCTTTGATCCAGCTGTGGACTTACCCATTGCATTATGGAAGCAGCCACACATGCACTAAACATCTTATTTCTAACTTTGTTTCATACCAGTCCCTATCCCCTGAATTTGAAAGCTTAGTTTCCTTGTTGTCCTCTACTTCTGTTCCAAATGCATGGTAGGAATCATTGTTTCACTCAAATTATAAAGAAGCAATGGATGAGGAAATGAGAGCTCTGGGGAAAAAAAGGACGTGGGAACGAATTTCTTTGCTTTCAGGAAAGCCGGCTATTGGGGGCAGATGGGTGTTTGTTGTCAGGCACAAGGCAAATGGAACAATAGAGAGATACAAGGCAAGGTTGATGGCCAAGGGCTTCACTCAAACATATGGGACCTAATATTAGGAAACATTTTCCTAGTTGCCAAGATGAATAAGTTCGGAATGTTCTTTCATGTCTAGTAGGGGGTGAAACCTACAATAGCTAGATGTGAAGAATGCTTTCCTTCGTGGAGAGCTTTAGAGGAGTTGTATATGGATGTGCCACCTAGGTATGCTACCACTGAGACTCATGGGAAAGTATGCAAACTGAAGAGAGCTTTGTATGGGTGGTAGGCAGTCTCCTAGGGCTCGGTTTCGGAGGTTTCATAAAGCCATGATTTCCAACAGCTACAAGTAAGGTAATGCTGATCATACCCTGTTCTTCAAGAGATAAAATTCCTAGACCACTGTACTCCTAGTCTACGTAGATGATTATGTGATAATTCTCCTAGGGCTTGGTTTGGGAGGTTTCACAAAGCCATGATTTCCAACAGCTACAAGTAAGGTAATGCTGATCATAAGAAAATTCCTATACCACTGTACTCCTAGTCTACATAGATGATTATGTGGTCATAAGGAGTAGTGAAGAGGAGATTGCAGCCTTGAAGAAATTTTTGGGAACCGAATTTGAGATAAAGGACATGGGAAAACTTATATATTACCTAGGGCTAAAGTTGGCATATTCAGCCAGTGGTGTTTCCCTCTCTGAAAGGAAGTATACTTTGGATCTATTGGAAGAAACTAGAATGTTGGAGTGTACACTAGCAGAAAATCCTATTGAGCCTAACCTACACTTGAAGGAAAAAGAAGGAGAACCAATCGACAAGACAAGTTATTAAAGTTGGTGTCAAGTTGATCTATTTATCTTATACCAAACTAGACATCACATTTGCAGTCAGTCTTGTTAGTCAATATATGCATGACCCTATTCCTTAAACTTGGATACAATGTACTGTATCTTGAGGCACTTGAAGGCTACTGTAGGAAGAGAATTCTAATTTCAGCTCATGGACACTTAAAGATTGAAGCATACACAATTGCAGACTGGGTAGAGGATGTCCACATGATGGGAGTTCTACCTTTGGATATTGTATGTATGTAAGAGGTAACCTGGTGGCTTGGAGGAGCAAGAAATAGGTTGTGGTTACAAGGTCCAGTGCCGAAGCTGAATTTAGGGCAATTGCTCGTACCATTTGTGAGGTATTGTGGTTAAAAGGGCTGCTTCAAGAGTTTGGTTCAGATTTAGAGATTCTTGTGCAACTGTATTCAGATAGTAAATCAACAATCAACATAGCTTACAATCCAGTACAACATGACAAGACCAAGCATGTGGAGTTTGATAAACATTTTATCAAAGAAAAAATTGAGGCTGAATTGATTCATATAACTTTTTTCACCTCAAACAATCAATGGGCTGATGTGCTTACAAAGAGCTTAATTACTAAGATGTTTAGTAGTATCATTGGCAAGTTGGGCATGATAAATGTCTATGCTCCAACTTGAGGGGCTTGTTGTAAGGCAATAGTAGTGTATGTTTTATTATTGAGGGTAGAATTGTCTTGTTAGGATCTTTTATTTTTCTCTTTGTAATATTGCACCTTGGGAGATTCTGTTCCATTTTTGGCAAGTTTTTGGTATTAAAAAAAAGGCCTTGCTGTCTCTCTTTGACATAAGTTAGGATTTTCTCAAGTCTTTCAACACAGTCGTACAACCAACTATGATATATGGTGCAGTGTGTTGGGCTACTAAAAAGCATTATATAGATAAACTCAGTAGCCAAAAGGAGGATGCTTAGATGGATGGGTGATAAAAACTAGGAAGGATAAGATAAGGAATGATCAAATTAGAGTTGGTTAGGAGTAGCTCCAATAAATGATAATCTATGAGAAAGTTGATTGAGGTGGCACGACTAGGTTCAACTGAGGCCCTTAAGTGCCCTTACAAGGATAATTGATTTAATTTAGATTGAAGGAAATAGAAGATTTAGGGAAGACCTAAGATAACCTTAGGAAAAGTGGTATGAAAGGATATGCATAGCTTAGGCTGTGTATCTAGCATGACCTCAAATAAAGCTGATTGAAAAGCAAGGACATGGCTATTGTTTTTGTGTTCTTCATCATAACAAACACCTAACAACTTTAACCAAGCGAAACACTTTGGTATGCCTTATTATCTTTTTTTGGGGGTGGGGGCAGGTTCCTTTGTTGCTGTGTGCAAGAGCGTTATCTGTTGATAACGGCAACAAAATATAATAATCTTTAATCAACCAAAACAGTGCAATAACAAGAAGAACTAAGAAGAAGAAAAAAGAAGAAGAGAAGCGAAGAAGGAAGAAGAATTGATTGGAATCACATAAGCCTGCGATTCTAGCTTTGCTAAGCTAGAATCGCAACCTCTTATTTATAGATATCAAATAGTTTAGATTACAACTTGAGAAGCAAGCCATCTTACCCTCTAAAAAAAGAAATAAAAAGTACAACTTATGGACAAAATTTTCCAGTAAAACTAACCCCTAAAATCTGTCCAAAATAGAAAGTACTGAAAAAGGAAAGTTCTGAAATTAGTAACTAATAGAAAATAGAAATTATGCTTTCTAGAAACTATCAAAACTTGCGTAGCAAGATTCCTACATTAGAAAGAGTAGCATATCTAAACAGGAAACAAGGAATAATGGCATAACACTGTTCACGTGAACATTAACAACCCAAAAATCAACATTTTATATTCCATGTTTGTTCATGACTATACCTTGTGGTGTTGGAACCATTGAATTGCTATTAACAAGTTGGAATTGTTGCATTTGTATTAACAAAAGCTCTCTCTTTTTTCCCCCCCTCCAATTCTTGGTTGCTTTGTTAAATTTTCTTTCTTTCTGAGTATATGAGCTAAACTCTTTTTACAAGGACTTCAATGCTTGGATCCATGTTGAATGCTACTATCTTTCTTGTAGTTTACCAGAAAATTTGTTTCCCAGCACTTATTGGGACATTGCTCCCTTAGACTGGGGGGCAATAATTTAAAATTGATTGCTTCATGTGAAGCAAAACATTTGCACTTATTTGTCTTTGGAATATTAAGAGTTGTCCCACGACTATGTCATAAATACAAATTACAGTGCAATATTTTCCATGTGGAGTAGTCACAGATTTGTGGCATGTGTTGTTTTATATATGAACTATAAAGAACTCTGGCTATAGATGGTACTAATTTTAGTGTGTTTGTCGAATTCTGACTCTTATTTCTATTATATCTTTTATTTTCTTATAGCAATTTGATTGGGTTTTGATAATTTATTTGAGTATATGTTGATCTGCTTCCCCACTCCCACCTACCCAATTATATATATATATATATATATATATATATATATATATAAAATGTGAACATGAGCTTACTTTGTCTTTGGTGTGCTCTCATTTGTTAAGGGATTTACTAACAAGTTTTCCCCCCCCCCCCCCAAGTTTGCTAAGACTAATTTTGGCCTTATGGACGACTGATGCTTTGCTGGTTTTGCCTTTCAGAGAATTTTTTGATGTCCTCTCTGTACCTTTTGTTGTTTTTATTTATTTACTTTTTTGTCTTCTTCCTTGTTGCAGCTATGTGATGGTTCTATTGTTGCCTTCACGGTTCTTCACAATGTAAATTGCAATCATGGTCTTATATATGTTACCTCACAGGTTGTATAGTCATCTTCATCTGCTTGTGTTGATGCTTTTAGCATTACGGTCCTTACGTATGCAATGACCTATATCAAATTTTCTGTCTCAGGGTTTCTTGAAAATTTGTCAACTTCCATCCGTGTCAAGCTATGACAACTATTGGCCAGTTCAGAAGGTGGTGGTTTGTCCTCACTTCATTTTTTCTTGATTCCTTGTTTTCTATATTTTTCCGACTGTAGTACTGTTTAATCATTTTTTAACACCCCCCCCCCCCTTCTCTCTTCAATTTGGGCAGATTCCTTTGAAGGGGACTCCACATCAAGTCACCTATTTTGCTGAGAAGAATTTATATCCTCTTATAGTTTCGGTTCCTGTGAGTGAGCTGCATAGTTTACCCTGTATTCGAATCAGTTAGTATTTTTACTGATTTTTGCTCTCAGTTAGTATTTTTACTGATTTTTGCTTGGTCTGCCATCACATAAATTTCAAACAACCTGTCCATAAAAATTTGGTAAACCTACTGTCACAACTTGGCATTTGTTGGTCGAAACTACCGGAATTCATGAATTATTGGTCGAAACAATTGAAATTTCTGAAATATTGTCAAAACTTGTTTAAACCTGGGACATTTAAAACTAACCCTTGGTTTTGTCTTGGTTTCTTGCGAAACTGAGATTTAACCAATAAATTTGCCCCATCTTGGTCAAAACTTGAATCATATGGCTTGCTGTATGGAAATAAACACCATTTTATCTTGTTCTTGAGAGCTAATCCAGTGTGTTCTTTGTGAAGAAAGGGATGTCAAGTAAATATGTGGACATTAGTAGGAGCATATGCCATGAAATGTACTGTAGGAGTACCTTGTGACTGACATATTCTCCTTTAAAGCTTAAAGGGAAGTCCTATGGACTGTTGTTTGACCAGCCATGATAGATGAGAGGCAGAATCTTGGGTAATTAAGAAGTGTCTTATTTATAACCTTTGTGTAGCAAAGATGAGGATGCTAAGATGGATGTGTTGAAAAACATGGAGGGATTCAGTGAAGAATGAATGTATTAGAGCTGACTTGGGAATTCCCCCAATCAATGATAAATTCTGAGATGGACTTTTAAGGTGGTATGAACCTATTCAATGGAGGCATAGGGACCAACACCCAGTAAGGAGTGATATGATTCCAATCGAAGGAGTTACAAGAGTGAGTGGTCGACCTAATTACCTAAAATAACCATAGGAGAAGTGGTAAGGAAGGATATGCATAATGTACGTCTTGTACCAATTACCTCGGATAGAGCCTATTGGAGAACAAGGATCTGTATCCCCATTAGCTCAGATTATCCTAACTTATTAGGCTGGGCTTCTTTCCTCTTCTTCTCGCCATTCTTGTTCGGGTTCTGTTTTACCACCTTTGCATTTGGATCATGTAGCTAACCCTATTAAGTTTGGATGAGGCTGCGTTTGTTGTTATCTCGTCCTTTATCTTGATCGACTAGAGAGGCACTCTTGTGAGCTAAAACTTTTGTGTGGTATAGGAAGAGAGAATGAAGGCAATTAGAGAATTGACTAATTTCAGACGTGATAGCTCATCAAAAAAGAAACTTTAGGGCCCTTAAACTTTTGATTGCTAGAAAATTCAAAGAGTCCATATTTGGGTGAATTCCTGATTATCCGAGAGAGTACACTTGGATCATGATGGATGAAAGCTAATTTGGGGGAATGAGAATTATCTGTCATGAGGGTTGTCTTCAACCGTATTCATATTTGAGTGTTACATTTGAGGTTGATTTTAGGGAGAAAGGGATTCGGTGTGGCCACAAGGTTGATTTTTCACTTGCCTGAGTACCAGGCAGTCTCCAGGTCATACATTTTGTTCAGATCCCCTAAGAGCTTTTACATGAGTGATATGAATATTTAACTTCAGCATATAAAGCATAGGGGATGGTTCTGACACTTTAAAGAGCTATGACATTAATTTTTTGCGAACGTGTGGCCCCAGTTCAGACTTCTGATCAAGGAGGGTTGGAACGGGCAGTCAGAATGTTGGATGGATAGACAAAAATTTATGGAGGCCACATGTTGTACTTTAGGCTCCAAAATGGTAAGTTCATTTTTGGAATATCTAGAAAAATGAAAATGTTCAATTTGTTATTATTTAAAAAAAGGCTTCCATTGATTAATATTCTAGATAATTTGGGTTTTAATTTTGTCTTGACCAGTTCACGACCTAAGCAAAACTTGGGCCGATTAATGGCCTTATTTCCCACAGTGGAAGGTGGGGCATTACACATGTATACCTCATTCTGACTTGGTTTATTGATTTTACCTGAACAAGCTGCTGCTGCTTCTATCTCCTGCATGAGAATCTGCATAGTGCTTGAAATCTAGGTAAAGCTTGGTGAGTAGCGTCCAGGTTGTTGCTTCTTGGTGTGTAATATCCAAGCTGCTGGTTGGTGTTTGATGTGTAATATCCAAATATAATTGTCAAGGCATCTAGGCTATTCAAGGTCGTTAACGGGTGAAATCTAATGTGACATCAGCAATGTTTCAGTCTTCTATCTCATCCAACAATCTGTTCCATTGAAGGTCATATCAATCATGCCGTAAGCAGCGGGTCCGTCATCTAATCCATTCCTCCTTTCATTTTGATTTTTAGGAACAACCTCATCTCAAGAACCTACCCATAGCCTATACAATCAAGAACTACCCATAACCATAACTTTTGGAATTCATCTGAGAGGGCCCTAGGATCACGGTATTACGCTACATTGAGGAGAGAGAGAAGATTAGGGTTGATTAGGGGGTTATAATTTATAAATAAGGGTAAGATGTGGGAAGTGGAACCCCTATTTATAACCTCCTAATCAACGCTAATCTTCTCTCTCTCTTTCTCTCCTCGATGTGCGTAATACCATGATCTCAGGGCCGTATCACCATCCAAACTTGAAGCTAAGCCTATACAATCATCACCCACATCCTTGGAAGTTGGAACAATCCACCTCATTATCAAGAAGCCACAACAAGTGATCTCTTTTCTTGACATTCAGAGTTTTCAAGAACTTGTTTCCTCCCACTGAATTGTTTTAAACGTGAAACAATATACTGTTAACCTATTAATCTTGAGTTGATCATTCATACCAAAACACTAATTGAGATGCCCCATCTCAAATCCCTAACTATCTCGACCCTATAAATTCCTAAAGATGCTTACTTCAGGTGACAAACATGTTATATCTATCGTACTCCACAAGCAATTTTAAACCTTTCATCAAATAACCATTCCGATTGGAGAGTGAAACTCTTAACACAACCAAATTGAGCTAACTCAACCCATAAGTAGCCTAATTCAAGTTGATTTTATTTAGGGAGGCCCCTACTTGATGCCTTTCGATCTATGGCTACATCAATTTTAGTAGGAGTCTTATTATGAAATAGTTTTCTTCCTATTTTGTCAGAGTGATCAAGGTGTTGCCTAGGCATTCAGGTGCCTTTCTTGCACCTTGTTTGCCAGTTAATTGCCTGGGTGATGCCTTGTTGTCTTGTTTGTGGCAGCTTATTAAACGCCTTGCTTCTCCAGATGAGTGACAACTGTGGTTGACCAAGGATTTCATCATAAAATCTAAGTCTAATCATGTTTATCGGATGGGTAGTTTATATATAGGGCTGCAAACAAGATGTTTTTCTGGTATTAAGATGATTATTTGAGCCCTAGGGCATTGGTGTTGGTATTGGCTATGGTAAGAATTGTTGGTTGATTTCTGGGGTAGCAGCATGTTTATGTTACTGGCATTATATATTGCTGGCGTAAGGGGGCTTTCCTATCAGTTAGCATCACTTTGGATTGAAGGAAATGAAATGAAATCCGGAAACAGTCTTGATCAAGGTGGCATCAGAAGCTATACATAAGATTCTTTTTTTGTGCTTCTATCTTTAAAAAAGTATCTGATTTTTTCCATATCAGAGTTGAAGTTGTTCCTTCAGTTTAGATTTGTGTATCCTCATGAACTGCCCTCCTTGTTAACTGCAATTCATATTCACTCAAATAACATGAGAGGACCAGGTTTTAAATTCTGAAATCTGTACTGGTGGTAGATTTAGATATGGTTTCATTTGCAGACCAGTAACTTGCAGAGGAATGAGATCCAAGGGTTTGAATCATCTAGATTTAAGATGATTACACCCAAAATAACAGAGAGGAGAGTAGAAATGAGAGAAATTGGAATCATAAGAGGGACTGATTGGCACTGCTGAAACAGGGTACGGAGAGAGTGAGATTGGAAACTCAAAAGTGATATCAGGATGCAATGAAGAAGGCAAGAATCGAATTAAAGGACGAGCAGGTATTGCAGGGAAAGGAGAGAAAATCGAATGTTCCACTTAACATACTCAATGAGAATGAATAAGATCCTAGCCTACTTGGTACAAAATAAGGGATCTCTAAGCCACACAGGCGTCAACCAAACAACTCACATTTCCACTACCTCCAATCTCTGTCCTGAAATTTCATCCTAGGTACAAGATATATTACTATATTAGAGAAGAAAAACATACATAACAAAAAACAAACTCAGATAGGGAAACTGGAAAGTGAATCTAATCTTCTGCATACCCTACTCAATGGGAATAAATAAGATCCTTAATTCCTACTAGACCATAAAGCCCAACTTGACCTGGTTATTATTAGACAAACATGTCCAGCCTATTCTAAAGAACTGTTCTTGCAACACATTTTTCTGTGCTAAAACGTGTAAACCCTGGTTTTAAGCATTCGAAAGCAAGGCTGGTAAATATTCTTTCTGTTACAAATGGAGGCCCTGAGCTTGTAGCTGTTTGTAATTTTGAGATAATGTTTTGGGCCTACTTCTGAGTTGTATTCTGTTTTTGCAGGTTGTTAAGCCACTGAATCAAGTCCTTTCGTCTCTTGTTGATCAAGAAGGTGGAAATCAAGTAGAGCATGATGGTTTGAATTCTGATGACCTCCATAGGACTTACACCATGGATGAATTTGAGATTCGGATATTGGAACCAGAAAAATCTGGTGGCCCCTGGCAAACTAGGGCTACAATTCCGATGCAAAGTTCTGAAAATGCACTTACTGTACGAATGGTTACATTATTTGTAAGTTCTCTTGACAATCTCCTTTTTTTTTTAAATGATTAGGCTCATTTTCAGTTACTATAATGATGCTGTACCTTTCTACTTCTGTCTTGTATCTTGTGCTTATCTAGAGATATAGGAAGAACAGCATGGTTGGATCAGTTAACCAGCTATCTTATTTTCCCCTTTCAGAATACCACGACAAAGGAAAATGAGACACTTTTGGCCGTAGGGACAGCATATGTGCAAGGAGAAGATGTGGCTGCAAGAGGACGTGTGCTTCTATATTCAATTGCAAGGAATACTGATAATCCTCAAAATTTGGTACCTGTTTGGATTTTTTTTTTTTTAAAATCTTATCCCTTAAATCCACTTCCCACAGTCGCCACTCCCTTTACTTTCTAATTATGTTAAGAAATGTACTCCTTTTTTTTGTCTTGTCGAGTGGAAGTGCTGCCAGTGAACTCTTTAAGTGTTGCGATTTGATGTTTACCTTTTCTTTCCCTCTCCCCCCTCCCTCCAATTTCTGACCAGGTTTCTGAGGTTTATACAAAGGAATTGAAAGGAGCTATCTCTGCTTTAGCCTCACTTCAAGGTCATTTATTGATTGCATCTGGCCCTAAAATCATCTTGCACAAGTGGACTGGTACTGAATTAAATGGTGTTGCATTTTATGATGCGCCACCATTGTATGTCGTGAGCTTAAACATTGTAAGTGTGTTTGCTCCATGACTTTGATGCCTTCCTCTTTCTTCTCCTTTTGGGGTTGAAAGCAAGGCATATTACTCTCTTTATGGATTTTATGTTTCAATTGGATACCTATTGCTTGGATGTGTGTGAAAGCCTCTAGGTGACTCACTCAGTCACTTGGATACCTATTGCTTGGATGTGTGTGAAAGCCTCTAGATGACTCACTCAGTCACTTGGATACTTATTGCTTGGATGTGACTCACTCAGTCACTCTCTCTGTCTCTCTATCAATGGAAACCTTTTGTAGTTGAAAGCAAAGCGTATTACTCACTTTCTTTCTATCTAGCTAGCTAGCTATGTCCATATTGTGCTTTCAGCAAGTAGCAATGCAGATTGATGGTTTTTATGTTTCAATTAGATATCTATTGCTTGGATGCGTGTGAAAGCCTCAAGATGACTGTTGCAGGGGAAAAAGGGTTTCTTTCTTGTTGGGATAACTTTCTATTTTTTCTCCTTAACAAATGTATATATATATGGATTGAACCTTGCATCTAGAGAAAAAGGGAAGAGTATACAAGAGCCGGGCCAATAAAAAAGAACAAAATAACAAAGATAATAAACAACTTGCCTATGCAAGAGGGGGCTGCAAAATGGAAAGCAGCAGACCTGATAACAATGAGCCTGTTCCTTGGTAAATTCCTTCCGAGTAAATGGGGAGCAATGCAAGCTTGGAGCTGGCATTAAAGGAAATGGCATGTTGGCATTTCACATCTTATTCAAATAACAGGAGTTGAAAGTCCTTGAGAGGTTATGTTCCAGGATTCCATCCAGATATGGGGATGGAAACACAAAAAGCGAGTTTGTCAGCAGCTTACAAATGGAGTTTCTACCAAATGTCACATCATCCAAGATCCAGTTGCTAGATGAGAAGGGATCTTATTCTTCCAAGCCAACATCTAATGAGCACTCCTCCATACAGAGTCAGTGAAGGGGCAAGAGAAAACAAGTAGTCTGCGATCTCATGAATCCCAGCAAAGCGATGGAATGGGAAGATGTGAATTTGGCATATGATTAGGAATGCCTGGGTAAGGAAATAGGGGGAAAGGGCTCTCCAAGCAATAAAAGGCTGTTGGGGGATGTGGTTTTTAAGGATTGAACTAGACAATCTTGTGCCATGGGGGAGGGAGGCCTTTGTGCCTTAGCAATTCCCAAGCTGAATGGGAGCTGAACTAACTTGAAGCTGAGGGACAACCATATCGCCTTAACCACAATGGCCAGTAGGGATCTCCAACTGTCTGACAATGGGGAGTGGAAGCAGGGGACCAAGCACCGTGAGAAATAATAGAAGCTATCAAATATATCTAGGATTTACCACTGCAGAAAGGATGGGTGCTCCTTGTCATGCCAAAGCAAGGTACATATGCCGCCATCAATCCCGGAGGAAATGGCATCAACAGCAATGTGCATAATTTACAGGATCCCATTGAGGTTCTAAATCTTGGCTTTGAACAGCCAGAAAACGAAATATGGCCTAAACTGGTTGAAACTTGCTTTTTCCTTTGCAGCCAACTCAAGCTGGTAGTTTGAAAGACCATAAATGTTCTGCTCTAGATTTTTCTATACAGCCTCTCTGTGACACTCTAAGCACAACAGATGACCTATTCTCATGCACGTAAAAAAAAATAACACACTCCAAAAATGGTTCTAAAGGTTTTGAGCCAAATTTACTATAGTATATTGTTCTTGGATGGATGTTTATATGCCTAATCAACGTTTCTCATTGGATCCTGGTTCTTGGGGTTGATACTGAGTATTAAAGCCTGTTTGTCAGTAACCAGAACGGTCTGACCAGCCATTCACATGGTCCGTGGAAAAATTGTCCAAACCTTTAGTCTGCAAAAGGAGGCGGTCATCGTTTTTTTTCTGTCTGGCTGGACTCAAAGTTCTGTTTACCACATCTGTCATTCTAGTCTTCTATTTGTAGTTTCATCTGTTGAAGTGTGACAGTGTGGCCTATTCCAATATCTCATCTAGTCGCCTAGAGGAATGACTTCATTGGTTAGTTTCTTTAATTTTTCTTGTTTTTTCTCTTTCCACATGTGAAATATCACTATTTGCACCTCTCCCTGCTGTCAATATTGAGAGTAGTTTTTAAAGGTAAAGTAATGGGTATAAGTGTCATTCTTAATTGAAAACTAACTCTTCAGTCCCTATATATTTTCTCCTCTCCTCTTTTCTTCCTCTTTTTTTTTTTTTGGATGAGTAAATAATCAATTAAGACGAAAAAAACAAACTACAAAGGATCCAAGGGACATGATCAAATAGGAGGAAGGAATTGGGAGTTGAGCCCCCAGGAAACAACAATGACCCTGTTCCTTAGGGAATCAACAACTGGTGGGAGCGAAAAAGAAGAAATCCTAGAGGATTCTCTTTTCTTCTTATTTATTCTCTTCTCTTTCTACAAACGTGGGTTAAGGAAAATTGAAAAAACAAAAAAATCTTCTTCACAATTAGGCATTCTCTCTCTCATTTTTTTTTGGTTATTCTTTTATTTGATTTTATAGTCTCTCTTTCTTTATTTTTCCTACTATTTTTGTTATTTGATTTTATATTGGGCATGAAATATCTATAGTTAGTAAGGTAACTAACTACCATTGGTTTGCATCTAACTTTTTATGGTTGAAATCATGTGCCATTTTTTTTGGGGTATAGTTGCTTTAATTTACCCATATTTTGTCAGGGAAAAAAAATCATTATCAATAATTTACCTATTTTTTTAATGTGTGGGCCCACAGAATATATTTGGGCCCACTACCGCATACGTCTGAATATGTGAAAATAATTTAGAGTTGCAACCTACATAGGCCCACAATATGTGTGGTGAAAAAGCATTAGTGTTGCTCCAACGGGGAGGTGATCCAGACTCTCATCCTCCCCCCCCCCCCCCCCAATGTAGAATCTTTGTTCCGCCCCTTGACTATTATGCATGTTGTCAGTTGCCACCTTTGCCCTACATGTGATGATGTGAAACACTCTCAAGTCAATTTGAATATCTTATTGATTTTTCACTAAATCTAAATGTCGGCATGCGTAGTGAGAGCTGCAAATCATGACATGCAAGACGGCGAGGCAAATGTGGGTCCATGTGATGAGGAGCCAAAGGCCATCTCATTGGTGAAGTTTCAGCTTGAACTGCCAAAAGCATGAAGGAGACGGTTTAACATTCCAAAGATGCCCTTTTTACTCTTCCATTATCCTACTTTCATCTGCTTTCTTTACTCATTTGGTTGAAATTTTGACTGACATGAAAGGTCCTCTATCAAATGGAGCCACCTACCCTAGTACTATCAAGTAGTGAGGTCGTAAAGTGTGGGCATCACTAGGTGCATTAACAAATCCTACTCCTGATAACTCCCTTGAATTGCAAATTACAGTCACCTATCAAAGGCTGTACTGGATCTTTTGATTTCATGGATTATGACATGTCTATCAAATTATGTAGTACTTTCTGCCCCTGGGGTACTAATGTAGTTGTTGGTGTGCAGTTAAATGACATCCTTATCATGCTATTGTATACTGTTGCAGGTCAAGAATTTTATTCTGCTTGGTGACATTCACAAAAGCATTTACTTTCTTAGTTGGAAGGAACAAGGTGCTCAGTTGAGCTTACTGGCTAAGGATTTTGGTAATCTTGATTGTTTCACTACAGAGTTCTTAATTGATGGAACTACTTTGAGTTTGGTGGTGGCAGATGAACAAAAAAATGTTCAGGTAAGCATCTGACTTTTCTGTCCCTCATTGTCACTAATTGTATGCTGGATTATCTGAATTCTGAAAATCTATCTAGCTTTCCTTTTACCTTCTTGGGGTGGGTGAATAACAGATGCTTATTGATCAATCTCCAAGCAGCGTTATGGTGATTCCATCTCTTGGACAACCACGCAGTTAATACATAAAAGGAAAATCTGTATAAAAATACTTCTTATTTTCATAATTTGACTGAAAATCTATATAAAAATTTAAAAATACTTATTGTATGCTTGCTTGTCATGATTGTCTTGAGCAATTCTGACGTCTTGTAAGCTATGCAGATCTTCTATTATGCACCAAAGATGTCAGAGAGTTGGAAAGGGCAGAAGCTTCTATCCAGAGCTGAGTTTCATGTTGGTGCCCATGTGACGAAGTTCTTGCGCTTGCAAATGCTCCCAACTTCGTCTGACAGGAGTGCCCCAGGTTCTGAAAAAACCAATCGTTTTGCCCTATTATTTGGTACCCTTGATGGCAGCCTTGGTTGTGTTGCACCTCTTGAGGAGCTTACGTTCCGCAGACTTCAGACTCTGCAGAGAAAGCTGGTTGATGCCGTTCCCCATGTAGCTGGCCTGAATCCAAAAGCTTTTCGACAGTTCCGTTCAAATGGAAAAGCTCATAAGCCAGGCCCGGACAACATTGTCGATTGTGAACTGCTTTGCCAGTATGTTTCTCATTAACTTTTTCGAAGTAATTATAGAATGTCTGTAGACTGTAGTTGCCTTGGTGTTTGTCAGTAGTCAAATCATCCTCAAAAATGAACTGGACAATTTTTTTTGGAGTTCAGATGTGTAGTGATCATTAATTGAATGGTGAAAGACCTGAAAGAATTATTATAGTTTATCCTTTAGTCTTCTCAATCAGCTAACCATTTTCTCTAAATTTGCATTCCCATGTTTCTGCAGTTATGAGATGCTGCCATTGGAGGAGCAGCTTGAGATTGCTAATCAGATCGGTACCACCCGTGCTCAAATCCTGTCAAACCTGAATGATCTTTCACTTGGCATGAGCTTCTTGTGAGCAACCTCGTGTTCGTGCGTTGGCTCATCATTCTGTATGAAGGGAAATTTGATGTTGAGTTGTACATGGTGTATGCTTTCAGCTTTATATGTGAAAAGCAGTGCTTCTCAAGCATGTCTAAACCATGGACAAACACTAATATGATCAAAGCTATGTTATCAGATCCAGTCCACAGGGGCAGGCAGGGTAAGGTGGCAACATCCAACTGTTACCAGTCGACATGGTCAAGTATCGGTTGATATCGATCCCATTTCTAGTGCCATCTGAATATGTGCTTTACAGGGATTAAAGCTGAGTGAGCTATATTTATTCGATTGTGGCCGTTTGCTTTTAATCTGATATGGTGAACCTGTCCCAGAAAATTTTGATGTCACTTAGAATAGGACTTTCAGAATAAGATTTAGTTTTTTCTTTTGGAGGATTTGGGCAACAATTTGGCACCACCATGATAGCTTTTCGAACCAGGTGACCATTAAGCAAACGCGGTGATGTCAGGGTCCATTTAGTTAGTAGACTGTGATGCAACTATGCAAGTGCTTTCTTGACATTCTCTAAAGTCGTGTGATCACTGGAAAGGAAAAAAGAAGAAGAGAAAAGTCAGATGCATTCACATTCATTTCTCAACGATTTGGTCACCCATTCACATACACTATGGAAGTCAGTTCAAAGCAAGTCTACCAATCTTGTACAACTCATTCACATAGCGTTTGTGCTCAACATTTTCTCTGATCTGTATTTAGGGACCAAAATATTTTTCATATCCATCAAGTGTGTTACACGATTCTAATACTTTCCATGTGGAAAATCAGCGGTTCTAGAGACTTGTTCTCGTATCAATTGTTAGGTTCGATGGGGTGATCAAAAGAAGTGTGAAAGCTCTCCTTGATGGGTTTTGCACTTAGTTCTAAGATTTGATAAATGATTAATCCGAATGTATATAATTATTATCTAGAAGCTCGATTTCCAAATCTTTGTGGTAATGATTTGAATTGACGAAGAAAGGCTTTCCTTGATGAGTTGGTCTTATCTCTCAGTCATGAGTCATCGTAACAGTATTTGTATCGGTAAAACCCATATCGACCCGATAATTTTACTTTACGCTTCAAATTTTTACTCCCGATACAATATCAATTTTAAACCAATTCCTAAAAAGCCATGGATTTGATTGCATTCTAGTTAGAATTTAAAATATGGTTCCCTCAAATGAAGGATTTGTGCAAATGTGAAAGCAGCGCCATGGTGCAATGATCTCTCAATTCTTAGGTCCACGTATAAATTATCACTTAAACTAATTAATGTTTTAACCCTAAGTGCCCTTGACCCGTGTCATGAGTTTATCATAAATTAAGTTTCATAAATGATAAAAATGTAGTAGGGAAATGATCAAAGAACCTTAATTATTTTGATTCCTCCTCCTCTGCCAATCTCTGCCACACTCCGATTGGTTCCACTCAACCAAAAAGAAAGGAAGGAACAAGAAAGGATCCATATGAATTATTTTCTTCTTTTTCTGCTAATGATGTATGTACTTGAAATATTTAAGACCTTAAAAATCTATGATTAGTCTAAAGTTTTTCCGTTTAATAATAAGTAGATGACATTATGATGAAAGGGTATTGATGAAACTTTTTCCTCTTTTGGCACATACAAAAATACTCAATACTAGATGATTATGTACATAAGATCACCATCAACTCGAAAGATAAGTTTTAGAAGAATACCCAAAAATTCCTTCAACAACAAAGTATCCCCTTTAGGTTTCAACACTAAGATTTTGAATTTGCTTCCACTTATAGTTTACTTTTCCCCCCTCTTTTGTTAAAAGCCCCTTTAGAAGTAAAGAAACACATTGACTGAAGAATTTCAAAAATTTCACAGCCACAAAGGAGAAAATAGGCCAATTTGTCATATTCTGTGATGATACGTCCTTCGACAAGAGAATTTGCTTCCCTAAGAATATAGTTAAAAAAACAATTCATAACCAAAGAAATCAAGTACTTAATATCCTCGACCGAAGGTAGAATGAACCACAGATTCCCCGCCCCCTCCCAAATAAAAAAAAAAAAAAAAACTGGTAGAATGTCCCATGAAATACTTGCAACTTACAAGTTGCTTAATGTTTCTTTTGTCTCGGCATTAAATTTTTCTTGGAATCATTTATTATTTTAACATTATATGGAATTTTTGTTTCTTCTTAACTAAAATAAAATATAAGTTTTTTCCTTCTAATAAATATTTTATTTCTATAAACACAGAAAATCTCACTCTTACTGATTTTCTTTTTATTCAATATAATTTGCAAAAAAGGCAAAATCGCCAAACAAGAACCCTCCCCAAAGAAACTTCAAGGCAGCCATTAGTTATTCAAGCCTTGAAGGTAGAACAGGATTTTTATTACAACTTTCCCCAAACCTTGGCTTGTAATTCCTTCCATGGCTATTCTGGGTTGAATGCTGTGTGTTTGAACACGTGTGAGTGGAATATCACAGTCTTCCAGGTAAATGCAATGATGGTTTCCACGTGTGGAGCGTCCACCAGTAGCAGGAGGAGAATCTTAATGAGTTTCCAAAGTGTATACAGGGGACCATGTCCACATAAAGTGGAACCTTCCTAGGTCAAGATGAGAAAAAAAAAGCATATTTCAATGGATGAGAAACCATAGATTGTCGGTTTTCTTGTTTACTGTTCTTTCTTCTCACCCATCTTCTTCAGGTTCAAACTTCAAACACTGCCTTCTCTTCTCCTCTTAGAGTCAGTATTGGAATCCAAGTAATGAAGGTTCAGGTCCCCATCATGGTGGGCTGCATTGGAGGAGAAAATAAGAGAGATCAGTCAGTGGAACTCATCAAGGCCAAGTAAAAGAGAATCTCTCTTTCCTTATTCTTTTTCTAGGGTTTTAAAAATCTTCATGGGTTTTTGGGTTTAGATATATATTCCTACTTTGAGTAACAAAGGTGGAATTTGTCTTGGTCAAGCATTTAGGGTTTAGACCCAACTTCATAGATTCAATGTGGGTTTAGGGTTCACAACCACATTCTTCAAGTAATGCAGGCTCAAGCTTACAAACACTGCCTTCTGTGCTCCTTCTAGAGTTAGTATATAGCAAAGTGGAATCCAAATAATGCAGGTTCAGGTTCCAATCAAGGTGGGGCTGCATTGAAAGAGAGACAGTGGAAGTCATCAAGGCCAAGTAAAAGAGGACCTTTCTTTCATTATTCTTTTTCTAGGGTTCTGAAAATCTACTTGGCTGTAGTTATATATATTCCTATTTTGAGTAACAAAGGTGGAAATGGCTTGGTCAAGCATTTGGGGTTTGGAGTTTAGACCCAACTCCATGGATTAAATGTGGGTTTTAAGGATTCACCACAACCACACAGCTAGTGAATGGGCACTCCACATACAGATGAATCTGCATATATCTTCTTGAAGTAATCATTTGTAAAGCTAGGCATAGCACTGTAGCTTCTGGTTCTGACACTTGTTTGATTCTCATCCATATGAAGTAATTGAATCTAGGAAAATGGCTTTGTTTATGACAATTACTTCAGTACAGTGAACACTGAACAGTTTAGTGGATTCCATTGTGGCAGATGAGTGTTGAGATACTAAATAGAGTATGAATTGAAAACTGGAAATGCTCAAGTGGCAAAGGGTTTCAAGTACAATGTACTGCTCTTGATCTTCAACTATTACAGTATTACTGCCAGTTCTTCACCAAAAAAAAATATATATAACAGCTCTGGTACTCTTCAAATCCTGGGTGTACGGATATAATATAATAGCATACAGGAGTACAGGACTTGCTTACAAGCCTAACAGGACACAATAGTGTTTCCATGATCACCCATCAAAGTGTTATGCATTATAAATTTAGTTTAACAGTCTCAAACAATAGTTATAGTATTATTTTGTTCTTTAAAAACAAAAGAATGGGTGATAAATATTTATTAAAATGGTTTATTCTTCAATGAGAAAAATGGTCTTTAAGAACGACTTCTAGGAAATAATAGAGCTCTCTTCAAGACCAAGACCATCTTACTTATAGAACCCCCTTTATTTTATTCTATTATTTAATACCTTTGTTTGAAAACTAGATTTTTCAGATTATGGGTTCCATTGAAAAATTATTTTTGAATGAATTTATCAAACGCCCATATCCCACAAAGAAGATCCCCTAACTATAAACTGTGTAAAAATGATTTTATACAAATAACTGATATCCCATGATAAAAGTGTTAGCAAACTCATTAATATGGGGTTTGTTGTATTATTAATCCTTATATGTGATACTAACCATCATTGTTAACAAATGGTTACCACATATTTCAAAGCCATAATAAAAACTATCACCCTTAACTACCACCAATGTTTTCTTGTAATGGTCATGCATAACCTATAAGATCTCTTTGGATGCAGAAAAGCTGAAATGGTTAATTATTACTTAATTAAATATGCATTCTTGGTGATGTTAACTATTTACAAGAGCAAGTTGGAATGCCATTTGAGCCACAAGTGGAAGCATCATAATTAGCTTGGTTGACAAAGTTTAGATTGTTTAACTTTTAATGGCAACAAAGGCATATGCTGTAAAATATTTGCCTGGTATCCTATAAATTTGAAATTACAAATGTCAGATGATAAGATTATTTATGCGTCCATATATATATATACACACAAAGGATTTATTAACGAGGCATATGATATATTTAATGCTTTCTTGATCGTGTTCTATTACATTCTCAACCTCTTTAAGTAGTATACACATATGTATTAGTGCACGTCTGTGCATCGTAACTTTCTTGTTACAACATTTATTACTATAAAAAGTCCTGCAATTATCAAGGAAGTTTCCTCTTATTATAAATAATGTGATTAAATAAATAATACTTTATCACCATTATCCACTTGTCAGTCTCTGATAGGTCTCTATTTTCTTTTACTATCTCTTGTTTCTTGGATGGATAAAAAATGAAATAGATAAAGGTCAATAGAAGAGATAAAGGAGATGAAACAGGGATTTGTTTTAAGAAACACTTACACCAAGATACATAGATGTAAGGGCTGATGCCCTTCTTCTTCCGACAAGTCAACAAGATCTAGTGATACTGTTCTTCATATGGTAGGCATGGATAAGCCAATGGTTGAAAGATTTGAGAAGCCTTAGCCAACCCAAACCTTCATGATGATGAGTTCTGATTCCAACCCAACAATGCAATCTTGCAATATTTTCATTGTACTATGTGAGTTTGAGTTAATGCCTTCATGGGTTCCTCCACTCAACTCTTAATACAGTTAACAAAAACTTTGATTACGAGAAATTTTCTGGAAGTTTCACTTCCGATCCATTCTATCGAAATTCAGAGTTAAATTTCTTTCCTAATATGTGATGGAGTGATGTGAAAAGAGCACAAACCTCTGCTTTGATAGAAATAAAATACAGACTCGTACATACTTATGGGTTGTATGATTTGTTGGCTCAAGCCCATTTGGTCCAACCACTAAAACCACACAATATCAACTTGGGTCGGACCAGTCCATCCCAGCCAATTTTGAACCAGACCAGCCAATTGATATTTTGTTTTCCTCTTGGTGGACCCAAAGAAAATAAAAAGAACTGAAAATGCTTATTGGGCTATTGATCAATCAGTCAATTCAAACAGTGGTACACGTCTTTGCTTTTGCTCACGCGCTATAGAGTTTATCAACTTATCATTGCTATTCCCACTTTTCCTCTTTTTTTTTTTCTTCTCTTGAAGAGGAACCAGTCTAGTCTAACCAAAGACATGGATTGTTAAAATTAAAAGTTGGAATTGGGCCTGAATGGGCCCCCAAGAAATTGATGTGTGTGATGCCGTTTCAGTTTCTATCGTGGACCCCACATGCTCACTACTGATTCTAATGCCAATTCACACGAACACAATCAAAACAACCTTTCCTACTTCTATTTTTTTTTTCTTCTCATTTTGGTGTGTACACAATACAAAACCAACAAACTTATTTATATAATAAATTCACTAGCTTTCCGCCTAGGGATTATTGTGAACAATAAAAAAATTTCTAAAAATCAATTCAAGAAATTTGCATAAATAAGGCACTAAGCATTGAAAATTGAAATCATCCACTTGGTCTCTTTCTCTCACCCTCTCTCTTAAGACTATTTGTAAAGCTAGCTTTGAACAACCCCACGAGCTTCTTATAACATCTCTTTTGTCCTTAGCTCTGCAACTCTTCTTCACTTCACTTCAATTATTATCTCTTCTTGATCCACATATTCTCACTCTCACACAAACCCATCACCTGAAATCACTTCGTTTTCTTTTCCCATCTTCATCTCTGCTATTCTTGTTCAAATCATGGCTCTTGAAACATGGTTGATCAAGGTAAAGGTTGCTGTCTCTAATGGTCTTGATACTATTAAATTACACAAAACTTCCAGCAAGAAGTCTAACGTTAGTGTTCAAGCTTTTGAGATCGCGGGTCTCATGTCAAAGCTAATCCATCTTTGGCAGTCTCTTTCAGACAAGAATATCCATCGTCTTCGCCATGAATCCATTTCTCTTGAAGGAGTACGCAAAATCGTGTCCAACGATGATGATTTCCTCTTATCTCTTGCTTGTGCTGAGATGGTTCAGAACTTGAGGCTTCAAGCCAAATCTGTTTCCAGGCTCAGCAAACGTTGCAAAGAAGGTTCGGGTCTTCATTGTTTCCATCACCTGTTCGAAGAATTCTCCAACAGAGGCCTTGATCCTTATGGCTGGGTTTTAAGCTGCAGAGAGATGGAATCGAAGCTGAAGAAGATGGATCGGTACATCACACTAACCATGAATCTTCATAAAGAAATGGACAAGGTTGCAGAGATCGAGCACGCTCTGAAGAAATTAATGCAATGTGCAGACATAGTCAAGGAGAAGAGGATAGCTGATCTGCAACAGAAGCTTTTCTGGCACAAACAAGAAGTGAAGCACTTAAAAGAGAGTTCTTTATGGGGGAGAAGCTTTGATACTGTCACGTTATTACTTGCAAGATCGGTGTTCACTGTTCTAGCAAGAATCAAGCTTGTGTTCGGCATTGGACCAACGATCCATGGCCCTTTACCACGAAGCCTATCTGGATCAGCCATGGTTTACCCTTCTGATACTACTAGTGTATGTAAATCTATTTCAGAACCCTTGACGATGGAAGCATCTAAGCTTGATCATCATTACAAGGTGAGTAAGCAAGATGAACTGATCAATCAAAATGGGTTCCTTAGACCAGCACCAAATACCTTAGGAGCAGCAGCTCTGGCTCTACACTACTCGAATTTGGTTATTGTGACAGAGAAAATGATCAAATCACCACAATTGGTTGGTCTTGATGCAAGAGATGATCTCTATGCCATGTTACCTACTAGTATTAGAGTGTCATTGAGGGCTAGATTGAAAGGTATTGGATTCTCAGCGAGTGATCCAGTGCTCGCCGGAGAATGGAGAGAAGCACTTGGGAGGATCTTGGGTTGGTTATCACCTTTGGCTCATAACATGATTAAGTGGCAGAATGAACGTAGCTTTGAGCAGCAGAATTTGATACCAAAGACTAATGTTCTTCTTTTTCAAACACTCTACTTTGCAAACCAGGCCAAGACTGAGGCAGCCATAACAGAGCTTCTTGTGGGTCTCAATTATATATGGAGATACGAGAGAGAGATGAGTTCTAAGGCTTTATTGGAATGCTCCAACTTAACCAATTTGCAGACACCTTCTGGTTAATTAAACTCTTGAGGGATGATTCTGTTTCTTCTTCTCTTTTCAAGTTTTATGTGGATTGTTTCATCCATTCCTTCCCCCTCCCTTCCTTGGTAGCTGCTTTTTTTTATTTAGATTAATGAGGAGTTCAATTGTCTTCTTGCCAACTTTACCTGTATATCTCAACATAGAAGAAGATATCTGTGAATACCATCTTATGGGTAGTTTTCTTTTTCATGGCTCTGTGAGTTACAAGATGTAATATTGGGAATTTAAGTCGTTCCAAATAGCTTGCTTAATAGATGCTAACATTGTTTGACATTCATCTCAAAATACAAATCTGATAGAAGTGACTGAGAATCCTATGCAATTATCTTGCAGGATGAACAGTTGACTTTTGGCCTTAGATGGCTTGCTTTAATTGCCAAAGTAGGGTTCTCTTTACCAATTACTGTGCCATGTGATTTCTTGTCCCGATCTTCTGAGCCGTAAAGTCCGTACTTTCTTCACACTTCTTCATCACATATTAAAAGGAAGGCTCATGAAGGAGAGTCCACTAGAGTTTCATCTTTGATACATTTTGTAAGAACTCAAAGGTGCCAGTCCCCCTCCTAATGTATAGTGAAGAAGTACGAAAAGGGCACAGACTTCTTCCCCAATGAATAGAAGATTCAGACTTTAATTTCTCTAAGGTTGTATGTAATTAAGTGCACATGCTAGAGGAGTATTGGGTTATAGGGATCTACCTTAGATTCTATCTTAATTTATTAAGATAGGTCAATACCTAACCAGCCAAAGAGACAAAAGCTCCACCTGCAGATGCTTTATTTGCGCCCTATTGAAATGAAAAGAACTGAAGCTTGGAACCATTAGAAACTTGCAGAGCAATAAACAATTCTGTGCATTTCCTTAGTGTCTCAAGAAATGCCAAAATGGCAGCTAAAGCTACAAATCACCTGTAAGGAAATGCTAGTTGCTAGAGATCTGTTTCAGAAAAAGTTAAAAGGAGATATATAGATGGAGTTTGTCGCTCTCTTCCAATTTTGCAAATTGATTGGACACCTTTCCTCCCTTCATTTCTTGGCAATTTGGACCCTAGAGAAGGTTATTGTAGGTGATTGTGGATCTCTGCTCCTAATGTGAAATAACATTTTTACCCCTAGTGGATACAGAAAATGTTCCCTTGCTCCTTACTGGTACACTCCTTATTTGATGATTGGTTGTGAAAAGGGCTGGGCTGAGCTGTGCTAAAGCTTTCACAGGCCCAACAGACCTACTTGTGTTGATATGCCATATAGTTAAATAGTCTCTAGAATAGGCCCTAAGCCTAAGTCCATTATAATGGGCCTGGAATTTAACATAAAGTACTCCAAAACTTGGGGCCCAAGCCCAACTAAAACCATAAATGGAGGTCCAAGCCTTAAGTTCAGTACCACGTCAAGCTGTCCACCTGACCCATAGAGCTCATGGGTACAGATTTAGCCCATTAACAGCATGGTGGATCGTGACCCAACTCCATAATCAATTTTCTTTTGAAACTGATATCACCCCTGGCCCAAGGAGGTTCGAACTATGAGGCCGAACTCCATAATTGCTTGACACGTGGCAGGGCGGTGGAGGAATTTCCTTTTTTTGGGGGGGTCAACAGCAAATAGAGAAAAAGCATTCAAAGACATCGAAAGTTAATTATGGAGGATTCCAATTGAAGCATTCTAAAGTACATCGAGATTTGATTATTGGGTGGCCGTATAAATTGCATGGTTAAGTAACAGCCGTTGGATGGGCACTGCCGTGATCTTCACCCTCGCATTAACAAACCATCTAAGTGGGGCCCGCAAAGTCAAACTTTTGATGAACCACATGGTCAAATTAGAGGATAAAATCATAATAAAGAAATCAATATCAGAGAACCAGAGATGTTGTCATGTTGGCATATGCAGAAAAAGCTTCACTCATGACCACGAAGATCTGAAATTTCAAATGAGATTTGATCCGACGGTCTGAATTGTTTTACTTGACGGTCATGGAGAGTTTGAGGTTTTCCCACTGAGTTTCTGGGAATTGGAACGTTCTTCCACTTTACGAGAAATGAAATTCTCAGTAGGAAAGTGTGAGTAATTAATTATGGGCACATTATTATTAAAGGGGACAGTCTGCCAAAAAAAAAAAAAAAAGTTATTAAATGGAGAAAATTTTCATTTTGTTTCCTCTTCACCCTCGTGTCGGAGAGGCGAGAAAAAAGAAACCTGAGCATTCATGTTTCTGGTGAATTGCTTAAACGGTCACCATTGAAGAACCAGGAGAGCTCAGTGGCTGTTTCGGAAGTGAAAAACCCTAGTAATTATTCGTTAGATCTAAATCCTTGTTAGGCTTTGATCGGGAATGGCTTCTTCGGAAGCCGATTCCCGTTTGAGTCTGGTAATCACTCCGGCTCTCGAGAAGATTATTAAGCATGGATCGTGGAGAAAACATACCAAACTCGTTCATGAATGCAGATCTATAATCGAAAGATTAGGTTCTCCTGAAAAGACTTCGACGTCCTCCGATGAAGATTCAATGCCCGGACCGTTACAAGATTGCGGTCCTGGTGAATTCTCTTTGGCGGATTCTGAATCGATTTTGAGTCCTCTTATTGCCGCTTGTGGATCTGGATTCCTTAAGATTGCTGATCCGGCTGTCGATTGCATCCAGAAATTGATTGCTTATGGCTTCATTCGCGGTGAGGCGGACCCCTCCGGAGGCCCTGACGCCAAGCTTCTCGCTCGTGTGGTGGAAGCTGTCTGTAAGTGCTATGATTTGGGGGATGATGCAATTGAGCTCTTGATACTTAAGACATTGCTTTCTGCCGTTACTTCTGTCTCATTGCGGATCCACGGGGATTGCTTGTTACAGATCGTTAGAACATGTTACGATATCTACTTGACGAGCAAGAACGTTGTTAACCAGACGACTGCCAAGGCATCTCTGATACAGATGCTGGTGATTGTATTCCGGAGAATGGAGGCTGATTCGTCGACTGTTCCTGTTCAACCAATTGTGGTCGCGGAGCTGATGGAGCCATTGGAGAAGTCTGACGTTGATGGAAGCATGACGCAGTTTGTCCAGGGGTTCATTACGAAGATCATGCAAGATATCGATGTGGTCTTGAATCCTACTCCAACTGGGAAGGCTGCATTGGGTGGGCATGATGGCGCATTCGAGACTGCAACGTGTGAAACAACAAATCCGGCTGATTTACTGGATTCCACGGACAAGGACATGCTGGATGCCAAATACTGGGAGATCAGTATGTATAAGACTGCTTTGGAAGGGAGGAAGGGGGAATTGGCGGATGGAGAGACTGAGAGAGATGATGACTTGGAAGTTCAGATTGGGAATAAGCTAAGAAGGGATGCATTCTTGGTTTTTAGAGCACTTTGTAAGCTCTCTATGAAAACGCCTCCCAAGGAGGCCTTGAATGATCCACATTTGATGCGTGGAAAGATTGTGGCTTTGGAGTTGCTGAAAATTCTCCTGGAGAATGCAGGAGCTGTTTTCAGGACCAGCGACAGGTATGCAACTGTCAATTATATTTTGTTTTATCTTCTTATTGATTTGTTAATGAGGGTTACCTCTCTGATTTCCTTTCTCACCTTTTCGTTAATACCTAGTCTAAAAATTTTGTATTTTGAGATTCGTGTGTTGCCAGTTGGTACGAACTTATGCCATCTCAGTTGTTTTCAGTTTATTAGTGATTTTCCTTCTATCTACATATTGCTAATCAATACGGGGTTTGTTGGGTACGTAAATCCTGGCTTAGTGGGCATGTCATAAGCTTTGGAATACTGGTCTTCACACATGTTTAGAACGTGTCAAGATGTTCTAAATATCTGCATATGCTCTAACACATCGGGTTTATATGCTTCTTCCTTGTTGCACCGATGCATGATCTAATCCGAAGAGGAATCTCTGCAAATTTGAGTGTGTACTTATTGTTTTTTGGTGGTAAAAGGGGTGGTTTATATTAACTTACTGGGAATAGGGGGTGGGGACAATTACATATATCATCAGGGAGGATCAAACCCTGACATCCTCAATGAGAGGTGCTAGTCGGTATTTTTGAGCATATTTCCTTTGACCATTTACCTTCACCTTCTTATATCCCTCTTGATTTGTGACTGTTCACTACTTATCGGTCTAATCTATGGAAGACAAAAGGTTATGTGCAATGAGTGAGGAGGGAATTGATGCAAATTGGATGGTGTTAAATGACCAAGGGGAGTCCACAACTATTGGTGGTTGGTTGGGGATTTGTGAGAGGAGATTAGTGTTTGTAATTTATCGGAAGATAGGACCTTAGGTGGTGGTACTGCGGCAATAATTTTGCCCTTTGGGCTGGAGTTCTTTGGCCCTTTAGGGTTATATGTTGTATTGGCAAAATTTCATGGACATTTGAGCATACTTTAAGGTGTGTCTTAGGATAATGATTGAGCCTTGAATCTAGTTCCTGGAACGACATTGCACTTCAAACAATTAATCTGTTAGGTGATTTAATTCTGATCCAAATTTCAATACTCATTAGTTTAGGTTTCTTCAACTCGGGTGTGCCTAGAGACACTTTCTTAGTTGATTGTGTGATGCAGAATTGAAGACATATTCAAGAAAGAAGAAGCCCATTGGGTCAGACCCATCAAAGGCCTAAAGCTATCAATCAAATCAGCCAATGGCTTTTATGGGCTAGGACTGTTTTAGTGGGTTAAAGTTAGCCCACATATTTTGATCTCCAGGGTCTAAACCTAAGCCCAAGTCTAGTTCTTGAAAAGTCAATAAAAGGGGATGTGCTTTGAAAATAAAAGAACTTATTGTCAAAGGATTTTTCCTTTGTGAAGAGTTAGGTAATAGTTGAGTTATTAATAGGTAGGTGTTAGCTAGTGGTTGGATGTTACAATTAATGTTTATGTCTCTTTAAAATGCTATATAAAGAGACTTACGTAAGAGGGTGATGACATAACTCAACAGTCAACTTTGAAATCAAATTGCTTGTTAGTTATTTCCTTTTTGAAGAATCCTTGTGTTTGATCAAGGAAGATTGGTGTTCAATCCAATCGATCCACCTTGCGGTGTGAAGCCCGGGTGTACTTTGTTGTTCTTATTTTTCTCTCAATACTCTTACATTGTTCCTTCCATGTCTTCTTCATACTTCTGCCCTTATTTTGAAGACCTATTTAGTGCATGTTGTTTAGCTAATATCCTTTGTACTACCACTCCGGTTTTCAGCCTACCTTCATATATGAATTCTATTTATCTCAAGTCTATTAAATCTGAATATTCCCTGTGAAAGATTCTATTTGGCTACTGTTTTGATCAATCAAATATAATACTACATTACCGTGTTTTTTGGGTCTCATTTCTATGTCTTGGGAAGGAAACCCTAATCACTAAAGGGTGAGTTGATGCCAAAGGCTTCTGCACAAGTGGAACTAGGGGGCATTTTTCCTTCACAAGCTTACCTCAACAGTTTTTGGTGGGAGGTTGTTTAAACACCTTGACCTTAAGCTACAACTATGGTCCATTGACCATTGTGCCAAGGCCTGCCCCTAATCATTGTGGAATAAAATGTTGAATTAGAGTATTAGCATCCTTGGCTCTTAACCTAGGGTTGGAATAAGTTCTAGAGAATCATAATGTGTGAATGAACACATTCAAGATGAGGTCCCTTGTATATGCTTTTCGCTAATGATATTATTTTTGATAGATGAGACAGGTAGAATCATGACGAGCAATTTTGGATTCAAAAGGCTTTAAACTAAGTAGGAGGAAGATAGAATATCTAGTGTGTAACTTTGATCATGATCAGACAGATGATGAGGTGGTGAAACTTAATGGGAGGGAGATTCCAAAAAACAATTATTTTAGGTATGTTGGCTCAATCATCAATAAAGAAGGGGATATAGAGGATGATATTTCCCAAAGAATTTAAATGGGTTGGATGAAGTGGAGAGGCACATTCAGGGTCTTGTGAGATCAATGTATTCCTTTGAAGCTCAAAGTTGTACTATGATGTATGGTGCAGAGTGATGGCTATTAAGAAGCATCATGTAGATAAACTCTAAGTAGCAGAAATGAGGATATTAAGATGGATGAGTGTAGCTTTGATAAATGATAAGCTACAAGAAAGTCGATTGAGGTCGCACGGCCATGTTCAACGGATGCCTTTAAATGCCCCTGTTTGGGAAAGTGATTTAATCTTAGATCAAAGAAACTAGAAGAGGTAGGGGCACACATAAGATAACCTTAGGAGAAGTGGTGAGGAAGGATATTCATGGCTTATGTCTTGTATCTAGTATGGCCTCAAATAGAAGCTGATTGGAAGGCAAGGATCCATGTAGCTGATCGATCCCATTTAGTTGGGATAAGGCTTGTTGTTGTCATAATCTTAATGTATGAGTGAACTTTTCTAGAAATAGCTATATGCCGCATGCTTATATAGCGTTTTACATGCCAAGCCAATTGTGGGTAGCAAGTACTTAATCAGTGGAGAGAGGTAATATAGAGAGACTATGAGAGGAAAGGGATGTAAATACGAACAGCATGCACTTCCTCGTCTCTTTATTCATACATGTATCTCTTTTTCATGATCTTTGCTGGACAATATCATCTTATGTTTTTCTCTGGGGTTTTTGTATACCTTATGTGCTATAAACGCTTCTCTTTGAGTAAGACAAATAGTTTTTATTGATGTTCCTTGTCTTGCTTGCTTGATTCAATGTGTCTTATATGACTTGGAATTTGAATTCGGAGCCCATATTACTTTTGAAGAAATATGGTGCGTCTGAATTCCTCTTGCTAGTTCTAACATGGTCCACACTTGTCTCTATTAGTTAGGATCTGGTTCATACTTTTCTTTACGAATTTATATAGCAGATGTTTTCAATCCAAGATCAAAACAGCCTCCCAGCAAAAATTGTTAGGGTAAGACTGCATAAGAAAACTGCTCCCCAGACTAACCTTTGGCACCGAGTTTGCTCTTTTTGTGCTTTCAGTCCTAGATGCACTTTTGAAATTTCCTTTCATGTGTCTTGCTAGTAAGGTATTATTACCCTGTGCTTGCTATGGATTTTGCAACCTCTTTCATTTCCCCAAAGTTGTATGTATTTTTATTAATATTCTGTGTGGCTTATTTTCTGATATCTTGTCTACTTTACTTTATACGATGCAGATTCTTGGGTGCTATCAAGCAATATTTGTGTCTGTCATTGTTGAAAAACAGTGCTTCCACTCTTATGATTGTTTTCCAGCTTTCATGCTCCATTTTTATCAGTCTGGTATCAAGATTCCGAGCTGGACTGAAGGCAGAGATTGGAGTATTCTTTCCTATGATTGTTCTCAGAGTTTTAGAAAATGTTGTTCAGCCTAATTTTCAGCAGAAGATGATAGTGCTTCGGTTTCTGGATAAATTATGTGTTGATTCACAGATTTTGGCAGATATTTTCATTAACTATGACTGTGATGTCAATTCTTCTAATGTATTTGAGAGGTAGGCTTTATTTCCTTATTCAATGAATTCTCTTTTGGCCACAGAACTTACAGCCACATAACTTGACCATCCCCTGAATGTCCTGAATATTTTCGTCTCATTCTTTTACCTCTTAATTTTTATGATGACAGGATGGTCAATGGACTTCTAAAAACTGCTCAGGGTGTCAGTCCTGGAACTGCTACTAACTTACTTTCAGCGCAGGATGCCACCATGAAACTTGAAGCTATGAAGTGCTTAGTGGCAATTTTGAGGTCAATGGGAGATTGGATGAACAAACAGTTGCGTATTCCTGATCCTCATTCTCCTATGAAAATAGAAGCAAATGAAAACAGTTCTGAAACGGGGACTCTTCCTATGGAAAATGGGATAGAGCATGAGCTTGCTGAAGCATCGGATTCTCATTCTGAAACTTCCAGTGAAGTTTCTGATGTGTCATCTATTGAACAGCGCCGTGCTTACAAGCTTGAACTTCAGGTTGATAATGTTATGATCAATTTGGATGTTCATGTTAAATTCTCTGCTTCATTCTCTATCATTATTGTGTCGTGTGGGATCTAATAAAAAATGCATGACAGGAAGGAATTTCGCTTTTTAATCGAAAACCTAAAAAAGGAATTGAGTTCCTTGTCAATGCAAAGAAGGTAGGTGGCTCACCAGAGGAGATTGCAGCTTTCCTCAAAGATGCATCTGGCCTGAACAAGACTTTAATTGGTGATTATCTAGGAGAGAGGGAAGAGTTGCCACTAAAAGTAATGCATTCATATGTGGATTCCTTTGATTTTCAAGGGATGGAATTTGATGAGGCAATCAGGTCTTTCCTGCAAGGCTTTAGGTTGCCAGGTGAAGCTCAAAAAATTGATCGCATCATGGAAAAGTTTGCTGAACGTTATTGCAAATGTAATCCCAAGGTTTTCACTAGTGCAGATACTGCGTATGTCCTTGCATACTCTGTTATAATGCTCAACACTGATGCTCATAATGCTATGGTCAAGAATAAGGTGGGTTCTCTTAATCTCAATGGAATATATTTGAGGTTTGTGAAAATTCTTTAGATTCTCTCCCTTTTTTTATACTTCTTTCACTCCTCTTGATAGAAAAATCATGTCACCACTATGGAACTGCAATACTGAAAATTGTTATATTTACTGATAATGCAGATGTCTGCTGATGATTTCATAAGGAACAATCGTGGTATAGATGATGGAAAAGATCTTCCTGATGAGTATTTGAGATCCTTGTTTGAACGGATTTCAAAGAATGAGATTAAAATGAAAGAAGAAGTTGACTTAGCCTCTCAACAGAAGCAGGCTATGAATTCAAACAAAATTCTAGGCTTGGATAGCATTTTGAATATTGTTATTCGTAAGAGAGAAGAGGAAACGCATATTGAAACCAGTGATGAGCTCATGAGACACATGCAAGAGCAATTCAAGGAAAAAGCTCGTAAATCTGAGTAAGCTTGACAACCTTTTCCCATGTTCTAGCCGCACAAATGCTTCATGTGAGATCCCTGAGATAGCCTTGTAATTTACAATCCTTGGAAGGTGTGGTTAATCCCTAGATACCTTAATGCCTCATATATTCGTTGTCATCTAGTCTTGTAGACATGGTTGTAATTTTTTCTCTGCCTGGTTAGAGCACAGTTGCATATATGGGTTCATTTTATGAAGGAAATACGAGACTCCTAAACTGTCCTTTTCATTTAGATATCCTTTTATCAATTTGCAGATCAGTCTATTATGCTGCAACAGATATAGTAATCTTGAGATTCATGATTGAGGTCTGTTGGGCTCCAATGCTAGCTGCTTTCAGTGTTCCACTGGACCAAAGTGATGATGGAGTAGTAATTGCCCAGTGTCTTGAAGGCTTCCGTTATGCAATCCATGTTACTGCAGTGATGTCAATGAAGACCCACAGGGATGTCTTTGTTACTTCATTGGCAAAGTTCACTTCCCTCCACTCAGCTGCTGATATCAAGCAGAAAAACATTGATGCAATCAAGGTTGGTGCTTAGTTTTATACTGGTTTGCTAAGTGTGGATGTGATCTTGTCTTTTAAAAGGAATTAGTTTCTAATTGTGCTACCTTGCTGGTGGAGAATTCTATTTTGTGTTGCTTACTGATGGAGAAAGCATTTGTTTCTGGTAGGCAATAAAACTACACTCTGATGTAACTACTTGTAGAGCTTATTTATACTTTCGCAATAGTTGTTCTTCGAAAGACTAAAGTAAAATAAACAAATATTTGCGTAAGGTTTGAAAGCATCATGTCTCAAATAAATAACAAGTCTCCAAAGCAACAAAAATGTCAGCTACTTGCGTTGAAAACTTAAGAGCACTAGATTTTCATATAATGACATTGTGTGCTGCAACCTTTTGTCTTTTAGAACTTGCTATTGTATGATGTCTTCATTTGTCTAACTGAATTTGCTTCAGATGGTATTTTCCTCGTGCAGATGTAAATACTTATTCTATGCTGTGACTTGGCAATGCATTTGCATTCTACAGGTACTTCTTATCATTGCTGATGAGGATGGAAATTACTTACAAGAAGCTTGGGAACACATTTTGACATGTGTTTCACGGTTTGAGCATTTACATCTCTTAGGGGAGGGTGCTCCTCCAGATGCTACTTTTTTTGCAATCCCTCAAAATGAAATTGAAAAATCAAAACAAGCCAAGTCAACCATCCTTCCTGTTCTGAAGAAAAAGGGACCTGGACGAATTCAATTTGCAGCTGCAGCTGCCACAAGGGGTTCATACGACAGTGCCGGTTTTGGTGGCCGTGGTTCAGGGGTAGTTACAACTGAACAGATGAAAAATTTAGTGTCCAACCTAAACATGTTGGAGCAAGTTGGAAGCTCTGAAATGAATCGCATATTCACAAGAAGTCAAAGATTGAATAGTGAGGCAATTGTCGACTTCGTTAAATCCCTCTGCAAAGTTTCTATTGAAGAATTGCGATCTACGTCTGATCCCAGGGTTTTCAGCCTTACAAAGATTGTTGAGATTGCGTACGAATCATCCCTACTGTATTTTGCTTTCAAGCTTGGACATACTTTCATATATATATATATATATATATATTGGAGTTTTTATGGGTATCCGTCTCTCTGTTATTAAGTAACTGTTTAATCTTCCTTTGGGTTTCCTTTCCTGCAGACATTATAACATGAATCGTATCAGGCTTGTATGGTCATGTATCTGGCATGTTCTCTCGGATTTCTTTGTGACTATTGGCTGCTCTGAAAATCTTTCAATTGCAATTTTTGCGATGGACTCCTTACGCCAGTTAGCGATGAAGTTTTTAGAGAGAGAAGAACTGGCTAATTATAACTTCCAGAATGAATTCATGAAGCCTTTTGTCATTGTAATGCGCAAGAGTTGTGCTGTTGAAATAAGAGAACTGATTATCAGATGCATCTCACAAATGGTTTTATCTCGTGTCAATAATGTCAAGTCTGGATGGAAAAGCATGTTCATGGTACTGATTTCTACCAAACATCTTTTTTGTTTGGTTTACATGGCATTGCTCAGCTCTCCTTTTTTTTAATCCAACCCAGTCTTATCCTAAGTTTTTACCATACACTATGGAATTTCTGTTATTTGTTGTGGCCCATATTTCATTCCCAATCATGAAATTTTGAGTTCTTTTCCACTTCATTACTTAGTACTTTTTTACATTTTCCTGGTACGTATATTGCATACTTATATTCTTTAATTTATACGAGTCTTCTTATTTACTCTGTTTGTTTTTATCAATACATTGGTAGAAATGTATATACATGTATGTTTATGAGTTCTTTTGTTTTATTTGTTTTTCCAGGTTTTCACAACTGCAGCTTATGATGACCACAAGAACATTGTGCTCTTGGCTTTTGAGATAATTGAGAAGATTGTGAGAGACTACTTCCCATACATAACGGAAACAGAAACCACCACATTTACAGACTGTGTGAACTGCTTGATTGCATTTACAAATACTAGGTTCAACAAGGATATTAGTCTCAATGCAATTGCTTTTCTTCAGTTCTGTGCTGCCAAACTTGCAGAAGGAGATCTTGGTTCCCCATCAAGGAATAAGGACTTGGAATCGTCTCAGAAGATGGCACCATCACGTCAAGTAGTCAAAGATGGAAAACATGACATTGTAGCCTTTGCTGATAAGGACAATCATCTATATTTCTGGTTCCCATTATTGGCAGGTTAGGAAAATATATCTGCATTGGTGTTTGATGCTGTCGAAAGCAAATTTTAGACATTTTGTGTTTGTCCTCTTATGCGTACTAGTAAATGGAACCATGTAATGATTGGCAGTACTATAACTCATTTATGGTGCAGGATTGTCAGAGCTTAGCTTTGACCCAAGGCCTGACGTTCGACAAAGTGCCTTAAAAGTGCTCTTTGATTCTCTGCGCAACTATGGTCATCTTTTCTCATTGCCGTTGTGGGAAAGGGTATTTGACTCGGTTCTTTTCCCTATATTTGACTATGTTCGGCATGCTATTGATCCTTCTGGAGATGACTCACATACGGCAGGAACTGAGGGCGATACAAATGAGTTAGATCAAGATGCATGGGTCTATGAAACATGCACACTGGCCCTCCAACTAGTTGTTGATCTGTTTGTTAATTTTTATATCACTGTCAATCCTCTCTTGAGAAAAGTGCTGATGTTGCTGATAAGTTTCATCAAACGTCCTCACCAAAGCCTTGCTGGCATTGGCATTGCTGCATTTGTTCGCCTAATGACTAATGCAGGGAATCTATTTTCTGAAGAGAAGTGGCTAGAAGTGGTATTATCATTCAAAGAAGCAGCCATTGCTACACTTCCTGATTTTTCACGTATTATCGATGGGAGCATTGTGGCTAGAAATGATGAAGATTCTTTGGCACAAAACTATGGGGAGTCTGCTGAGTCAGTTCTGCCTGATGATGAATTGGAGAGCTTGAGAGTACACAATCTTTATTTTGTGATTTCTGATGCTAAATGCCGGGCTGCTGTTCAGCTTCTGTTGATCCAGGTGTGTGATTTCTTTTGTCTATATTCTACATTTCACCTTCACTTCTGGATTACTAGTTCATATATGTCATTTTGTGTTGTGACTGACCCACTTCAAATAGCTCGATTGCTGATTCAGTTTAGAAGTTGCTTCTTGTTTTATTTTTAAGTTGTTTTGGTTTAATCCAAGTGAACCGATTCTATGTGTTTCAATTTAAGTTGCAATTAATTGTTAGCAAGTTTTTAGTCAGCCTGGATTAGGACTTCATAAATTCTCTCCTATTTTAAATCCATCTTGGTTTGCTAGTCAATTGAAGTTACCTAATAGGTTAAGGATTGTGTTAGGCCTTCCTTTTAGTATAATAGTTTATTTTTGAGTATTTTATATATAGTAGTAGGGAGGTAATATTGAAAAGGAATTTGATTAATGAAATATCTTTGCAAGTTCGTGCTGCCTTCCTCCTTTTTTGAGAGTTTTTAGTTTAGTGTGTGATCTGAACCGTGGGATTGGTGTGTATAGCCAGTCAACTCTATGACAGTGTGAAACCCAGAAGGTTCAAATTAAAGCTTCTCCTCTGTAAATAAAAATGAAGAAAAAAGAAGAAGAGGAGAAAGAATGGAAATCAATTTGTTTGTGTAAACATGGGACTTTTCCACTAACATTGGATCTCCCACTTCATTCACTATATAATGAATAAGAAATAACTAGGGCAAGAAGAAAATGAGAAACTACCCCTCACTTAAGCCTGAATTTTCTTTCCATCAATTCCAATTCCATTGATGGATTACAATCAATATAATTGGACTTAGTTCAGACTACTGGTTGCACATTCAAGATGGGAAACAGCCTTTCCATCCCTAATTTTATTCCATGTGCTTTGTTAGTGCCTTTAGAAAAATTTTAACCTTTATATAGAAAATTATTCTGAAATCTATCTATGTTTGTGGGTTCACCTGCCAAAGCCAAGAGGGGGTACAAATGCAGCAAAATTCATGACCTCCTAGTGTTACATATTCCCTGAAAAGGAAATGTTACAAATTTGCAAGTCTGATTCTATTCCTTTAAATTGCCTGTTGGAGCAGCTTATCTATAATTCAGGACATAAGTTAAGGATTCCATTTTATGTATTTTTGTTTTTGGTAATAAATGTTAGTATAGATGTCATATTAATATGACAAGTTAATTTGGTAACTCATTTAACCTGGTATTATTACAATGAAAGGGGTAAACCTGGTGCCAAGGCTTCCACACAAGCAGAGTCCCGGGGTTGGGGGGTAATTTTTCTGTGCAACCTTACCTGACAATTTTTGCTGAGAGGCTTTTTCGATGCCTTAACCTCAAGCTGCTACTGTGGTCCACCGATCTTTGCACCAAGGCTCGCCCCTTAATTTATTACAATGCCAATGATAATCATTTCAGGAAGTGATATTCTCTTTTCTATAGTAAATGAATCCTTATTCGGGAGAATATAAAAATGTGTTTATAACATTACGCTAGGCACATTGGTCAAATGCTAACTTGCTGAACGCTTGGTCACGTGTTCAACGCCTGCAGATGGCCTCTCTGGAAACAGTGGTAAGGCTGCATACATTTTGCTCCCCAGAACCTGCTGCTAAACACAAGAACCTTGTGCATCAGTTACGACTTCTTTTTAGAAAAAAATTAGATATTGTATTTGTGAAGTGAGGCCTATTCTTTTATATTTCTTCTTGAGTTATTAGGCAATTTGTGGTCCTCACTTCCTATGATACTTTGTCTTAAGAACATTTTCCTTGAATCAGTGTCCCTTGCATGTATTCCTTTTGACACCCCTTCTCCAAACCTCTTTGTACATGTGTGTATGGAAACTTGGCAGGGGCCTTCCTTCGAATCTATACTCATCCACCAAATCTTTGCAGGCTGTCATGGAAATATATAACATGTATAGGGCTCAACTTTCAGCAAAGAACACTGAGGTTTTGTATGATGGATTACATGCAATGGCATTCCATGCTCATGAAATAAACAGTGACAGTACTCTGAGGTTGAAGTTGCAGGAACTTGGCTCCATGACTCAGATGCAGGATCCTCCATTGTTGCGCCTTGAGAATGAATCCTACCAAGTTTGCCTCAGTTTGTTGCAGAATCTGAGACTAGACAAGCCGCCTGGGTACGAGGATGTAGAGGTGGATGCCCATGTTACCGATCTCTGTAGGGAGATCCTTCAATTTTACATTGATACAGCTTGCTCTGGAAGCTCATACAAAGTGCCTGCTGATGGTCAGCCAAGGGCTCACTGGCCGATTCCTCATGGTTCTGCCAAAAGAAGGGAGTTGGCAGCACGAGCACCGCTTATTGTTTCTACTCTCCAGGTTATTTGTGGTTTGGAGGAGGACTTGTTTGAGGAGAGCTTGGCTCAGTTTTTTCCTCTACTGTCAGGTTTGGTGGGTTGTGAACATGGTTCAAACGAAGTTCAGGTAGCACTAGCCGATATGCTCAGCTTGTCAGTGGGCCCCATTTTGCTTAAATGTTCTTGAGCGAGCAAGATCAAACAAGAAATTGAGAGGTGTATGATATTCCCCCCTTTAAATTTGTCTTTGTAATCCAGTTCCCATTTTGTCCCTTTCTATATATTTTCACCATTCAGGAAGCATAGGAAGCATAGTTACTAGTGTATTTAGCCATTTTCTTGTATTGCTGAGGGCTACTGAACTTTTTTGTAATGTAGAGTTAGTGCGGCTCCTTCATTCAGAGTTCTTAGATGTTTTTCAGAGGGAATATTCATGTGACAGGCCGCATATGCTAATGTGTTAACTTGCCAATAAATACAGGGGACAAATGCATTGATCTCAATCTTATGGCCCCAAAAAGATAGAAATTTTATTTGTGAACTTAGAATTTATCATTAAAGTGAGCCCTATATTTCCTAGGGTATTTTAGTGATGATACTTTCAGAGGAACAGAAGAATACTTTTTGATTACAGGAGAATATAGAAAATGAATGTGATAAAGTGAAACCCATATTTCAGGTGTCTTTCTCTTTTTTTTTTTGGTAAACCGGTGTCTTCTCGAGTCCCAGGGATTTGTGGTCCCCCATGCCATGGTACTTTTACAACTTCAACCCTGGTTGCACAGCATTTTTCACCTACATGTCCACAACAACCCCCAATTTATTCTTTCGAGGACTTCTGAACTTGAAGATGGTTTAATTTGTGTATCATTATGGAAGACAGGTGTTGTACACAGGTTCTCTCTCTGGATTGCTATGCCAATTGTGATCAGTTGATGTTTATGGATTCTACAGGGACACAGAGTCCTGTAAGGGTTTGGTTGTATTTACAGTACTGTTGAGCTATCAACAAATCCCCCAGAGATTGGATCGTCAACCTCAAGCAGTGTGTTGCTGCGGGCATCTACTGTTTGTACCTTGTTGGCCTCATTTACCCGATAAATCCTCAGATTGAAAACATCAAGAGAAAGAAGCACACAGTCATGCCAGCCAAGAAGCCCAATTCCCAGCATCACTTTCTTGATGCCTGTCAGGATTCCTTTATCATGGCTAAAAATAGAGATCACCAGGGGCCTCTGGCTGCTTACTGCCAAGGATACATACGCAGGTTTTGTGTGCGGGGCTTGCTCTGTTTGCCCCAAAGCTCATTTGATACACGAGTGGCTAATGAAAGGGACAGAATAGCAAGTAATCAAAATTGAACGCCAATGCTACCACTGCGGCAGCCTGTATTGCATATGGAAGAACCATTATCTCATTGCACTACCACGCAAGGCAGGAGGTGAGGCAACATGGATCACAGAGCCTTAGTAACTGTATCCAGTCTCCCAATCTTTGATCCCACCAACCCACTTGTTCCTTTTCCTTCTTCCCAGCACCAACACATACAATCCCAGCAGAATGACTGAGTAGATCAGTTAACCAGACAGCCATAGAAACTCCCTCGAGACCTTTTGCTCTTGAGGACAAGATGCTGATGAGAGGAAGGGCTAATGCAAGCGCTGAGCTGAACATTATAGAGACTCTAATGCTTTGGGAGGTTAAATAGGCCTTGAGAGGACAAAGGAATGAAGGGATTACCAAGTCAGGCAGAAAATACAAGAGATATTTCTTTCCAACAATTGAAAAATCTGGTGGTTGGCCGGAGTGGATTAGTATCTTGTCAACTTTAAGCCATAAGAAAGCAACAGGGTTTGTTGAATACTTGAATGTTACAAGAATTGTCGCCATGACTAGTGTCTTGTGGAGGAGGTGATAGTTTTTGGCTCCATAAGCCTACACACAGATAGGTTCCATTTGAAACAGAGAATCTAGTAACATTGCCAAAGGGGAGACCCAGTGTGGCTCCTGCTAGTTGGAGATTACAAAGCCGACCAAGAAATGCCACAGTGACTGCTTGCTTGGCAAACGAGGTGAAATTCATGGCTACGAATGGGAAGCAGAGCCTCCCCTGTTTCCCTAGCTCCTGTGTAATCTCTTGCTCGATGTTGGTAGGCCCTTTTTCAACGAAGGCTGGAGTTGGAGTTGGAGTTGAGGGAGATTGAGGAGTTGGGTTCTCCTGCAATTTTGAGCTTACAGCCATGTTCAAGTGAACGACTGGATGGTGTTTTATTTGTTTCTTATTAAATTTCTATAATGAATCGGGGATGTTTAGTGTTCGATGATGTTGCAAATATACCAACAAACTAGATCTTCGTTTTAATGCTGCAAATGGTCCAGATTTAAAGTGGTGATTAATATTCAATTTGAACCACCCATTTTTTTTTAAGGTTTCGGTGGTAGAAAAAAAAAATCAAAATGAATGGTCGAAATTCACCAGAATGCTGCGCAATTATTAGTCAGCACTGAAGCAATAGCTTGTGACGCAATGCAATTATGCAACAATGCAACTCGAGGCCAAGGGAACCTCAACAGTGATCTAATCTGGCATTCATCCAAAGTATCCGACAACACGTCTTATGTGATCTTTTTATGTTTCCTTTAGATCCTACGGAATTATAGCACAAGTAGAAAAAGTGTGGTGGATAACTGACAAAGAACCTTTCAATTGATTAAAGCTCCAATACTGGACTTCTTTGTTACTCTGTACCTTAAACTGGTATATGAAAAAAAGATTTCACTGTGATTTTGTAACCAGAGAGGCAAATACAGATGGGTTTAACCACATTTTGTCTCTTCTCTCTTCCCTCAAGGCTATGATCTTTCCAAGAGTTGGGTTTTCAAATTCAACATTTCCCTGTAATTAAGTTCTATTCATTTCCCCTGAATAATAAACCTTCACCCCACACCCCCAAGCCTTGGTCTGTGCTGTGTGAGAGAGAGTGTCTTCTCTTTTCTCTTGGATTAAACAGTTATGGATAGATCTTTTGAAGTCCACCAAGGGTTGGAGAGAGCGAAAAAAGCATCTGGTGGAGTGAGATGCTCCCAGTCTCTCCCACACTAATGGAGCTTCCAAACTATCATGGCTTTTGAGCTACCTTCACCTCTTTTCACTCACACGGTGTGCCATTAGCACTACCACTGGGTGCTTTTGTGGGTCTGAATAAGACACTTTATTTTAGCCTTTTAATGGAAGATTTCGAGACTCCAAAAAATAGTATGGAATCCTTTTCCACTCAATGTCGAAGAGTGTTTATCAAAAAATAAAATGTGGAAGAGAATTTGTGATCATTTTTTCTCTTTTACTGGAGAAAGATCAAACCCCCCCCCCTCCTTTTTTTTTTATCATGCTAAACCTTTTGAGATGCTTTTTCCCATCTTCTGATCAGAGAGTTTTTTTTTTTTTGGGGGGGGGGGGGGGGGGGGTGTTTGAAAATTCGCATGTAACTAGTTAAATTTCTTGTATTGTGTTCTGTGATTGTTTGTTTGACTTCTTTAATCTACCTCAGAAGATGAACATTATCCATTGCCTCTGCAGCGATGAAAAGGAGTTCATATCCAGAGCCCGTCAAGAAGAGAAACCGTGCACGCAACCATTAAAGCTTATCACAAGCATAAATTGTTTTGTCTCTAAAACGTTTGTCCAAAATGGCAACTTCAGCAATCATGGACAGATGGAAAAGTAAAGCAAATGGGAAATGGCCCTTTCTGGCTTCACGCTTTCCAATCTTAGGGTCACTATCTACTCTGTAAACCATTAACCAAGTCTCTTGGTTCTTCATAAACCTGACCCAAGTCACCCAACTATTTCTGAACTGGAACCATATTTCCTTTCAGGTCAATTCTAATGAAAAAGCATCTTTATCATGATAAATCAGAATGTGAATGTGTCCTCGTCAGATTGAATCTTCTATCAATAATGTATTTTGATAATGCTACTTTATTCCTTCCTGGGTTAGAAGAGGCAAGTGCTTTGGTCCCAATCAACTTAATGTGGATGATTTGATTAAGATAGCAAGTAATTTAATACAGATCATGGGTTATCTCCTAAATGCTCATCTACCCTTAATATTATTAAGCAAGAATCTCTTAAGGTTCTTAATTGTGTTATAGAAATAGATCATGGTTACTAAACTTCCTATACTAAGAGGATTGTTCTTACATGTTCTACTTTAATGAACATAAAATATTTATATAGCAACAGTTAGAGATTCCCACCACCTTCCATGCAACTGTCTGAAAATCTTGGCCTTTTTTTTAGATCAGACCACAGTTTGCTGATCAAATCTGCCAAACGAAATCCATTAATCAGTGGTGGTCCTGAAACTTCACTACATGAGATATGTCTGAAAAATCCAATCCGGATACGGTAGCAGTACCAGACTACAATTCTACAATGAATCCTAAAGAACAATCACCCAGATCACAGATGAGATATAAAAGATTATAAAGCAAAGTAAACTAATTATAATATAGTTTATTAATGAAGAATGGAATCTTTACCTTAAGAAGAAGTCAGTTGGGACACAATCAAATCTTAGCATCCAGATTTTGGCCACTTGAGCAGGAATTAATATCATTTCCAAACCAAGTCAAACTTCCCTCTTCTTACTGATAACATAACCTTTTAAAGTGTAAATTTGAAATTATCTCAATAAATAAGTTCCCACCTGTAACCCAAGTTGCAGAGTCCCAGTAAACTACCAAAAATTTCCATCTTTAAAAATGACCTCCAAAGCTGGGGCTGTAGCTCAAACTCAGACATGAACTCTGCCTCCAAACCAGGAATGTTTTTCCAGTGTAATCAAAGAGCAGCTGTTTCTTGACCCAAATCCTTGATCACTGGTGGCAATGAAACAACCATAGTGTTTCACTCTTAACTCAAAATTGTCTCTAACCAAGAGGTGAAATTTCAACTCTTAGACCCTGCACAGGGACGAAATATTACTAGGTTGAGAACTGGGACATCAGGGGAGTCCATTAATTGGTCCTATATCAAGCGAACAGCTTGATCATAGTGTAGGGCCTTATACCCATTAGAATTATTATAAGATGACAAAAATACTCAAATAGAGCCACAGCACATGCATCTCCACCATTCCTCTTCTTATTCTTCATCTATAATTTTATTCTCTTCTTGTCATACAGAAACAATCATTTTTTACCCAAAAAAAAAGAAGAAGAACAATCATTTACACACCTACCAGTCTCACTGCTATAACCATCACCACCTCCCCTGCAAGTCTGTAACTCTGCTTACCTCTTCCATTCTCCCCCTTTATCAAATATGTTCTCTTCTTGTAAGCTTTGTTTAAGCCATCCACCCAAATGGGTTAGAAACCTTCTTAGACAACTCAAAGCCTTGAATGGAGGAAAGAGATCCAACGGAAGAAAACCCAAAAGACTGTTTTCCAGTTTCGACTGGATTACTTCCTCTTTTGCGAATATGGAAGCGTCTAACCAGCTGAAACAAGTATTCAAGCTCATAGATTCAAATGGAGATGGGAAGATATCTCCTTTAGAACTTGGGGAAGTGCTTCTGTGCCTAGGCCATGAGAAGTTGACAGCAGTCAGGGAAGCTGAAGGGATGATCAGAGAGCTGGATTGTAATGGTGATGGCTACATCGACTTAGACGAGTTCCTAGACGTTGTCGGCGGTGAAGGAGAAGTTGGTTCAATGGGCAAGGAAGACGACCTGAGAGATGCCTTTCTCATGTTTGATTCTGATCGAAATGGGTACATATCAGCCAAAGAGTTGCAGAGTGTGTTCGTGAGCTTGGGGTATGAGAAGTGCAGTCTTCATGAATGTTCTCTAATGATCAGAGGAGTCGATAAAAATGGCGACGGGTGCGTTGATTTTGAAGAATTTAGATCAATGATGATGGGGTGTGCAGGTTGAAGACCCAATTCCTCCCAGATTGATGAAACCCACTTGCAAATTCAGATGCCTTCTAATTCTTGACCTCTCTGAGGTCCTCGGTCGATCACTTGAGAGGCAACCATTTGTAACTTCTGTTATCATTTCAAACATAAATAAGAATATATATATATTTTTTCTTTTGGTAGCATAAATAAATATGTTAACAAGGTAAACTTATTCAGGCTTCAGCTTTTATTTCTGGCCTATCATATTATAAGCAAATCAAATATTCCGGTCACACACAGAAATAAGCACACAATTCTCTATTGTCCTTTTCAGGCTCGAATCATCTTTCAATGGAATCGTAATCGGATTCCACTCTTTCTAGTGTGAGAGAAAGAGAGAGAGAGAGAGAGAGAGAGAGAGAAAGAATCCACCATAGCTTGTCTGGTTAGATGGATAATGATCATGAATGTTGAACTGCACAGAACGTAAGCAGTTGAAGATAAAAGACGAAACTGTATTTCTTCCTCAATCTCTGTTGTCGCTTTTTTCTCTTTTCTTCTTTGGATCTATAAGGGCTTAAGTCTCTACAAGCCCACATTTTAATGGGCTTAGCTTGGGCATAAAGGCCCAACCCATATTCTTGTTAGGCTTAACACCTGGGCTCGGCCCAAACTTGTGATATTGAACTATTATGGGCTACGCTCATTGGACTGGGTTTGGGCCCTTGCAATGATAGTTATGGATAAATAAAACATGGTCTTAAATAAAGGTACCAATATCGGTTTTATATCGGGCGATACAACCGGTATGGTACAGATATCTAAAACCATAAGGTGTTTTGATTGACTTGACTTGTCTATGTCTTCTTTTTTTTTTTTTTTGGTAGAAAGTGTTCTCTATCATTATTGAGTTAGATAATTCATTAATTTTGTTTCACGAAAATAAAAAAAATGGAAGGTGGTTGCCCTCTACTCTCTAATAAGATTAGTTGAGTTCACGTCTTCTATTTGTCTCTTCTGAAAGATCCCATGGGACTAAGACGATCTAACGTCAACATCTATGTGGGCCCAGATTGGTTGACTACAAAAGTGGGGCCCACAATTTTTGAGGGGCATAGAGGGCATAGACAGATTAAAAACAAAAGAAAATAAAAACTGGCATTTTCCCATTTTTTGGTTCTGTCTGTCTGATGATTAAGAGTGTCGATTTCGTATTGAAATTGTGTATCGAAATCGATATCGGTCATATAAAAATGCATAAAAAAATCGGCATCCACCGACATCTCTTGAGCTTCTCATCCATGATATTGGTTCTTCTTGGAAAAGTTTGAGATTCAATGTAGTGGCAGATATCTTAGTCCGAAAGAATGTTTAGTGTTTGGTTGAGTTATGTTCACCCTCCGCTTTAGTTCGCTTTGAATGAGGAATGAACTACAAAAAAAAAATTACATCATATTGGATTGTTTCAGAAAATAATATTGTATGTATAGTTTAAGAAAACGGCATATGTTTTGGTATGATATATTATGCATGATAAATATGATTGATATCAGTTTCATGTGTCATATCACAGATATGTACCGAATTCAACTAATTGCACTATTTTCATGTTGAAACAGTATCGTACGGTTTACATGTCATTTTCTGTTGTTGTTCTTGTATCGTTCGCATAATAATCATATCATTTACATACCATTTTCATATCAAAATATACAATTTGATATATATCGAGATATAGTGTTAGATACGAAATTTGGACAATTTAGGTTTTAAATACAGATTTTCTATACCATACCAAATTATCGATACTATACTGGTTTACACCTTTGTGCCGGATTATATCAAACTTTACAAAACCAACATCTATGTTTTCTTTAATCAAATTTCTAATTATTTGTAGAAGAGACTCAACTCTCCATGATGCCAAATGGTATCTTAAGTTGCCAATGGGGTTGGTAGTTAGTCTAATGTAAAATAGTCATCGTCTAATCATCAATCTAGGTGACAAATTATATGTCCAAATCCGATAATATACAATTGTCATTCGGTGATTTTGTAGAAGCAGAGCAATTTTTATTTGAAATTTTAGGATAGCTTACGTATAATTTGACTAGTCTCTGACAAGTAACCTTACATTTGCTAGAGATTCTTTTGAAATTTTCAGGTTTGATCATAAACTAGAGGATCAGTCAAGTAACTCATTAAAGTAATTAAACTGAACTAACAAAAGATGCCATTGATTTTTAACTATTATGATTTAGAATTTGACTAATATCCCGATTAATGTTGTCATGACTTTACTTCACTAGCTCATCTCTATGGTAAGTTCTCAGCTTGCTTCCACATCAACTCTAATACTTTTTTTCTTTTTTCTGATTAATAATTTTGGATAGGGATGTCTGAGTTGCGTGCGAAAACAGTAAATGGTGGAGGAGACGATCAACCAAAAACAGGAAAGAGATTCAAGTTTACGCATTAATTTTACAAGAGAAAAAGAAGGAACGAAAAACCTTGTTCCTACTAAAAAATTATGAATTAAAATAAAAATAAAATAAAAGAACGTAAAAATTTAATATGGTTCATATACCAATTTGGTAAACTAAATTCACAAGAACTTTCTACTATATTAAAAAAAAACAAAAAAAAAAAAAACAAAAAATAAAAATGAATTTCTACTAGAATGACATCACAGCTGAAACTCTATATCAAAACATCAAGGCAGAAATCTCAAATCTAACATGCTCTTATAGGAGGACATACGGGATACATACTTATAGATTTTAATCGGATAAATGGGTTGTTTCATCAGGTCAAAATGAGAACTTGTACACCCATATTGATCAATAATGAACTCCAAGATCTCTCATAGATCTTCCAAATCAAATAATTTAGATTATCTACCAAAATAAATTGGTGTAGATCTATCTTTAAAGTAGGATATAAAAATCCTAATCACAACAAACATTTTTGCTTCACCATTTGGATTTAGACATGAATAAAAATTATTTAGATAATAATATGACACAAAAAGAGTAGGAATCTAGGAAAACAATTTTTCTTCTTCAAACCTCGAAGTGCAAATATATTTATTTTTAAAGTATTATTAGATAATTTTTCATGACTTTTTGAGAATTTAATAGTTTTTGTATCCCTATGTAAGCTTATCCAAATCCAGTTCAAACTAGGCTTTCTTTTTCGGAACTTGAGTTTATGTCTTTTCACCATTACTTTACCATTAAAACATATTGGTTGCAATCATATTCTTTCATGTAATACTTGATTGCCCTCTCCTTCTTGTTGATTGTGTTTGGTTAAAATATTTATGCTCTTTGAGATAAAAAAAACAATTAATTTAAGTTCTCAGTCATATTAAGTAGATAAATTAATAATTTTTCAAGCTTAAAGAAAACCAGTTGCATTTGTATTTTTTTTTAAAAAGGATCTCCAGGTGGGTTCTGTACTATTGAACTTGTACATAATTTAAAGAATTTAAAATATTAAATCTCTAATTTTTTTTTTAAAGTAAGAAAATTTACTGAATGGTCAATTAAACTAGTCTAAAATATGAAAATTCTCTCATCCAGAAATCTAGTAGTGGTGCATACGAATCTGCAACTTCCAAATAAGTGGGAAATGATTTTCTTTTCTTTCTTTTAATTCTCTACTCTATGAAACTTTAAGCTAGAAATTTGAGTTTTTAATTTTCATATAAAAATCTAGAATTATATGAAACAATTTAATGAACTTACTGGGAGAATGATTTGAATGTATAATTAGTGTGACTTGGAGAGGATTAAGGGTGGTTCTAACATGAATTAAGGAACCCGGCATCTTAATTAGTTTGACTAAAAATGAATCTTATATATGAAGGGTTCACATCCTCCATAATTCATCACTTTACTGCAAACATGTGAAAGCTTGAAAGCTTGCATGAGGAATAAGAGTCCAAATCGATCACCATCAATCACGTGGAAAGCTCATCTCGGTCGGTTGTTTAGGTTCTAAAATATAGAAAATGTCTGGTGCAGCAGGATTAATTTAAGTTAAAATTCTGAATTAACTTAATTTAATCTGATCAAACCTGCAGGAGGATAAGCTAGGTGATGAGGTCCAAAGCAGATGAACAGTAACATTAGGGCGGAAAGCCAGGGCCTCTTAGAAAGTGGAAACATGAAGAAAAATTATTCCAGATTCGAGGTCACATATGAGTGCCAGTCACATGGATTAGTACTTGTTAATAAATTGTTTAATTTTCAAGTGGTCCAAGAATTGGATTCATCATTCAAGAGTAAATAATTGTTTATAAGGAGATGGTAATGGGTTGATTTGTTTAATGAGATATTGATTAAGTAAGTTAATGGGGGGGGGGATTAAGATATTATTTATGAAGCCTTCATCTATTGGATCGATCTCCCTAGCTTTTCTCTCTGAAAGGAATACAGTTCCTTTACTTGAAGAGGTACGCAACTTCCCATGTCAACAGTAGCACCAGAAACGAGTCAATTTTCATTAACTGTTGTTTAATTTAGATGGACAAATTTTGGATTCTAAGATAGAGGTTGGAACGTTAACCCATGACCTAATTAAAGCTTTTAATTTTCTGGGTTTTGATGCTTCAAGGCAAGAACCTATCTGCTCCAATTTCTATGTCAAATGGCTGATCAGGAACCTGGCCTGCAAATTAAGTCGTGCATATTTAAATGAATATTTAGGAAGAAGATGACAGTAGTTCTCTTTGATAATATAACAGTACTGAAGCAGGCAGGCTAGCTAGGAGATTCTAAGCATGTGTGATGAGAGCAGACAGCAACATCCGTGGATGATGAATTCATTCAAGAGTTTGAATATCAATGACTTGAGAAACACATATAAGATTAATTAGGGTGTCTGAATTTCTGTGTTGAGATATTCTTATTGAAGAGATTATGATTTATTTCTATCATTCTAATTTTGAGTGGAACCCAACAAACGGTGAACACAACTGTTTTTTTTGGTGGACCACGAATTGTCATGGGTTTTCTGTTGCCATGCAATACTTAACCATTGAAAAAGCTAGGCGTTTAAAGAGGTTGGTTTTTAATTAATTAGATTAGATTAGATTAGATTGAAGACCTGGAAATGATTTGACCAATTGGAGGATTTCTTCTTGTAAACAAACATGTTAATTGAAAACAGAGCAGAGGAACAAGATATCCTCTAACAAAGCACGCATTACTGTACACGCCATGGTGTGGTGAGTGCTATGATCGAGTCTGGCCTTGGCTTTCCATGGCTCTCGTCATTCACATTTCGCCTTCAATCCATCTGCACAAGTCTGCTTCATCTCCTGTACCAGATTCATTAGCAGCTAACACGAGTGGAGGAGTCATGTCACCGTCCACCACCTATATATCTCTTCTGTTGCACTGTTGCAGCACTCTTCTCTCTCTCTCTCTCTCTCTCTCTCTCTCTCTCTCGAATACCCAATTGTTGTGGTAATAAAAGAAGAAGAAGGTGCAACCACCATGCATGGATGCAAGGGTGGTAGTGATGAAAGGTGGTAAATGGAGCAGCTGGGTGACATGAGATAGATAGAAGATATGAATTAATTTAATGACAGCAATTACTTGTTAGAAAGATGTCCACGTATTAATTCTTATATTTTAATTTAACAATAAAAGAAACTAAAACGTGTATCTCATTCATCATTCATGTAAAGAGAAGTACTGAAAAATCTTATCCCCATGTGTTACTTATGGGTGTCAATTCATATATATAGTGTATTGTACATCAAGTTTGAAATCGTGAATACCATACTGAATAAGTATGTTAAAGACGATATTGATATCACATAATTATACTATTTAATAAATTATATTGCAATACAAGTAAAATGATACAAATGATGAAGCATATATCTTGGACTGATATCATATTGAAATATCAAAACCATCCTAAACTAAATAGATATGATATTATAATGAAATGAAATATTAATTTGTGCCATTTGATACCAACATGGCAATCTATGAGATTGATTACCAAAAAAAAAAAAAAAGGAAAAAATAATCACATGAGATTAATTTTGATATATACTAGACTAAATATCAACTCCATACCAAATTAACACTCTTTTGCGAATTATAATTTTAATTTTAGGACCTGAGGTTCATCTGGACCAGCTTATATGCACCTCGATCCGTTTGCAAAGATCAAACCTATAATTAACCTCTTTACTAAGCACAACCTCTCCACTAAAAAAATCAGGTTATGCAAACCCAAGACCTCCTCATGGGAATTCAGACTTTTAATTAACCACTCAACTAACCCACCATTAGCAGGAGTATATATCTCTTGTCTCAGAGGTTCATCCGGGTACCTCGATTACATCTTTAAAGGGAGCTTTGTAGTCCGCAAGGGTCATCTTGTCTCAGAGGTTCATCCGGGTACTTCGATTACATCTTCAGAGGGAGCTTTGTCGTCGCAAGGGTCAAACCCATGACCTCTTTACTCAAAAATATGTACCTCATCACTCTACAAAACTTGTATTGACGAGAGACTTGGATTGAAAAGTATATCTCCTTTTTTTTTTTTTTTTTTTTTTTTTTTTACTGGTGCTTTGTTAATACTGGAATTGTAATACCGTCTATAATGATCAAACCCAAGACCTCTGCACTGAGAAGTATGGATCTTTACTACTCAACTAACCTTGCAAGAGTATATCTCTCTTATTAGAATTAGACAAGAGAGATGGATCTGAACCGTTAGATTAAGTTAATGATGGCAAATGTGGAATATTAGCGTTTAAGCATGGACGGTCCTGAGATTATAACTATAACCCCGTCGTTTTCGGTAAACAGAATCGTCCATGTCATGTGCCTTGGCAAGTCGCAATCCGTAACGAAATCTGTACGCTTCATGTGAAAGCGACGGCGCTTTCTTCCTCGATTTCTCCACCATTCTGACTTTCACATTGTTACTTGTTACTTGTTAGTGCGCAATGCGCATACGGCACAACCCCTTTCGATCTCAAATTTCTCAATGCACTGCACCAGCTTTTCTGAAATTCACAACCAAAGCTTATTTGTCTGAATCAAACGAGGTGGGGTCCAGACAAGCACAACTGGCATCATCCACGTGAGCATTCTTACTTTTCCGATCATTTTGATTAAAATCTTTTTTCAGTTGTCCATACGGGGAGATCCAACCAAACAGAATCATTTCACTTGAAATCCTAATTAAACCAATCCGGTCCAACCAACCAACCACACGGATAAACCAAACCTGAAATCCAATCAAATTCCCTTTCGAAAATCAATCTCCTCTCTTCTTCCACTCGGTTCCAAAGAGTATTTAGGACCAATTTACTCACGTTTTTACGTTGCAATTGAATTCTTTTCATTTTTATGTCAAGACAAGTGCTTGAAGCGAAGCTAGTGGTTATTCTAGAGATCTTGCACACAACCACCGACTTAAGCTTACTATCTCTGCATCTCAAGACAGATTCTCTAAAAGCGTCGGAACTTTTAGCACTGATTGCATTGATAAGGGACATTACATGCACCTTGTGGATTAAATTACGTCTATTCTAGAAGGTGTGGGATGCGTTCGTCTGATTCATGTGGAACGAGATGTCAATAAAGCCACTGATTGGATATCAAAGTTCACCATTGACTTCAGCTGCTCTTGGATGTTCTATCAGGATATTCTCCCATATTTGAAGAAAGTCTTCAAGTGAGTATGGAGGCTGGTCTTTAACCCCATTTTGTTCCCAAAAAAGGAAAATGAAAATTGGAGTCACAATTGAAAACTAATGGTAATATTATAGAATGTGTATTTTTTATGTATTTTTTTTTATATATGCATGAAAAATCTAAATAAAAGCAATCCAAACTATATAGCAGACAAATAAGAGTTCCTTAAGAAACATTGAAACCTTCTTAAAACTCTATTTTTTTTATCTGGTCAAATTGGATATAACTAAATACAATATGAAGACTAATTCAATCTTATCAAAACTACATAAAATTGATTATTGTCTATCAGTTTTGATCATAAGAACTTACCCATAAGACCTTTTATTTATTAAAGAATTCTATATTCAAAGTTGGACAATTGGGTCTTGTTTAAGCAAAACGTATCAAAGTCTAAGTGAATTTTCATAACAAAGTGTTTAATTCAAGATTGAAAATGATAAGATTTTATAATACATCTTCTAAATCGAACAAAAAAAACTTCCACCCCAAGTCATAGGAGATAAGACTTGAAAACTTTTTTCAAAAAAAAAAAAAAAAAAAAAAAAAATCTGCGCGTGAGGATGAAAGAGAATTTGCAGGACAGCCGTGATGGAGCTCATTGGAACTTGGAGCGGACCCTTACAATGAGGCTGCATACACTCAGAACTTGTCTTTGGGACCGGCACGATTCTCGGGCGCTCTCTCTCTCTCTCTCTCTCTCTCTCTCTCTCGTTTGGTTTTTCGGTATCTTTCAAAATTTTCCCTTAATCTGAGAAGGTGAGAAAGTGACGAAAATGGCAAAGAAAAGTTTTTTCAGTGGTGTTTTCTAGTCATTGAATGCGGCTGCTGTTTCCTTTCCTCCTCCTAAAAAGCAGGAGTGAGCGAGCTTCAGACAATCAGAGGGAGGGATACATAACAGATAGGAACAGAAACGAAAAACAAAGAAAGACTGGAAGAGCTGCTCTAGTAGTTCCTCTTCCAAGCAGGTTTCCTGGAACTGGGCTGGTTAGGAGTTGAAATGTTGTTCAAGATCAGAGAATTTCAACTGTTTCGTCTGTGATCTACCAAACTGAAGTAACATTTGCTTATTCATGATCATGAAAAGTAAAATCTAAAACGACCCTTTAAAGAGAATCTACAGAAGAGAAATGGGTAGCTTCCAATTTTTCTTTAAAATAATCGCAGGGAGAAAGAAAAAGAGTTTCTTCGATCTGTTATCTAACAGAAGGGATATCCAGGAGAAGTAGGGAGGAAGAAAACAACTTGATGGACTCATAATAGGGTTAGACATTGAAAGAGAACATGGTCAGCTGGGGAGACAAGAGAGAGAGAGAGAGAGAAGAGAAGGTGTGGGCCCATCCACCGCCTATATGCACGCTGTCTTTACCCAAATCCAACAATCAATGGATCCATTTCCATTGACCTAAGCTTAACCCAACGATGACCTAAAAAAAAGAAGATCAAACACTGATCTCCTCCCTCTCCATCTCCCAAACCTTCAACAACACCAACAAAGATGTCCAAAACTACCATACCCACCAAGAGCTTAGCTCAAAGAGACAACAAATATGGATGATTCAGCTACAAATTCACTTCCTTTTAACCAAATTCTTTTACTTTCCCTTTCTTTCCTGAAGGATTGCTGCAATTGATTGACCAAATTCAAGACAGAGGAAGGAAACCCAGAACTTGTCTTCTTCTTTACTCATCTGGGTGTCAATCTAAGAAGAAGAAGAAGAAGAAGATAGAGAAGGAAAGAAGGAAAAATGGATCCAGTAACTGCATCAGCACATGGGCTTACTCTTCCCCCTCCTTTCAATACTAGAGGTCTTCATCTACACCATCCACATCTCCACCTCCAGCAACAACTCCAACACCACCAACAAAATCTGAATTCCGAAGACGAACATACCGGCACCAGCGCCTTCAAGAAAGGTAAGAAAAATCATGAAGACAACAACGGAAACAACGATGAAGAACACGACAGCAACGACGGAAAGGAAATGGGTCTTGGATCTGGTACCGGAAGTGGAGATGGTGAATTCACTAGAAGACCTCGAGGTAGACCTGCTGGTTCCAAGAACAAACCTAAGCCTCCAATCATCATAACAAGAGATAGCGCAAATGCCCTAAGAGCACATGTGATGGAGATTGCAAATGGTTGTGATATTGGTGAAAGCGTCGCCACATTTGCCCGGCGCCGGCAAAGAGGAGTTTGTATTTTAAGTGGCAGTGGTACTGTAACTAATGTTACAATCCGGCAACCGGCGGCACCCGGTGCAGTTGTAACCTTACATGGACGGTTTGAAATCTTATCTCTTTCTGGGTCATTCTTGCCACCTCCAGCTCCACCGGCGGCAACCGGATTAACTATATATCTGGCGGGTGGGCAAGGTCAGGTGGTTGGCGGTAGTGTTGTTGGAGCTCTTTTGGCATCTGGGCCAGTCATAATTATGGCTGCATCCTTCTGCAACGCCGCCTATGAGCGGTTGCCGCTAGAAGATGACGAGGTGGCGCCGCTTCCTATGGCCAGCGGCGGCCTTGAATCAGGACTGATAGATCAACAACAACAGCAACAGTTGATGCAAGACCAGAATACACCTCTTTTTCATGGCTTGCCACCTAATCTTCTCAATTCTGGTCAATTACCAACTGAGGCCTTCTGGGCTACTGGTCGTCCTCCTTATTGACACACACACAAGAAGGAGAAGGAGAAGCACCAGCTACTTGTTTCATCTTTCCTTCTACCTCTTCTTCTCACCAAGAAAAGAATTGATCAAACCCATTCAGGCATTGGAGCTGATTGAGGAGAAGTTGGGTTGTTGGAGATTAGAATTTTCATTTCCTTCCTTTTATCTTTGGTTTTTTTTTTGGGGTTTAGTGATCAGATGATTCATCTGCCTTTGAATTGAAGAAGCTCTGTACAAATGAAGGAATTCTTGGTGAGTTTTAGTTTTTAATTTTTCCCAACTGATAGACAGCATAGAAGAAGAGCGGCAGCAAAAGGGTATAACAAGAGAGGAGCAAACGAAGGAAAACGAATGATGGGTTTTCTCTTTCTCCTGTTCCAGCTCTGGTAACTTGTCTGATAATTCTTCTTGCTCTTCAGAAGGAAATCGATGGTTTTGGAGGTCTTTCCATGCATGTTTTAGCTTTTTCTCTGTCATAGATTAGTTTTTATTTATGTGCTTCCACTTCCATTGCATGATTCAACTACTCTCTCCCCCAACCCCCAAGAAAGAAAGGGAAAAAAAGGAACCCAAACTGTACTTGCACTGGTAGGAAATCAAGGCAAGGACTCCACCAGTCTCTACAAAGCTACACATTCCAGAAATTCAAACCCTTTTCAATCTGGAAATCCCTCAATGACTTCCATACATCTCCAAATACTTAATTCTTTGTTTTTGAAATCCAAACCATTCATGAAGAAGATAATATTTATGTTTATGTTGTATTATATTAAATTTATTGGAGAGAACGATGAGTTCTTCTCAGTGAAGATTTAAGTAGTGTGGGGAACTTGGCATGGAGCTTTACATGCAGGGTATGGGCTTAGGGTTTCTTACTTTCTTATGCTTTTGATAGTTATTAGGGTTCTTTATGGAAGGAGAGAGGGAGAGGAGACATGAACATTGGGTTCTGGGTTACACGTGCAGTGTTCTGAACAAGTTCCTTTTCGAGGTTGAAAACCCTAGAATTAAAAATGGGCAAGAACGAGGACAGATAGAGGTTGAGCTTTAAAAGTTTCCCTCTTTCCCTCGTTGGCTTAGAAGTGAAAATAAAGCTAAGCCAGTGGAGCAGAAGAAGATCAACCAGCGAGGTATATGATATACTGTCTGGCAGACTCAGAATGGGAAAAACTGCAGAAACCAACGAGTTCAGGTCCTTTGAACTGAACTTAAAGCAACTGTGGAAGGCTGCAATGCTGCAACCGTCCCTTTTCTTCTTTTTCACTTCTCTATCCCTGTTTTCCTGAATAGTTTTTACGTAAAGTTTATTACATCCTCTCTTCCTTCTTCCCCCTTCTCTCTTTCTTGGATAATCCTTAAGTATTCTCTTTCTCTTCTTGCCTTCTTTCACTCCTAGACATGATAGAAAACACATGTATGTCATTCAAGTTTATGTTGGGTATTATACCATTGCTTGCAACGGTAAGCTAAATTCCAAAGGGCATTGTAAATTTGTATAGTTGTTGTTTTTTATTTTATTTTCACTCTTTTCTGCATAATTTTAGGGTCTCCTTTCACTAGCCCTGGATTGCTGCCCTTGATGTTGTAATCTTTGTTACTCACATGGACTGGTCTTAGCTCCTTCTCTTTTCCTCCCTAGTTCAACTCTCGTTTTATCTGATATTGACAAAGAAAGAAATCAAGTTTTGCTTTGAATCCTCAATAAATTTAACAAAATTACTATATTCCAGCTTAATTAAGATGAGAACGAAATTCTATTTCTTCCCTTAATTAACAGAATACTGACTCACAATTGCTAGTACTTCTGTATATGAGTGCATCTGATCTTGTTTTGGTGATTATCTCATTGTCCTGAAACAATCTCTCCAACTAAAGAAATAAATTGTGTTACCTAAATGCTGGACTTTCTAGATCTATATTAGTTCTGAAGTTCTTAAGGTAAAATCTAACTATTAGTTACAACAAGGATGTAACCTAACTGGTTGCACAGCTTTTCATCATCATTGTCTTGGTCTTTCTTGAAACACATACGAGTTGTAATTTTTTTCTTATCCAACAGGACAAATCATTGTGCCAATGTACTTTCCATCCCTCGTTATAACATATGTATGGAAGTGCATATATTGAAACACAGAACATAAAATTAACTCAATTGATTATTAAGTAGCCATATTATGACTGTGTTCTCGACAACTCTGTTAGTCTTTTAGACTCCATCATGATTAATGTTAACACTGACCCAACTTAGTATATTAGATAGGAATGCTGTCAAAGTGCCCTTCCACTTTATAGTCTTTCTTCCTTGAAACAAGTCTCCTCTGCATTGATTCCTTCTAATCAACCCCAGCCATCCCTCCTCCATCCCACATAGCTAGAATAACTTTGATGAGACTACCTATTCTCTATCATCTTTCCAATTTGGACGAACAGAAGCTCCAAAACTCAGAACCCTAACAATCCAACATGAGAGCAATGAATACTAGAAAGCGAAAAAAAAAAAAAAAAACCTATCTGTTAAGCCATATATTTCTATTAGCGAGAAGCTCCCCCCTCTTTTTATGTTGCAGTGTTCCTTAGAATCAGTTGACGATGCCGGATATGTTCTCCCAAACAGTTGGCATCTGGGCCTATATAGAATGGAATCATTGAAAAGAAATATTTGAGTACTAAAAAAGTGGTAGTTGGCACTTGTCTAGTTAGATCATGCTTAATTTATTAGGGTTTATCATTTTAAACAATAGTTAATTAATTTTAATTTATTAATATATGCTCCTATTCTATTCTCTTTCTTTAGATGAATATATGCTTCTATTGATTCCATGTTTCTTCTTGTTCCTTATGATACAACCTCTGCAGTTCTCCTCCATTGTGAGGTTTCTGTAACATGATTATGGATGCCATGATTGATATTGTGTCTTTATTTAATTCTCAAATTCCATTGTCTTTTGATCCCTTCAACTTCTATATAAACCATTTTAGGAATAACAATTAAGAGGGGAACCAGATCCTAAATTCACCAACCGAAGCTGATGCACAACAAAAACCATTCCATTCCAGATGTTCGATGTGGGAGGGAATATATATTTGTACTTTTCTTTGTTTTTTTGGTTGACGGGCATCACCAACCTTTCAAAAAAAGAATATTATTCTGACAAAACATACTAACAGCTATTTCAATTAGATTTATGGTCCACTCAACAGAAAACAATATAAATCTCTTAAGTTTACTCGAACTGTGAACAGTTTTAAACTAGATTATTACAAGAATTACATTCACTCTGAAGTTGTTCTTGCTCAAAGTCATTTGATGTAGCCTGCCATAGCCAATGTATCAAAGCAATTTCGAGCTTTTAAAACTGTTTAGATCATCAACCAGACATTCAAACTTCCTATAAACTACTTAAACTCAACTGAGTGAATCAGTGATGAGATAATGCATATAAAACAACTAAATGGGTATTACTGTAGCAAGAGATTGGTTGCAAAAGTCTTGCAGTTTCAAAATTAAGTTAAATTGCTAGAAAGATTGCAGAATTATGCGTCTATTCCTTACGAAATGGAACTGTCTATACTCCTAGGGTTTCACGCAGAAGACAGTAGTGATGCATAAAAGAGGCTAATTATCACCATGTAATCTTCAGCATTGAAATAAACTAAAATAAAAATAAATAATAAAAAAAGAGTTCCTGTACAAAATAATCTTGGCTTAGCAGTAGGTATGCAGAGGGATGATTCCCAGAACTTCTACATAAATTAATTAATGCATAGAAGAGCTAGGCTGGCTAATTCAGCGTCAAAAAATTCAAGTGAGTTCAAATTTTCTTGGAGAAGCTGATCTCCACTTGATGCTAAGCTTCTTTAAAGGTTAAACCATTTGGACTTGTTAGTCGATTGATTTACCTTACTGTGACTAGGCCTAACATTGTGGACTCAATCAACAATTTAAATCAATTCATGCATTAAACTTGAAAACCCCCACCTTGATGCTACTCGTCGCTTTCTTCAATATCTAAAGGGCTCCCCTTATCGAGGCATTCATATCCCTACTTAGAATACACTCAAATTAATTGACTGCATTTTTTGATTATTGATTGAACTAGTTGCCTTATGACTTGTCGATCCACTACTGGCTATTGCATCCTTCTAGATACTATTTCTATCTCTGAGAAGAAAAGAAGCAATTCACTATTTCCTAATCTTCTGCAGAAGCTGAGTATCATGCTATGGCCATTACTACTTTTGAACTGACATGGCATACGTTTCTCTTTCATGATCGCAGATTCCTCAAAATTGTGATAATCAGGCTGCACTTCACATTGTTGCCAACCCAATTCTTCATGAGCGCACTAAACATTGAGATTTATTACCATGTCGTTCGTGAAAAATTGAAACAGAGATTAGTATGTCCAATTAAAATTGCCTCATCTAAGTAACTTGTAGTCTTATTTACTAAGTCGTTTGGTCATGCATCATTCTAACATCTACATTTAAAGCTGGGCATTCATAATCTTCATGCTCCACCTTGAGGGGAGTGTTATCTGATATTATTCTGCCTATCTTCAATATGAAAAAGTCAATTATTATAATATAAGTAAATATGTATATATTTTGTATTTTAGGTAGATTACTCGTTGTAATATTTTATTGTAATCTTCTATTCTAGGTAGACTTCATTACTTATTGTAATTCTCTCTTCTAGTAAGTTTATTTTTTCTTGTGTAAAAAGTTAATCTGCCATTCATGTATTTATATGCACCAATTCTCAATAATACATACGCCAATATTCATCCAAATTCAGTCTTAACACATATCTTAAATGGTAAATGCAATATGTGGATCATGAAAAGAAAATTTGAAAAGTTATGTACTATTGGTCCAACCATGAGGGTAGAGGATTGTAACACCCTCACGTGTAGGTGATCCGGAGTCACTTCGCATGGGAGATGCCAATACATGTGGCAAATTGTTCAGACTTGAAGGAAAAAGTTACATATCAAAATAAACATGGTGTTAAAACAGTGTAAGGATATAAGCTGCCAGATTCGATAAAGTCCGGATCCTCTAACCGTTAGGGTAGAGGTCTATGCTCCCCCATACACTTCTTCACGACATAATAGTGGTGGGCCCCACATGAGACACACTAAGGGTCCCACATCTAATTCATTTTATTAGCATTTGTAGGTAGGCCCACCACTATTTGTGGTGGAGAAATGTGAGGTAGCATAGGCTTCTACCAGTAAAGGATCCAAATTAACTCCGACAACTTACATTATGACACTGTTTTAACACAAACACCCATTCTGATATGTAACTTTTTCCTTTTAAATCTTGATGATTGCTACATGTATTGGCATCTCCCACGCAAAGTAACTCCGAATCCCCCTATGTGTGAGGGTAGTACAACCTTTACCCTCACGGGTAGAAGATCCTAACTCATGCAAAGCTAAAAGGCTCTTTTGAGAAGAAATGCCTAATGATTGACATACATGATCACTAGGGTTCACATCAGTTTCCTTTTACATTCTTTTTCCTACATTTTAATTAGATTAAGTTCTCAAGTAAGGTTACAGGAAGATTCAGGGCTGGAATCCATTCAAGATAAAATCCTGACAAAATGAATAAACTATTTCTTTTTCATTGCATGTACAGAGAACTTTCTACAACGTTTATAATAAAAGGTTACACTTGGGTGACTCACTTGAATGAAGGATATCACTGGAGTGGAAAACCACCCACCACCCCCTACAGAAGGAGGATAAAAGAGAAGTAAAAACATATTGACAAACATACTCAACAAGGTATTATGATTCTCCGGCCAAATCCAGCACACCCTTCTAACAAGACTTTGTAGGCCTGCTTATTCCCAGAATAAAATTCAACAGTCTATCCGTAACCGCCTTAGCTCAGATTGGAAAGTAGAACTGGAAGTTAGCGTCCGGAGTGCAAGACTTCTTATCTCCTCTCGAGAACAATCTCTTGAAATACGGACAAGCTCCCACAGAGCACCTCCACTAACCAAGTCCTTTGCATTCACTTCTGCAGTGTGAAAATCAAAAGTTCTCAACCAACAATATGAGGAGAATTCCATGTTTTTGCATCTGAAGAGTTAAGCTTACTAACCATGTTGTGCCAAGTGACAAAGTGCAAGTTCAAGATGGCGCCTGATTGGTGAAGCTTCGTTATTTGCATTCTGTATAATCCATGGAAGTGCACCATCATCAATCAGGAAAGATTTTCCAGTTTTTGTTCCTGTTGTGTGAAGAATAAGATTGTTATTGTAAGTCCATAAACCTCAACACCTTTTCAATCCAATTTCAAAGGTACAACAACATCTTGCATAATCAAGAGTCATGTTTCTCCAATATGGAGCGCACACCCGTTGAATACTAATAAAATGTGAACTGAAGCATGAAAAAGAGAAATTAAAGAGGCTATAAATAATTTAATAGTTCAGCTTCCCAGATAGAATGATAAATCAAGAAACTAAAAAGCACATGCTTCAGGCAATCTTTTTGTGAGGTGCTTACCATGAGTAGATGCTCTGGATTCACATTTTGCAAAGTTTGCAATTCCACGTGCAACTTGGGCAAGAACATCAGGATGCCGACATCTCACCATCCCAAGCAACGCTTTAATACCTCCTTCACCTCTAAGTTTTGCTTGTAGCTTATCTAGAGAAGTGGAAGAAGAACTTAATGACAAACGTTCGGAGAGAGAGACTATGGTGCAAGAGACTCTAGGGTGCATCTTGTTGCCATTGTCACCAAAAATGTGAACTTTGAAAATGACAAGTCACTTTCAACTTATTATAAAACCCCTTTTTGATAAGTCACTTTCAACTTATTATAAAACCTCCTTTTACCCATGATAAATTTAACTTTTAGAAATAAGACAAGTAGCAAAAGAGTAGGCAAAATAACTTTCCCATAGATTATAAGCAACTTTTAATGTGGGATTCAATCTCACTTTGGAAAAAGCATTTGGTATCTCAGATGCATTTGCTAACCTAATAAACCATCAGTCAGTAGAGATGCTTCAATGTTAAAGGCTCCCAATTATGAATGCAGGAAAACCAAAAAGATCCCATGTTTGTCATGAAGACAGTCTTTCTCTATTATATTCATATCCAAGAAAAAGAAAACTTTCCTTGTCAACACCATAAAAAACATTAAATATTACAATCAACAGTTTTTTTTTCCTTCCATATATTTCAACTACAATATGTTGCTTATTTTTCTATTCCCCCTCAACGTAATTTCTACACATTCCTGGCTCATTTATTAGGATCCATGGAATCTATGGTAAGTTTCATGGGCTAACAGTCAAGTGACCAACAACAAAAAGAAAACTTGGAAGTTGCTATTAAGTTCCTTTTCTATTCTTTCATATTGTCTATTATATTGCTTTCTTATGGTCTACCAAATTTCTGTGTAATAACACGAGTTTAGCATGTCTTCTAAATACACCACCAAAAGCTCTTAGCATTGATCTCTTCTCCCTTCTCTAACATGTACTTGGCCATTAATGGTCTAATATCGTCATGAAAGAAAAGAAGATATTGGACGGTTTACCATTTCCACAGAGATTTGCAATGGCTCCAGCAACCATTCGAAGAGTTTGTGGATCCTCAGCATTTGCTGCAGTCATTGACAAAAAGCTAATGCCACCTTGAACCATTATAAGTTCTTGGTTGGTTTCTGGAACAACAATGAATGTAAATAGTAGGGAAGTATTAGTGAATCTGAATCCTAAACTATAGTGATTAATAAAGCAAAACATCGGCAAAAGGACATTTAAAATGTACCACTCATTGCAAGGTTGGCAATTGCACCAGCAGCTACTCTTCGTATCACCTCATCCTCCGGGCTTCTAAGAAGCATTAGCAAGGATTTTAGACCACCAGCTTCAACAATCTTTTCCTGATTTGCTTCTGTACATGTCATGTTTATGCCATCATAAGCAATCATCATGACTTAAAAGAAAAAAAGAAAAAAGATATTCAATATATACTGTTGGATTTTACTAAGTTAGCCGGAAAGAGATCAATTTATGAAGGAAGAACCTACAGCCGGGCAAAAGGAGCCATATACTGTCTCAGAACTCAAAAATCCAACCTGTTCAGTTCAGAAGTCAAGAACAACAAGATGAACCTAAAAAGAACGTATGCAGTCAAAAATCAGTTTTAACAGATGACTCTGAACTGGCCTAAAGTATATTCTTTCAGAGCTTTCAGGATCTGATGTTTCATTCTAAACAACAATGTACAAAAATGGAACTTATCCTACTTCCAAGTTCCAAATATGTAAACCAAATGTATTACATCTGAAAGAATGCCCTAAACATTTTTCGAAAACTCAAACAACTAAGCAAGATTTATTTAGTTTTCCAAATCACATAAGTTTGAGGTGACCAAGTTATTGACAGTATTGTTTCACTATATTCAAGAGACCATCAACTAATGCTAATACCTATGCACAACTACTATTTAGCACAGAAGTTTTTCCAAGTGGAGTACAGATATGAGGTCTTACTCATCACTTGATTAAAGGAAATAACATCTCTTGATTAGAGGTTTGGATGAGGGTCAGGGATTGATATCAAACCCTGTTTCATTAGTTACCCAACTGGATTGGTTTAGGTCAGTAGATCCATCAAGAAAAAGGCCAAATGGAATGATAGCTGTCTTGATGATCCAGCAACACTACAACAATACCAATTGATTCTCAAAACCATGCCCTGTCTAGGGATATAGCCATTACATTCCTGCACTTACATCAATTTTCCTTCTCAGAAACCTAGAAAGTCTGTTCATTCCTCATGTCGGCACATAATAAAGTTGCCATCTATATCTCATCTTTTATAATCATTCTACAGCTCCATTTGAACTTAAAACTGTATAATCCAACTGATGCAGCACAGCTTAAGATGGAGTTCCAATCGCATGAATCTTTTTGTCTATTTTTGAGGAATTTAATTGCCAATAAGTTGCACAGGAAGGAAGGGGGAAAATCTATTTATAAGATAGCTAAAATAAGAAATAGGAAGAGTAGAGATCTTGACCATGTTAGATGCATTAAAAATGGATATGATAAAGTACTAGTATGTGATGAGGACATTCAGAAAATATGATAAATCTATTTCTCTAGTCTATTAAACCAGCATGTTTCGAGCACCTCTGATTCGGAAGATTACACCATTCACCAAGGCACCAATTTTCAAACATATTTGCAAAAAATTTCAATGTCCGAAGTAAAAGAAGCACTAAGGAGGATGAAACTAGGCAAGATAGAAGGTCTTGATGAAATCCCAATAAAAGTATGAAAAAGCTTAAGAACCCACAAGCTAGTTTGGTTGACTAAATTGTTTAATAAGATTATGAGCACAGGAAAAATGCCAAGTGAATGGAGGAGAAGCATTGTGGTTCCAATTTATAAAAATAAAGGAGATATTCAATACTGTAATAACTATAGGGGCATTAAATTGATAAGCCATACAATGAAATTATGAGAGAGAGCAATTGAAACCCGTTTGAGACACTTAACCACAATTATGGAGGTTGAAACTTGACGATAAGAAGATTCCTCAGAGTGATTCTTTTAGGTACCTAGTTTCAATCATAAATAAAAGAGGTGATATACAGGATGATGTTTCCCAAAGAATTAAAATAGGTGGATGAAGAGGAGAAGTGCATCTGGGGTATAGTGTGATCGACGTATTCCATTAAAGCTTAAAGGAAAATTTTATAGGACCATCATTCGACCAGCCATGATGTACGGTGCAGAGTGTTGGGCTGTCAAAAAGAATCATATAAATAAACTCAATGTAGCAGAAATAAGGATGCTAAGATGGATGAGTGGCAAAAATAAGAAGGATAAGATAAGGAATGATCATATTAGAGTTGGTTTGGGAGTTGCTCCCATAAGTGATAAGCTTCGGGAAAGTCGTTTGAGGTGGCACGACCATGTTCAACGGAGACCTATAAATATGCCCCTGTACGGAGAAGTGAGATAATCCAGATTAAAGGAACTAGAAGAGCTAGGGGTAGACCTAAGATAACCTTAAAAGAAGTGGTGAGAAAAGATTTGCATAGCTTAGGCCTTGTATCTAGCATGGCCTTAAACAGAATTGCCAAGAAGATAACTGATTTTGAGGGGAAAATATTTCCCAGAATTACCAGCTAATTATTTGTTGATCATGTGGGCCCACAGCCAGCTATTTGGAATCAAGACTGAAGTTGTTTACAGTAAGGGCTTTCTTCTTGGTTATTTTATGGGATAATTACGCAGGAATTTTATATATATATAGTATAAAACTCGGGTAGGATACTTAGGAATAGTTTTTAGATAGTTTTAAATTGCTAAGAGTCCTAGTATAGTTGTTTTCTTATTGGAGTATGCCTCTTTCACTATTTAAATGCTTGTAATCAGCCTATTGAAGAAAAATAATAGGAAAAAAATAAAAGAAAAAAGAAAAGATGAATTGAAGCTTTAGATTTGTACGTTTGCAGCCCCCCTTCTCTCCCTCTCCTCTTCACTTCTTCTTCTTATGAGTGCTCTTCTCCCTCTTCCCCTTCTTCAAGTCTAGTTCTTCACAGATTTCCCCTTGTCCCCCTGTCTTCTTTAACCTTCTTTCTTCTCTATTCCGTCCCTCATTACCAACTTAGAAAACTAAAAATGCTCAGATGCATTGATCTTGACTTGGTTCATCCTATTATTCCTAGTTTCAGCCTCCTGAATTTAAAGCAAACTGCTTCTCACCAAATCCTCTAACTAAATTATGGGTTTAGTCTCAAAGCACTAATGATTATCACAAGAGGACGAACAAAGAAAGAGAAAAGAGTTTGTTCTCCAATTTCTAAATTGAAAGTCTGAAAGCCTTTCAAAGCCCCTATGTTGCATGTCAAGCTATCAAATTTTATTTAAACGCAAAAGTAGACAGTTGCCAATTCCGTACACACAAAAAGCATAATCTGGATAAAGTAACAGAAAACACTACCTTCAGCTGCCAGATTGGCCACAACTTTTACCGCATGAATCCGCACATCAGCATCTTCTGATTCAAGCAGAGACAATATCTTTTGCAATCCAACTGCAAGACAAAATGACTTCTTAGAGACAGAAAATAAAGGATGCTAGGTAGATGGTAGGAACTATGTAATCCTTTTAGTAGTCCATTATATTACCTTGTTCAAAGATCTTTGCAATAGAGGCTTTTTGTCCATTTCCTGAGTCCTTGAATTGAGAATGCCGAACATGAGTCATGAGGGAATCCAAATCAATGACGATTTTTCCAGGACCACCTCTATCAAGATTTTGTCTTGCCTAGAAGAGGACACTAACATTTAGGTACAAAGCGCCAATACTTGAAATATTCCATAATTCCATGTAAATAGGAATTAAACCTAATGATCATGTAGCATACCTCCTCAGCTTCATAACTCAATTGTAACAACTGACTTCTTAGCATTGTGATTTCTTCTTCAAGTTTCTCTCTCTGACTTGCCTCATCTTCCAGCATCTTATGGAGCTTTAGTATCTCAACATTTTGAGATGCCTATGATACCATAAATACAATAAATCCCACAAATAAAAACCTCTTGAAAGAAACTGAGATGATCAAAAGAACATCACTCATTCATAGATGGATTCATTATACCTCAGAACTCTTCCATTGTGCTAGTTGACTTTTAAGAAGTTCCACTTCTTCTTCAGCAGCCTTTCTTAAATAAGTTTGATTCTCCAGCAACTGTTTGAGTTCAGTGACTTCCTCAGAAACAGGCACCAATGGACCCTGCCAACCAGAATGGAAAATGAGGGTCATCCCACATTAATAATTCTACACGGTGATAGTAGAAGAAAATAGTCAAGCCAACAAGGGTAATTCTCACAAGAAAATATATATATATATATATATATATTGTTGTGAGATGGAAGTTTCTCTCTCAAAGTTATCAAGGCAGCTTAACCATCCAGGCGCCCTTGCTGAAAGGGTGCACCTTGGTTGCTAATGCACATTGTTGGTCTGACCTTAATTTTTTTCCCCCTCCAATGACTACGGGCTCCTAGATGCCATGACATGGCGCCATGAGACATATACTTAAGATATATTTCATAGATGCCAACACCATGAGGCATCTGTCATCAATTCATAAACAAACTTACAAGAATACAGAAAAGTGATTACAAGATTAATTTCTAACAAAAATTGGCATTGGTTAACCAGATGAACAAGAATTCATTCTTAATTCCTAATATTAAGATTGACAAGCACATTTGAGAAGCAGTGAATCCTTATGCCACACTATTTGTATGAAGAATGGCACAGGGAAGAGAGAGAGAGTGAGAGAGCATCACGAATGAAATAGCCAAAAAGGCAATACCCAGTGCACAAGGCTCCCACGTTTAGCAGGGTGGAAGAGAAGAGGGAGGGGGAGTCAAATGTTCACAGCCTTAACCCTGTTCTGAGGGAGGCAGTTTCCAGGACTAATGACACCAAAATCGAACAACCAGAAGATATCTTCAAAAGACTAAATGAAAGCAGATACGAACCTCAATGCTGCATGTTTTGTCAATGCATTCATCTTTAGGTTCCACTCTACTCTTCTCACTATCATGTATTTCATGATCAATTACCAACCGTTCCTCAAGTTTCTTTATGGATTCCATATAGTCCTCCTCATACTTCAATCTCTCCTTCTAGAAAATGAAAATGCAAAACCAAAATTTACATCCGTAGCTAAGTGTTGAACCAGCCTTACTAAGCATGATCTGCTGCTAATGCAAATATTCCACAGTAATAGAGGACATATCCATCATCAAATGATATTTAAAACCAGAGCTGAATATTGTCACAATAATAAATTAGCGGGACACCAAAACAAACTATTTCCAGCAAAATGTACAACAGTCAATAGTATCTATACTAGAAAAGTAGCAATATAAGAGGGTAGCTTTGGAAAGATAGATTTCATATTTTGCTGTTGCACTGCTCGGTTAATTAGTGCACTATCTGAAATCTGTGATAATCCTTATGTCAGTACAGTTGCAAACAATACACACTAATTACAGGAAATCTACACCACAGACATCTTGCAAGAATGAAAAACAGACCACCAGGTACTATTTCATTTTTGCTTTTGTTTCTTTACTTCATTTTATTTTTGTTGTTGTCTGGGGGGCGGGTGTTGGGATTGGGGTGGGGAACGGAGCTTGCTTAATTTCAGGAACAAGATCTATAGGCTCCCACACCCATAAGGAATTTATGGAAATGCATCAAGTTCTGATGTGGTACGTTAGATCATGGGTGAGTTTTAAAATATTATAGACAGGCTGACACAAAGTCATCTGCCTACCTGTAAAGTTTCAGCCTGACCAGAGTTGGCAACATGGCAAAACAAAGCACTGAAGACTGCAGGGAAACAAAGAGGGTGTATGCACTACAAAGAGAAGAACTAAAATAAATGGATAAGTATGCCAATTCATGATAGGGTTATGGATCAGATCATCTGAAGTTTGTCAAGTGGTCATTCCAAACCATCCCTAGTCATCCAACTGCAGGAATTGTCATGTAAGCCTTCTGCATTAAAGAAAAAAATATGCCATTCATATTCTGTAATAGGGGTCCATAAAACCTTTTGCATGACATTTGTTCAAGCTCTGAAAAACAGAAGAGGACGTCCACTTAAAACAAGCCAAAGGAGATGAAAAGAAGAAGAATAAAAGCATAAAGAAAAAGCATGTGAAATCAAAATATTTTCTTCAGCACAAAATGCCAAACCCATGAATCTAAGTTTGCTCTGGCAAATTTTTATTGCATGTGCAAGTAATAAAAATGGTTGAACAATAACAAAAATTTAATTTTTCTGCATGATCAATAGATTTTTGGAAAACTAACCTCCAAAGCATCAGCATAGTTTCTTTCCACCTCAGTGATATGATTTTGAGCTTCCATAGTTATCCTTTCAACTTCATCCTCAAAAGCTTTTTGCTGTCTTTCATGTTCAGCAATGAGTTTATCTAACTGAATCTCCAATCGTCTTGACAAACTTTTATAATCATACTCTTCCTTTATTTTCACCATATTCTCCACTTTCATAGCCTATAAGGGAGGAGAATTTTTTTCAGCAAATCATAAATGATCACAAACCATCCAATCATGTAATATCAAGTGTTCCCAATGTTCCCAGAATTCCTTCCTTGAAAAAATAATTCCCCATAAAACAACGCTAACAAGTATTACAAAGATTTTTATTTTTTTTAAGTTGTGAATATGGTACTTACATGCACAAAAATACTGACCAACTTCAATAAATATGAAAATAGAGAATAAAAGTAAATCGGTAATTGGATCAATTTTTTTCAACGAAAGGACATTCTTGCAACATAGATTCTCTGATTGTCAATGGCTGTCACAAGAAGTGGTTTGGATTAGAAGACAATAGGACTACAATTTTTCTTTGCAATTCATAATGCATCGAGAATAAAACTTGCGGAGACTATCCTGATAGTTCTAGTTTAAACTTAATAAACTCTAGTGACAATTAGGGAGACTAGAGGTTAGCTGCCATTAAGAAAACAGAACAAACAGAATACAAACCCCACCCTTTGTCCAAATGTTATGGTACTTGTAGTTTCTCCTCGATGGCGTGGAGATGGCCCAATTGTTACAATCAACGAAGTTCTTGCTGTACCTGTAAAGGTAATGAATGTCAAGTAACACATAAAGTAGTGCACATCAACACTCAGTTTCACTTGAATGCAACCCACATCCACATGCTTAAATATTGGTAACATAATATTATAATAAGTGTTCCTTTATCAAATCATTAAATAAAATACTAAATGTCTCACCCCCAAATGAATCTCGAAGCAGTCTTGTAAGCTTTGAGTCTCGAACTGGCACATGTGCACTATTTTCTGCCAACGCATTTATGCACTTCCCTAATGCAGTTAATGAGAGATTGATAGATTTAGCTTCCTCTAAAGTATGCCCCTCGCTTCCTGTCAACAAAAGAGTACAATAAGGATCTGCATGGTAATGTTCACAAAAAAGTTTCTGGGGTTTTTTAGAGCTTTTGGAACAGAAACAAGTCAAATTGAGTATGGGTCTTCCGGTTTGTTTTTTGGTTTTTCCCAAACAAACCAGACATTGCACACTTTTGAACCTCATTGCAGAAATTGGTATCTCTACAATGGAAAAACAGTTTTTAGTGTGGTGGTATAAAATGTATACTTAAGTCATATGGGCAAAAAGGTCACTTAACATACACCCAAAAAGGGATTGTGATTCTTGTTATTACGGAAACATTTTTATCCGGTGTTACCATACAAGAGACAGAAAATTTGTGCCCAACCTAGAAACGTGGGAAAAAGATCATTACCATATAGAGCCTAAGAGTCTCCCTAAGCAATGTAAGAATCTAGCACAAATTACAGGGATCAAACACCATATTGAAGAATTGATCATATTAGAGTCGGTACGGGAGTAGGCTCCAATAAATGATAAGCTACGAGAAAGTCATTTGAGGTGGCACGGCCACGTTCAGCGGAGGCCTATAAATCCCCTTGTATGGAGAAGTGATATAATGCAGATTGAACGAATTAGAAGAGCTAGGGATAGACCTAAAATAACCTTAAGAGAAGTTATAAGAAATGATATGCATAGCTTAGTCCTTGTATCTAGCATGACCTTGAACAAAATCCATGTAGCTGGCCTCATTTAGTTGGTGGGACAAGGCTTATTCTTGTTGTTGTTAATGTAAACATACTGAAGAACACTGAAAAGCGCTGCCACAAGACCCACAAGTTAATATAACATTCACCGAAGGCGATAGGGAAAAATATCCAAGCTGTACTAGGCTACCAATATGATGCATTAATTGATCAATCCATGAAACCAGACCAGATGATGCAACTTCAATTACTACTAGATTCACACATGACTCAAGAAGCCATTATCATGCCTCTATTTTGTTCTTCTTTCCTTCTTTCTCTTCTTTTTTTTTTCTTTTTTTTTTTGGGGGGGGGGGGGTATAGATGTTATATGATTCTGTTATGAGATTATATTCACCAAACTTGTGTAGAAACTTACACACCTCAAGCAGGTTCAGATTGAAGTAATAACTTATAGTTTTGGGAACACATAGATGGAATTATATTCAGCAAAATTGAGTTGCAAAAAGAGATCATTAATATCATTAGCACTTTTCAACTTCCTTGTTCTTTTCCCCACTTTCATGGAGTGTAGATCCTTTTAGCTGTAAATATCTTGCATGCGCAGTAGATTGGAGAAAACAAGTCAGTAGTCAGAAGCTCAGAAGCTGTGATCACATACCTGATTTATCAATACGCTCTGAACCAGCAAGATCTACCAGAACTAGCTTGCCTTTACGAACAATGGGTGGCTTCACTCTCTTGCACAAGTCAGAGGCACTGTCATTATCACTTGGAAGATCTGCATCTCTTTCCTTGACCAACCTCTTAAGCTGTACCTGTATGTGAAAGAAAATTCAATTTTTACTTCAGCGAATTTTAAAAGGATATGGAAACAACCAACAAGACCACATGAGCAGAAAAGAACCCTGAAGCAACTAAGTGGGTGAATAATGCTAATGAAGTGCAACATTTACCATTAGAATAGCGTGACTGCGAGAAGATTCGGTATTCAGCTTTGTGTTTGCAGCAAACCGATGAGCTTCCCCCAGTCGAAGCAGATGTATAAAACTCTTCTGGTCTCTAATTTCCACAACAGTTGCACCTGGCAATGAAACATCTCCAGTTCTTGGGTCTTCCATGATGGAAATGTTGTCATTTGCAGGATCAAGGAGATCTTGGATGGTCTCCATGTAAAGCTGCAAATTAGTGAAAGCAATAAAGTTAGAATAGCATTGTAATACAGAGGCTGAAAACTAATAAGCATGCACTAGTGGCCTAAACTAATGATGGCGGTGCAGTTATACACCAGTCTACAGGAATAATAACCTGCAAGTAGGAGACTGATACAGAGTCGGTCTCTGGAGAAATATCAGCCAGAATATCCTCCATAGAGCGCACCATAATTCCACGAGCAGCAGTATCTTCGTCTCCCAGCAGTCCAAGGGTGAAAGTCTTCCCGGTACCAGTTTGCCCATAAGCCATCACTGTCCCATTATAACCTTCCAGAACACTCTATAGAAAAAAAACAATACGTCAGCACAGCTGCATAGATTAAAAGCGAATAAAACAGATTCATAATAATAAGTAATTACGCAGAACAACAGTTTCTTATATAGTAGAACAGAACAAGGGGGCGATAGCCATTACAAAGAGGATAGTAACCCTTAAGGCCCATATTTTGAATGCAGACACTAGAACAATCCCTCTCCCTCCTTCCTCCCTCCTTCCTCCCAAAACAAAACAGTCGATCCTAAGTTAACCATCGTTGAAGTCCTAGATAAGGTATGAATTATCAATTGGCAGCCCAAAGCAAAAGTGGACATGCCTTTGTAGCTACGAATTATGACAGTAGCATACAATCAATGTAGAGCACACAAAAGTTGTGGAGAAAAGCAGATATTTTCCAACTTACTTCAGAAGATAAAGAATCCCCATTATAATTTTTGTACAACATGAAAATCACAATATATTAATATCTATAACAATGTATAGTACAAACTTTGAAGCAACTTTGAATCTCACACACCTCAACAACTGGTTTTGCCACAACTTCATAAACACGCTTTTGAGACGCAAATTCAGTGAGCACTTCATCAAATTCATAGGTGTCAGAATCCCAGTTGTTTTTCCGAAGTTTCAACCTTTTGAGCTGAATTGGGACATCCAAAACAGATATTAGCAAGATAGAAGCAACTTTCCATGAAGCATCACAGTGAATCTTTTTTATTTTGGGTGGGTAAACTTTTATACTGCCATGCAGAAAGGACAAACCTCCGGCTGCAACTCTACGCAATCAGCAAAATCTGCATCAGCCACCTGCTCCTCCGCATTCCTGGGCCGCATTCTCACAACAACTCGAACCCTTCCATGAACTGCAATCCAGAATGATCAGAGTAATTCGATAGGTAAAGTATTTATATCAAACTACACATAAACGGCATTATATCAGAATCTGGAAAGATAAATGCTTATATTGAGTTTTCTTCTGTAGTCTTTAAAACCCTGCATTCAATTATGTTTCTTTCTTGGATAATTCATTTGTTAGTCTTAATGGCCGCAAGATTCAAGACATAAGAATCAGTATGAAGGACTAGATTTCCTTGGCCCCAAGCCATTTCTCTAGGAAGATTACAAACAACCGATATAAATCAAGGAAAAGTATGCATGGTACAGATGTGCTTGGCCTTGGCAATTTCCTGATACCCAAAAGCAAAAGCATGTCTGACCAGCTTCTCTAATACATATTTATCAAGAAGTCAGTCTGACACATCTTTTCAAAACGGTGGAAACACAACCATGAATTTGTTTTTCCTATTGGACACTGCACACCCCTAGTTTCTTCCAGCAAAGTAGAAGATCCCTCTGTATGACAAGAAGGTTGGTTCCCTATTGGTCTAAGAACCGTAAGTGGATTTTTTTTTAACTCCTTTGTCAGACCTAAGGCATGAATCTATAACTGAAGGTGAATCACTGCCAACAGCATATCGAACCCCCACACCCCCCCCCCGCCAAAAAAAAAAAAAAAAAGGCAAAAATCCACCACGTTGGAGATTTTCTCTTCTTCAGAAAACCCACCATCCAACTAACATGTTTTGCCTTGATGCTCAGGAGATTATCCCACTTGAGGAAAACATTTGGTGCTAACTCTTGACAACAGACTGATTCCTAAATTGTCGAGTAAAACCTAGTATGAAATGAAAATAAATCCGGCTTCTCCATCCCCACTCCTGTCAATCGTAACCCCTGCCCATTTAAAAAACTGCTGTACAAACCGACATTCCTTGAAAATCTAAGCAGAAAATACACGACTTGATCTCAATCCTAGAAGTACAGGATAACTTCCCTTATACTGAAATTTAGATCAAATGCAATACCCAGAACCAAAATAAAAGAAACTTACAAAGAAGAAGAGAGTCTAATCCAATTTAAACAAGACAACACATTAGAAAAACAAACCTCCTGCATTATCCTTGACTGCTCCATGGAAACCGTTGCTCCGTCGAATTCCAGATGCATGGGAATAAGGCGCGGAAGCGGGCTTAGACTTGAACGAAGAAGACTTAATGTTGGAATTCAAGGGAGAGAGGTTTCTCAACCCTCACTGTCCCCTTTGCAGTTCCGTTTCTATAACTCCCAGAAGCCATGAATTTAAACCCCCCTTGAACAGCTAGCTACTCGTCATCAAAGCCTGTGAAATCTAGTATTCTCAAAACCTCGACTTTGAATATCTGAAAACAGACAAAGATGGAATCAAACAAACAAACGAAGAGATAGTAGAAGCAGTGAAGCCGCTGCGAAATGAACTTCGCGATAGATAGAAGAGCAAAGAAAGAAACGCAGTTTTCGAAAATCACGTATGGGAGAGAAATCAGGAGAAAACACAGAGCAGTAGACTGTAAGGGTTGGGAAGTGGGCCCACCTAGCATTCCATTCCATACAGTTCTGCTACTTCGTGGGTGACAGTGTGAACGTGAACGGGAAGGGAAGGAAAAATTTCCCGCTTGGGAGAAGAGAAGGTGAAGAGGATGGACCTGCTGGACCGGTGGTCCATTAGCCGGCTCGTATGGGTCCCATTTTTTTTTTCAATTATTAAAATTCTAATAAAAGGGGTTTTTTTTTTGGGTAAACTTTTTTTTCAAAATCAAATATATCTGAAAAAAAAAAAATCTGCTATTAAGAAGTGCTTCAATGAAAGTACCACCTAAAACACTTAACGGGAGAAGCCAAGTATCAAATATCCCATTCTTGTATGAGAATGGCTTCATAAGCACAAAAACACACAAATTTCTATTGTAGCTAATCCCATCTATGCAACATTCTCCTACAAAAATGTGAGAATACCCATGCCTCATTATTTAAAAGGTCATTGGAAAAAAATATGTTAGAAAACTTTCCATTATAATAGAATATTGGTCCCAAAGTTTGGGCCGAGACTTGAATGATGTGCAGTACCTACTGCCTTTCGGTCTTGACAGTTCATCTCGCAGGTGGTTGAAAGCTCAGCACTGAAGTTGAGATGCAACGTTTGATTCTGATAGATTGTTGTTCTACATCAGCAAATGAAACCTTACATCTTCTTTTGGAGGGAATATCAAAATGGACCAACCAGTACAATAGTTACATCCCTTTTTACTTTCTAGGCAAATGTGTGGCCACCTTTTGTGTACCATTTAAAGTTTTCTGGTGAGTGGTGATTTCATACAGTAGTTACTCATGGGACTACTTTCTTAGGCGTCTGTTCCACCATCCTCCATGGTACTTCACCCAATATGTCTTTCATTCATAAAGCTTCATTAGAGCTAGTGAATACAGATTGTCATGAAAAAGATGAAAAAGACCGGACAACATAATCAAAAAGTGTTAAGAGATACAACTTGGGCTGACCCCAAACTATAGGAATCTTCAACCACTATTTTGCAGATAAAAATTGTCAGATTGCAAATCCACCCAGGTACACGAATTTTAATTTGCTGCAGCAGTTGCCAACGTTCAAGATTTCGTCACGCATGCAAAATTGAATCGGATGGTTGTGGGAGAACCTGGCGGGAAGATATATGTATATATTAAATTTTAATTTTATTAAAAATTTTTAAATTTACAAAGTAAAATCCCTCCTGAGTCTACCTGACTTGATTCCCCAATTTTCAAACCCTAAGTGCTCCTCCACTTCACCTCCACATAACCTTGCTTAGGATTTATCATCCATTGCTTCAACTCTCGGAAGTAACTTTCTCAATACAATTTCTCTCTTATCTACAACATCTTCTGTTCCTAGTTCTGAGTATTCCTTGTTTCAACTCAGATCCTCGAGGTTTCATCAATTTCAGGCTCAACAATGTCATCTGTAACATTTGACACTTTTGGAGTCTCTCCATGTCTTCGATCTTTGAGGAAAGCGAAGAAGCCACCCTGATCGACGATAATGGATTTGTCGATTTCTGATCAAAGAAGATTTTGAATCCCATGATTAAGATTGTTATTGACGATTTATATGGTTATCCAGAATAGCAAGTATGTCCGAGGTAACATCGACGAAGCTTCATATTAGACTGCTAAATTCCTTTTTATGTTCCGGCAACGGTGGTTGTCGTTGCTCTATCGAACATGTTCGCCGGCAGCTCTTTTCCTAATCCATCGACGACGTGAATGGTAAATGTGTCCATTCTTATTAGACTCTGGGACTTCACTTTGTAAATCTAAAAACTTTTAAACCATTGAATGTAAAATTAAAATTTGACATATATATCCCGCAAGTTCTCCCACAACCTTCAGATACAATTATGCATATGTGGCGAAATCCTGACCGCCAGCCACAAATTAAAATCCCCCAGTACCTGAAAATATTTATAGTGGGCTGGATTAGGGCCTAGATTTTCCTTTGCATGACCCCTGAGTCCATGGGAGCTGACTGCTGAGGGAGGGAAGGGGAAACATCACAGTACAAGTTGCAGAACTAGGAAGAAGATAATCAAAAAAAAAAAAAAAAGGCATGTAAGAAGCCCCACACACAGAAGAGAGGCAAAAAGCATGTGAAGTCTGATGCAGACATGATGCCATACTGCATATGAGGTTACAAGCTGCAGCATGGCACTTCCACCTCTGCTAAATTCCCATTTCAGCTTCCTTTGCTTTCATCCAAGCTAGATCTTGATGCTGCTTGTGTTATTTAATTTGCATCTGGAATCCAAGGATCCAACTCCATGCAACAATTTGATTGTTCGTCAAGATACAGCCACAACACTGTATTTAAACCTTGATTTACAGTATCCAGCATGGGGTGAACATTTTGAAGTTTCAGTTTGCTGAATCTGATCGTAATAGCTTTGGTTAGTTGTGGTTTGTGACTTGTAAATTAATCAAACCCAGAATTTATGATTAAAAGGAGACCCAGTGTTACTTAAACTAGCCACTGAGGAAGTCACACTCCTCCACTTGAGAAACTTCTCAGGCACATAGCCCTTTTGATGATCAATCAAGTGAATCTCAAAATTGATAATTCAACAACCAACCTTTTTCTTTAATGTATATTGTTTGGTAAGCAACCCCATTAACAAGCTTGATTCACCATAAAAATCCATCAAACAAGGATCTGAAATCTATAATTTATGTCCAACTGCCAATCAAAAGGTTTTACTTTTCCACTTTCCTGCATTCATTTCTGTGCAAGTCTAGTCACAAATAAAAAACAAAAGATAAAGAAAAATACAAAAGTCTGGTACTGCTACTAATTATTAGTTATCCATTAATCATTCCTCATTATTGTGATAATCATTTCAACCAAACACCTGTTTCAATTGCCTAACTTTTCTTTTTCTTTTTCTTTTTCTTCTTTGGTGCAGATTATTATTATCATTGCTTAAAGTCAAGAAAAGATAGAATCTCAGCAGGAGATGATAATGAAATAGAATAAAATATAAGAAAGAAAGCATGGTCTCAACTGCAAATAACTCCATTATGTAATCCACTTTACCCACTCAAACAGCCTGGAAGGAATTCTCTCTGTTGCAGCTGAGCTGCCTATTCTCTGTTACCAATTTTCCATCCCAATTCCCCTTGTTCCCTTGCAAACAGAAAGAAACTCTCTAAGTCCCAAGTCCTAATTCCCAATTCCCAACTCCCAAACACAGCACAGCCAACTCAACTTTCTTTCATAGAACATGAAACAACCAAAGGAAATAACAGAACATGAAACTTAACAAGACAACACCTAGCAGATGAGTCACAAGGGATGTTTCAGAACCTTTGAACCTTGTCAGCCTTCACTAATGGATTGGCCTTGGCAATGGATTGTCGACCCATAGACTTAAAATCAAAAGTACATGCATGCATCTCTGGGTACCGATGCTCCGAGCAAAAAAGGTTTCCACATCTGCAATTGAAACCCAGAATCCCAACTCGCTTCTTACAGCTCAGGCACCTCTTTTTCACCCCTGATTCAACCCCAACAACACCGGTTGGAGTGGAATTTAAAGCAGAAGATGATGGAATTGGTGATGTAGATGGAGGAGCCAAAGTGGAAGAAGAATCAACCGACAAGGAAGGGACAGATAATAGTTGTTGTTGTTGTATCTGCTGCGTTGATGTGTTCGATTTTGTTGGGCTGAGCGACCTCTCCACGGCAACCTTGGCAGAAGCTGCTTGCTGCTCTTTGATGCAGATGTCCCCGTAGCACTTGGAGCAGAGATTCAAGGTCGCTGGCGTACCAAAGAAACCACACCCATTTGCGCAAGGTCGGTGACTCTCAGGAGCTTGGCATCCCGTCTCTCGATCCCAGCTCTCTTCAGAACCCATCTTCGTCTCGCACACTTCAATCGAAAAAAGAAAAAAGAGGGAAATTATCTTCGGAAATGAATCATCAGCAAGATCAACGCAAAAAACAACAGTGTCTTTGAATCCCTCACGCAAAAAGACCTCTCAACCCTAATCCCCTATACAAAATATACAATTCGAGAAATAGTAATCGGTATATCTGTAAGGGCGCTCTCGTCAAACTAAAAACAGTTCGAGAAATAGATCAAAGAAAATTCGAGAATAATAGATGTCAAGATTATTTTTTTCTTCTCTGATTGTTCTCACTTATCCCAAGGGCGCATGTTCACAGAACTATACAGAATATTAATATATACAAGTTATCAAACCACCATACAAGACATAAACCGACGATCGACCATTAAAATACAAGACAAGGTGATGAAACAGAAACAAGAAAAAGAGACAAAAAAGCTTCTCAAGGATAATAGATCTATTCGATTTCTACCAAAAACCCTCGACCAGATGAAGCAGAAACATACATGATCGATCAGGTTCCTTACCTCTTGCGTTCAATAATCCAAGATCTCGTTCTTCAGGATCGTCGGATCTCTCTCGCTGCAACACGAAACAGCTACGGAGATCAAAATCGAAGACGAAGAGAAGAAGGGGAAGGAAAGGGCTATTGAAACCGAGAAGACGCCCCTGTTTCCGCTTTATCGCTTCTTTGTTTATTCTATTCTATTCTATTCTATTCTTTCCTTTTTCTTTCTTTTATTAATTTAATTTTAAAAAATTAATTCAACAAAAGAGGCCACTGATTGCATTGAAGTTTTAACTACAAGAAATGTTGAGCACCCTATGACGTTGCACTGAGTCTGTCAGATATGAATCTCATAGCAGTTCTGGTGATTGATTGTCGTTCTGATTCTAATCCGATGGTGAAAATTAGAAAACTAATGTGAGAGAGAGGTTGTACTGGATCATAATTCCAAAATCTTTGGAAATGACGGAAAAAGGCCAAGTTTCTCACCTTTCATACCACGCTTGTTTCCAAGGCAAGCCACAACCCGTTAAAAACGGTCAAACATTTTCCGTTCCACTACGGGCTTGTGGGCCCGAATGTGACCGGTAACAGAAGACAGAGCAGGAAACACGTCAGCCGCGACTGCCAGTTGGCAGTTGTTTACGGTTCGTTTGTCTGTTTCTGCAATTTGGGGCCGTTTACCTGGGCCCCTCGCTGTCGTCATCGTCCGTCATATATGTCAGACGCGAGTCGCCGCACTCGGTCACTGCTGACGTGTAGATAACTGCAACTTGACGGAGTAGCTGTGTTAGCAGGAAAAATAAAAGTCGTGAGCCGTGACGAGGAAGTTACATGACTTTCATCGCCCGTTTCGGCAACTTGTCGCTTGACTCGTCAGTGCCTAGGTCTGGAAGTACTTGGGCTGAGAATGTACAACAAAATTTACAGTAAAAACTCAAACACCTAGTTGTAAAAATTTATTTTCTCTTTTCACTGATGCATCTTTGAGCAAATTATATATAGATCCCTAACTTTGCCGTCAATTACATTTATTGCCCCTTAAAAAAAGTAAAAATCTAAATTTCAGTTTTCCATTGTTAGAATGAAAATATTTGACCGTTAGTCTTATGGGTCAATTGGCTAAAATGCCCCTCAATTAGTGAAATTACTAAAATACTCTCACTCACATAAATGACCCAAATTTTATTCATGCGCTCATCTTCTTCCTATACATTGCCGAAAACCCCATCATTGTCGGCAACCACCTCCCCTTGCCAGAAATCACTCACCACCAGTTCAAATCCCTAAAACAAAATGAATTGATCAAAACCCATACCCAAATGAAGAAAGACACTAGCTTTGTTTGCCTCTCTCTACAAGATTGTGGTTGGGGTCCACCATACTTCTCAGTCAATTCCTTCAATGACATTGCCGTTCATCCTTATGGTGATGATACCTTCCCTCACTAGGAGATTGATCTCATGAAGGTTGTAAGCAAAGTTTCGATCCAACGTCTGCCTGGTGGATTAGGTTTGTAGTTCCCTCTTATTGTATGTTTTCTAGATGTCCTCAAGAACCGTCTCAAAGCTTTTCAATTGGTATTCAATTATGCAGTCCATTCTCAGAGCCGTGAGTTGCATTATTAAGGAATTTATCTAGTTAAATGCAACTAGGATCGATTTGTCATTGAAGATAGTGTTTAGTTTGGGTCATCGTACCATTCCGGTTTGGAAGCTGGATCGAAATCGAAACTTCTTATGACAATGACCTATTTTTGCAAGGGAAGCTATGAGGATGAGATATTGTTTTGGCACTTATTGCCAAGAAGCTTAATCTTAATACGGTGGTCGATATTGAACAAGAAAGGAAGCTTGATTTGGTTGTAGACATCAGTTTGAAACTGCTAGTGCCCCCTACTATCAGTGTAAGAACCAAACTTCACACAAAGCATTTTGGCCATTTTGGTTTGACTTCTAAAGGAAGAGAGAGAGAGAGAGAGAGAGAGAGAGAGAGAGAGGGAGAGAGAGGAAAGTTTGGTCTTAGAACGATTCAAATGTTACAAGTATTGACAAAGCTTGATCAAGCAAGAATGCTTGGTTGTCTTCAACTGCTGAATTTTCACACTGGATCTCAAATTCCTTCAACGTCCTTGCTAGCCGACAGTGGTGAGTGAGTTTCAACAAGGGTAGGTGGGGGTAGTTGTGGCCGGCGGTGATAGGGTTTCCGGTGAGGTATAGGAAGAAAATGGGAAGAGAGAATCCCTTCACCCACATATGGAGATGACTAGTACTCTTTAAAATCCAAAGTTGATTCTTAAAAATAAGAATTTAATGATATAATTAGCATTCAATATGATTTCTATAAATGAGGGCAATGTCATCTTTTTGACATCTTAATTTTAATAAATGACAAAATACACATTACATATTCAATGTTAATAACGACTTAACACCATCATAAGTGAGAGGGGCAATATAAATATAAATTTCATAAAAAACGAGATTTGATTAGTAACAAAACTAAAGTATAGAGGGCAATACTAATTATCCATAATACAACATTTGGAGTCAAAATTGGAAGCGCATCAATTTCCTTTAAACAATTATTATTATTTTTTAATCCATAAATTATTATTATTATTATTATTATTATTATTATGTTTTCAACAAGGGTTTCCTTCCACCTTCATCACTATTCAATAATATGTATTGGAAGTTCAAAAGGGGAAAGTATCAGTATTCACTATTTCAACAAACCCTTGTTGAAAACATGAGAAGAAAGGATTACAATGTAACAAGAACTTCTCCTTGATAAGCCCTTGCTTACTGGGAAAAGGGTTGAAACTCGAAACACACGTTTTCTGTAATATATTTTGATCTAAAACAGAGTGTGTTTGATCCGTAAAAGGAAACTGAGATGTAGAAATCGTGTTTTCCCTTTCCCAAGTCTCTAACTCATGGTGGTTTTTCATAAATATAAAGATTGAATTACCTTCATCCATAAAAAAGTCCCTTGCTTATCTATATCCAATATTCACTAATATAATAACCATAATTACCAGAACAGAAAAACAGAGTCCAGGAAAGAAAAGATCCCATCTGATCATATTCTTCTTCAAGCTTCAGCATGAAAGTTGATCATATCGTGAATGGTGGCTTTTGGAGGCAAAATCATGAGTATGAGAGAACTTCTTGTGAAGCTCAACTATCAAGGTCTGGTTCTCTTGGTGAAGGAGAAGCGCTTTCTCCCTCAGCTTCTCATTCTCTTGTATGATAATCCGGTTCTCCAAATACAGCTTCAAGTTCTTCATCGCTATTTCTATGCCAACTGTCTCTGCTGCTTCTTCTGACCTCCTCCTGTTTTTAATGTAAAACATCATAAGTAAACAGAATGAATGAGACCCAGCAATCAAAATATATGAACAGAATGAAGGAGACCCAGAAATCAAAATATAGAAACAGAATGAAGAAGACCCAGAAATCACTATGTACAAGAGTTGGGAGGCAAGGAAGAACCTGGTTAAGCGATGGACGCGAACTTTGCATCGCTTGGTTAGCCGTCTGCAAGCAGAAGAATTGTGGGGAGTTGTAGATTGGCACATTCTGAATTTCCTTCCTAAAGATAAGGAGATATGGAAGAACAGGTGAAGAAGAAAGTATATTGGACTGGGAAGATGATGTAGAAATTAGAAAGTGCAGGTGAACATATAAATAATAGATGAGTAGAGGTGAGGCAATGAGGGGCTTTAGGACTATGGAGTCACAAGGGGGAGAGGAGGGATAATATGATGTTTGAATCCATTTCATGGGTGCAGTGTTTGTATACGGAAGGAGCCTTGGCTTGCAATGATGGCATATGAGGTATCATCATTACTTACTTACACCTCCAGCTTCCCCTCCTTCGGCCCCGGCCCCTTCTCATTTCCTTATCTCCATTCATGACCCATCCTCTCTCTCTCTCTCTCTCTCTCTCTCTCTCTCTCTCTCTCTCTCTCTCTCTCTCTGTGTTTGTGTTTGTGTGTCTGTCTCTCTCTCTCTCTCTCTGTGTCACAGACTCACAGTGGACCTATTGTTATACTAGTGCTGAAGAAGACAAGCTGAGAATGAGGGCAATACGTACCTCAGTTTGAAGTTTTACCCTGGAAACTTCTCACCATCTCAATTTTGGAGTTCCCATGGGAAAGTTGGAAAGGAGTTACCTACAGAAATTTGCTTAATTAAGCTATGCATTACTTGTTTGGTACAGCTTTTGGAGTTGGAGAAAGTCCGTAAACTTTTCATGGATTTCGCTTTCTCAAAAAGTTCTGAGTTAAGGAGTACTGCGTTATGAAAACCTTTCTAAGATTTAACAGCAGGATTGTAGGAGTGAAATGAAGGTTTCCTGTTTCAGCAACAGTGACTGGAGCTTGAAATTGGGAAGACCCATTGACCACTGTAACTTTTGGCATGTAATTTCTTATGGTTGGGTAGTTCTTCATTTCATATCCATGCTTGAGTCATTGGTTGATCTGATTCTCACAGTACCAATCCAACTCGATTTGAGAAAAGGGTTGTGATGAAGTAAAAATCTCCCATCTGGTTTAGATTAACCCAGTTTCAACCACAACCTGCAGTAAATTTGACCCAACTCCTCACATCCTAAGAGTCCAGCACATCAAACATATATGCATAATCAAAGTAAATAAAGAATCAATTAGGTAATTTTGAGAGATGCATCGTCATATATCAAGGATTCTATTGTATTAACTAATAGATTTTTGTGCAATCTACCTACTATATGCACTTTAGAGTATCATATTGTATCGTGAGATATTTTAAACGACATTTATTACTGACTACTGAAATTATAACTTCATGGTAATTTAAACTTCAGAATCCAACAGGGATCAAAAGAGAATGTGGTTGGATTTCTTCTTTGCCCCCTTCCTTCATGTAATCGAGTAGGGGAAGCTATACTCATTTATGTGGAAAGCGAGTGTGAGAACCCCCTCAATTAGACATTTTTGGCTTCTATCTCCTGCTCTGCTCTTATCTGAATTCTCAGAATTCTCATCATCATCATCTTCTCCTTTCCTCCAGTATTAGTCCCACACCTTACACTGCCTCAAACCCTCCTATCTCTCTTTCCTGCCCTTCAATTAAAAGGATGGTGGTGGAGATAACCACGATGATGGTTTTGTGACTTTTGTCCCTCTCCTTCACTATGAAACAACTTGGGTCAGCTACTCCACCCCTCCAGGGGCCCACCTTTTCGAATCTAGATTTTTGGCATTCTGCGTGTAAATTTTTTCTAGCCAAACCACATTAGAATTGCCCAAAATGATCCAGATCCTAATTTCAGTCAATCTGGATCAAACCAATCACATACAGAAACTAAGTTACAGGTTTTTTATGCCAAATTCCACCAGTTCCTATTCCAATCCAATTAGGGGCTACTACCATCTGATCAGTCCTCAACACAGAAGATTTCAACTTAGGTTGGTCCTTTATCTTGAAACTGGCATGGGCCAAGGTCGGTTGCATCAGTGATCCCCTATACACCATCAATTAAATTGAAAGAGAAGATTTAGAATGGACACAGGGCAACAATGGTCCTGTGGCTTTTCTCTCTCAAATAAGTGTCAGATTCAATATAAGTGCTCTTCCATTTGTGGGGTATCTAATGGGAACGGTGGGTTGTTCACTTCTATTCTTACTTCAGCTTCTTCACCTTTTTATCCAATCTCTCATAATACTAAGTTGGAACACAGGGATCTAGAGTCAAATACTACTTTATGGTGGCTATACTATTGATTCTAGCTTGCTCTATTCCCTTTTTTATCTATCTTTAGATGATTTGAGCAGAAGACAACGACCTTGGTACATCCTTATCTAAGGGATCTGTAAACTACCCACCTCCAAAATCATGGTCTTTTTGAACATGGAAAGCCATTTGCCAAGAGAAGACTAGGACCACTCAGCATTCATCACTCTCTCCAATCCATGCCCAGTTTTCTTCTCTTCAATTCTCCCAATCGCCTTCGCCTCTTAGCTACTTGATGAAGGTATGAATAAACTTGCTAGTCAAACCAGAAATGAATAATCCTAAACCAAACCTTCTCTAGCACTGGCAAGTGCCCTGGGTTGTTGCACACCTTTAACGTAGCTCACATGCAGGAATCATGATGATGATGCTGATGAAGACAATTCATACACCATCATCCATATGGTCCACATCCTCTCCCTCTCTGGCACCCAAACTGGACCCCATGTATCTCCTCAGCAATCGATTGCTCTGTAGATTAGTTCATAGTCATCATCAGAATCACTAATTTTTAGGCAAGGCCATATTAAAACTTTGCAGAAGAAACTTCTATTGGATTGAGCTTTGAATCAGAGTTAAACAAGATTAGCCCAACTACCATACAGATGGTGATCATTCAATTTAAAGTGAAAGCAGGTAGGTGTAAATGGAATCATCATCTGTAGAAGCAGTATATGTTAGATGGTTGCACTCATTGGGGTCCTAAAAGAATTCAACCTGACAAATCATAGGCACCTTCAAGAAGACAGCAGATTAGGGTATTTGATTCCATCCAAATTCCAACAGGATTTTGTCTTTATACAAAAATCTGGCCTGTTGTGGAGATGATAGTGTTACTACTTTTCTTATGCACCATAATTAAGGTCAAATTAGTACCCATGCCTGGATTACCCATTTACATGTTTAGCTTGAATTGAGGACTCAGTACTTCATCATGCTATGTATTGATAAAGATCTGTCCATGGAATTTGTCAAAGTTCTCAGACAGCCCCAACCTAAAAGACAGAAATGGGATTCACATCTAAAATCCGTTAAAATGAAGCAGAAATTCTAAAGACATTGCTGATCACATGATGATTAGCCTTGAAGATGCATAATATTACAACCAGTGGGTTAGGCTATGTTGAGAAAAATCCTTGTCCTGCCATAGAATTTCTCAGTTTACAACAGAACAACAGCCTGTAACATGCTGTCATTGACAATCCACCTCCAATCCAACTTCAGATTGAACAATAATTTCCTTGAGCTCTAAGCATTCTGTAAGTGTTTCACTATCAACATTATCAAGCCACACCACGAACAGGGCTCCACAGAAATTTTTTTCCTTTCCGCCACCGAAATAATTTAAACAGGAAATTTCTCTTTCAAGCAGTACCCTCCAAAACATTCAACTCCCTTATGATTAGCATTGTCTCATCACTACTAAGAAAACTTCAACTTAGGCTCCACTTTTTTGTACTTTCTGCAAGCATGAAACTGTTGCTACAATAATATTTCCATAGCTATAAGAGTCAAGACCAATAGTTCACCTATAGAGTAGACAACCCCCAAAAAAATCACCTCCACAGCGACCAAGGGCTAAATAGTTGAAGATTTGACCATACAATAGAGCAAAATCCATGATAATACATACTACTGAGTCCCTGACCCTCCTTGACAGGACTTGTATATACGATAAGCGGCAATGCACATTGTGAAGTTACCAACAACAGTAAGTGTTGCCTGCAGGGCCACCAATACCTGGAATTAATGGAGCATTACCAAATCAGTTCATGGACAATCCATCTAATACTGGAAGCATTTCAAAAAATTCAAAAATCGTCAGAAAATTGGAAGAAAATACAAGTTACTCATATAACAGACAAAACATCTTCAATCCACCTTTTTAATTGAGTATCCAAGAAAAAGTATAATACAGATATGTATATATCTAAAATATATCTTACAATAACTTAAAGGGAAGTTCTTACATATCTAAAATATATCTTACAAGAACTTAAAGGAAAGTTCTATAGGACCGTTGTCTGCCCTGGTATGATATCTGGTATGATATATGAAATGTTAGGTAGTTAATAGCAAAGCTATGTGTTGAAGAGCTGAGGATGTTAAGATGAATGTGCAGCAAACTATGAAGAATAAAGGGAGGAATGGAACAGTTTGAGCTGATGTGGTGGTTCGTCCATGCACAAGGGAGGCCTTGAGATGCCCTAGTAAGTAGGCATAAATTGACCATAGATAAGTTTTTGCTATTTTGCTTTGAAAGGATTTATATATCTGACCCCATTAATTAATTGAAATAAAGCTGAGATTGATGTTTTTGTATAGATATGGGAATACATGCATTCTATCATATTCCTCCAGCTGCATCTTTTAAATTGTACATGTCACTTAAATGAAGGATGGAACCTGGCTGGACAGCACAGTTGCTCCATTGCAGCCTAGTGTTCATGAGTTTGAGTCTGGAAATTGCCTCTCCATGAGCAGGGGGTAAGGCTGTGTAGATTCTGACCCTTCCAAACCCTGCAGTTGCAAGAGCCTTGTGTATTGGGTACACCTGGGAGATGCTTTCAGTTATCTATATGCTTGAATTGTTTTTAGCCATCTGTGCACAGACATAGTGTTGGCGTAACGCATCCACCATGAAACAAAGCCTCAATTAAAAGAACAGCTAGATGAGAAAATTGCAATGATTAAAGGATAACCGGGACGCAGTCCCTCATATACAAGCTAGCTACCACTGGCTTCACATTAAAGTCCACTTCAAAATGAAAAAGAGACAGAAGCCACCTACGTGGTATTTGATCTTATGGTGACCTGACATGTTGCCGGATAATCAATATGCTTATAATTCCCTCAATGTAATGTCTAGAGTTTTAATTATTCTAAAATACATCTTTACCACTGTTATTTATTCAATTTATTAGAATTTGAACACAAAGGGCTTACTCCAATGAAAGTCCTATTTCACATGGCCCCTGCAGGGTTGATTGGAATCAGTGCTAACCTTGTGCTATTTTGCACCAAATGAGGGCCGACAAAATATAGAGTTTTTTGCAGGGCGCCCATTTAAGTGGGCCTATAATTCTTGACTGCCCACTTGCATTTTTTGTAGAATTGCAAGTTACCCAAGGTTAACTTTTCCGTTAGTTTGAAACTAAATGACCATTTTTCCCATAATGTGTTGGTAAATATAACTTTTGTCTTTTATATCTAAGGATTTTAAGTTTCTAAATTTACAAAAAGAAGCCCTTGAATCCTACTCGATTCATTAACAGGACCTGGATTGTAGATCTGAGTTTCTTCTCTGAGTTTTCTTGTTTAAAACTTCAGCTCTGGATTTCTTCTTCATGTTCTTCATTCGCATCCTATCTAATCATTGTTCATCCATGAATCCTTCAAATCTTCCCCTTCCTTCGCTTGTTTGATCGCTGATCCTCCTCCTTCAGAGAGCTTCTCCTTCTAATTGTATGTAGCTTCATGCTCGGATTGAGTGAATGATGATGCTTTCTAGGATTGGTCGTTCCCTTTCATGGTCGGCACATTTGAGCTCTGAGCAGGTACTATTCTTTTCATATTAAACATAATTCGTAGCTTTTAGTATGTTCCAATTATTTATCTTGTTTTGTAGAAATACAATATTTGGCAGAATGGCTTATTGATCAATGATCTCAAGCCCTCTATTTATAATTAAGTGGAAAGTATACTATTACAAGGAATAGAATTTTACATGAATACAAACTCTAATTTAACTCCTATACAAACTCTTATTAGACTCCTAATAGAATCCAACACTCCCCCTCAAGTTGAGGCATAGATATTACTCATGCCCAACTTGCCTACAATAGGAAGGAAATCTCTTTCTTTCAAACCCTTAGTGAAAACATCTGCTACTTGGTCTCCAGATCTTACAAAAGGCATGCAGATAAGCCATTGTTCCAACTTTCCTTTGACAAAGAACCTGTCAATTTCAATGTGCTTAGTTCAATCATGTTGCACTAGATTATTAGCAATACTAATAGCAGCATTGTTGTCACAATATAACATCATAGGGTTTGGAACTTGGACTCCAATATCTTGCAGCAAGCCTTTCAACCATAGTAGCTCACAAACTCCACGAACCATAGCTCTATATTCAGCTTCAGTACTAGATAAAGCTACCACATTCTGTTTCTTACTTCTCCAAGTAACTAGATTACCTCCAATAAAGGTACAGTAACCTGAAATTGACTTCCTATCTGGAGATCCAACCCAATCTGCATCAGTGTATGCTTCTACTTTTAGATTATCACTGAGTGACAAAAGTATTCCTTTTTCAGGAGTTCCCTTTAAATACTGTAGTATTCTGATAACAGCCTTCATATGAGCTAAATATGGATCATGCATTAATTGACTCACTATACTTACAGCATCAGCGATATCTGGCCTGGTGTGGGACAAGTAAATAAGCTACCCTACCAGCCTTTGGTATCTTCCTTTGTCCACTGGTTCTCCCTCTTTTTCTTTAAATTTAGCTCCAGCTTCAATAGGGGTATCAACTGCTTTACACCCAACATTCCCACTTCTGATAATAAATCTAGGACATACTTTCTTTGGGATAGAAATGTACCTTTATTTGATTGAGCCACCTCAATTCCTAAGAAATACTGTAACTTCCCTAGATCTTTAATTTCAAACTCTCTGCCAAGAAAGTCCTTCAACTTTTGAATTTCTTCACCATCATTCCCTGTAATGACAATATCGTCTACATAGACAATGAGAAGTGTGATGTTAGTACTTGACTTCTTGACAAATAGTGTATGATCAACATTGCTTTGCTTGTACCCAATAGAAGTCATTGCCTTCAGGAGGCGTCCAAACCAGCATCTAGGAGACTGCTTTAACCCATAGAGAGACCTCTTCAATCGACAAACTTCCCCTGCAGTATTGTCATCGGAGAAACCATGTGGGATTTCCATATAAACCTCTTCTGCTAACTCCCCATGTAAGAAGGCATTCTTTACGTCTACTTGGTGCAAGTTCCAGTCTTTGTTCACAGCTACAGACAACAGAACTCTGACAGTGTTTAATTTCGCAACAGGGGCAAAGGTCTCCTGATAATCAATCCCATAGGTCTGGGTTAACCCCTTTGCAACTAGTCTAGCTTTCAACTTGTTGACTGATCCATCCATATTTTGTTTAACCACAAATACCCATTTGTAGCCCACTGGTTTTTTTCCTCGAGGAAGTGTAACCAGCTCCCAAGTGTCATTTTTCTTCATTGCCTACATTTCCTCTACCATAGAGGCCTTCCATCTCTTATCAGCATAGGCTTCCTGCCAACTTTTAGGAACAGATACAGATGACAGAGAGGATATAAAAGCACGGTAGGAGTCAAACAAAGAGTTATAAGAAACATATTTAGCTATGGGATGTTGAGTACAAGATCTAACCCCTTTTCTAACAGCAATAGGAAGATCAGAAGAAGATACCTCATTAGAATCTGATTCTGGAGCAAGAGACTGAAGTGGTAATGTATCACATTTCTCCACCTGCTATAGCCAGTTGTATTTCTTCCTCTAATAAGTCGGTACCTCCTTATTCTGGTCAATTTGGTTTTGAAAGACCCCAACAGTGTGTCTCACAGGAGTGGTCTCCCCCTGGCTAGGTTCTTCACATGGTTCAGAAATTGAAGGGGGAAGATTAGAGTCCTCAGGTATACTTGCTGAAGTCTCCCCCTGGGTCGGAAACTCTTCTGAGACTCTTAAGTTGTGTTGTCGTGTGATAGGAAGATCTAGAGTCGGAAAGAACACCTCTCCTCTAGGACTCTCCCCCTAGAGAGGTGTATAGTAAGGGCAAAACTCATGAAAAATTACATCCATGGATACAATGGTTTTCCTGGATGGAGGATGATAACATTTGTACCCTTTTTGAGTAGCAGAATACCCAAAAAATATGCAGAGTAGGCCACAGGGAGCCAGCTCACTCTGGTGGGCTGTGATTTTGACATAACACACACATCCAAAAACCTTTGGGGGAATAACAAAAGAAGAGGCTCCCTGAAGAATCTCATTAGGACATTTAAAACCAAGTATCCTACTGGGCATCCTATTCATAAGGTAAGAAGCAGTGAGTATAGCATCACTTCAGTATTGGTCAGGTACATTCATAGTAATCATAATGGAACGGGCTATCTCTAAGAGATGCTGATTCTACCTTTCGGCAACCCCATTTTGGGCGGCTGTATCAACGCAACTGGTTTGATGTATTATGCCAGAATCAGAGAGATATCTTTGAAATTCACCATCAATATACTCTGTGCCACTGTCACTGCGAAGAATCTTCACAGTGGCATTGAACTGAGTTTTAATCATATTATGAAAATCACGAAAACATCGAAAAACCTCATTTTTTTGTTTTAAAAGATAAATCCATGTAGAACGAGAGTGACAATCAATAAAAGTAACAAAGTACCTATGGCCAGTAATAGGCACACGTCGACAGGAACCCCACACATCAGTATGAATTAACATAAAAGGAACAGGTTTCCTATTATGAAGGGAAGGTAAATAGGTAGAACGAGTCTGCTTCACAAAAATGCAAGCTTCACAAAAAAATTATCCTCATTACAAGAAGAAACCAAATCAGGAAATATTTTCTTAAGAGTTCCTAAAGGGGGATGACCTAGCCTACGGTGCCACTGATGAAGGTTTGATATTACCGAATGGACCGGATTAGAAGATGTAGTCAAAGCAGAAGTAGATCCTCCAATCGGCTCGAGCAAATAAAGTCCATTGTCTAGTTTACCACGTCCAATCTCCTTCTCTGTGACCAGATCCTGGAAGACAGTAAGATGAGAAAATGTCACTTTACAATTCAAGTCATGTGTAAGACTACTGATAGGGAGCAAGTTAGTAGAGAAAGAGGAAACATGTAAAACTTTAGACAAAGAAAGTGATGGAGAATGCTGAATGGTCCCTTTTCCAGCAATGGAAGAATAGGAGCCATCAGCAATGCGAACTTTATCCTTTCCAGAAGTTGGAGAATATTGAAAGAAAGAGGTGGATAAACCTGTCATATAATCTGTGGCTCCTGTATCAATGATCCAAGGAGTAGAAATCGAAGAAGCTTGAAAGCCTGTAAAAGTTTTACCTGAAGTAGCAAGGTAGGAGTTGGTATGGGTAGTAGAGGAAGCAGTGTTCGAAGCTGTACCGGCGGTAGAAGACTGCATAATACGTCGCAGAGTAGTGAACTCCTCTTGTGAAAAACCAACGTCTGCAGAAGGTGTGGTGGAAACTGTCTCAAAGAGATTAGCCTTTGGTTTTCCCTTTCTTTGTGCTCGTTTTTGCTCAAAATCAGCAGGCTTCCCATGCAGTTTCCAACAATTTGCCTTGGTATGATATGGTTTGTGACAGTGCTCACACTTGACAATCTCCTTAGCAGGATCAAATTTAGTATGAACAGACTGTAAGACTGATTTCTCCATAATAGGAGTATGAAGCATGGCTAATCGACGACTTTCCTCACACTGAACAAGAGCCTAAGATTGTTCTAGTGTAGGAAAGGGAGAACGACTTAAGACTTGCACTCTGATTTGATCGTACTCCACATTCAAACATGCTAAGAAGTCATATACCCGAATCTTATCAATGTGCTTCTTATAAGTAGTCACATCATCTAGGTTAGTGGGATGATAATCCCCATAATGATCCAACTCCTACCAAAGAGAGCGCAACTCAGCATAATAGTGGGCCACAGTCAGTTCCTTTTGGGTAGTCTCATGAAGCTTCTTTCATAACTCATAAACCTGTGCATCATTCCCCAACTGTCCACAGGTTTCAGTAGTAGCCTTCCAGATTTGGGCTGCAGTATCAAGTAATAGGTAACCCCGAGCAATATTTGGATGCATGGAATTCAAAAGGAATGACATAATAAGGGAGTCATTTGATATCCATTTATCCTGTAAAACACCTGCGGTAGTGGGTTTGATAGTGGTGCCCGTAATGTATCCAACTAGTCATCTTCCAGCAATAGTCAGGTAAGCAGAGCGAGACCAGATCAAATAATTTGTTCCATCAAATCTCACGGAAAGAGAATGAAAAATGGGGTAATGTTCGGAGCCAGTGGGAGCAGTAGTACCATCAGTGGTTGCCATGTTGACAGAATTGTCTGCAGTTCTTCAGTCTTCACCCCTTCAAAGTAACTGAAATGTCGCAGAATGCAACAACCAAACCACCTAAAAAAAAAAGAATAAATACCCCTCTCTTTTTTTTCTTTTCTTTTCAGTAATGACAAATATGTCCTTGAAAAATCTGAATTTGCAAATAAATCTAAGAACTTATACAAATTTACATATAAGTCCTTGTAATGCAAATTTACCAAAATAACCCTCAAACATCTATTTTATTTGGGCTAATCGAATTACCTCAGATGAAGAATCGATCCTCAATCGCAGGCTTAAGAAGAACACCCCCTAATCGAAGAACCTCAATAGCAGAACCCTGATCGAAGAACCTCAATCGCAGGTTTCAGATGAAGAACCAGGCTTCAGAATCGCAGGCTTCAGATGAAGAATCAGAGAGAAAAAAAGTTGCAGGAGCAGCGGTAGTAGCAGGAGTTGAAGATGAAGCTGTTGCAGTTGCAGAAGCAGCAGAAGTTGCTGATTTCTTCTTCTCTTCTTCTTTCCTCTGTTTTCTGTTCTTATTTGTTGAATCGAGATGGAACTGAATCGTCGTCTTCTTCTTTCTTTTATTTTTTCATTTCAGTTTGGCGACCAAGACGGTCTTGAAAAACTGCAGCATGAGAGGGCGAAGATTGGCGATGGGTTTGAAAAAAATCGAAGAAGAAGGTAGGTCGCTTCCCAAATCGAACGATAGGTTACGAGAATTTCGTGATAGTTGCAGAAAATTCTGCGATCGTTGCGAGAAAAATTCTGCGCAGAAAATTCTGCAACAATTGGAGAAAATCTGCGATGGGTTTTGCAGAAAAAAAATCCTAATCGAGGCTGGATTTCGATGGATTTCGACACTCTGGATTTCGAAGCTGCCAGAAAGAAAGGGCGATGGATTTCTTTTTTCTTTTTCTCTCACTTCCCTAATCGTATTTAGGCTCTGATGCCATGTAGAAATACAATGTTTGGCAGAATGGCTTATCGATCAATGATCTCAAGCCCTCTATTTATAATTAAATGGAAAGTATACTATTACAAGGAATAGAATTTTACATGAATACAAACTCTAATTTAACTCCTATACAAACTCTTATTAGACTCCTAATAGAATCCAACATGTTTTGATCTGATTGAAACAAATTGATGTGATTTCTGTCTTAAAGGATTTTTGGGTGTTTATGCTGGAAGAACAGCTGTTTTAGATGAAGCGCTTCTGCAACTACTGCATGGACATGCCTCTGTTGGGGCCAAGGATGTCAGGTTAGGACTGCATAGAGGATATCTTACTTTTGTAGGAGCAAAGAAGGAACTGAGGACACACTAGTTGGGTTTGGATTCCACTATAGCGAACCCTAGTGGGGCCGAGGATGTTAGGTTAGGACTGCATAAAGGATATCTGACTTTCATAGGAGTGAATAAGGAACTGAGGACGCACTTATCAGGTTTGGATTCCACTTTAGTGAACCGTAGTGGGGCTGAAGATGTTAGGTTAGGACTGCATTGAGGATATCTGACTTTTGTAGAAGCGAAGAAGGACCTGAGGACACACTTGTTGGGTTTGGATTCCACTGTCGGGTTTGGATTCCACTTTAGCAAAAATTATATTTACCAGCACATATATGGGCAAAATGGTCATTTTAGTTTCAAACTAACAGAAAAGTTAACAGTGGGTAACTAGCAATTTTACATAAAGTGCAAAGTGGACACTGTGCAATTTAGCCCACTTAAGTGGGTAGTCAGGAATTATGGGCCCACTTCAGTGGGCACCAGTAAAAAAAACTCTAAAATATCCAAACACTGATGCATGTGAATTTCAAAAGATTTCCATGCAAAGAAAAAAGATAAAGCTGGTTACCTCAAGGGACTCGGAGTTATAAAAGAAATGCCATGTGCATGCACAAAATGCTCCACCAAGCAGGGGTACCTGTGCCATACGAAATTACAATAGGGTAGAATCTCAAAAAGAAAGATCGAACATTTAAAGCATCTTCCTCAGTTCACTTTTACTAAGAATATTTGAAAATTAGTACAGTGGCTCTCAGATATGATCTTGGTCTTGTGGAAGTAAATTTTAGTCGACAGTGATCAAAATATCTAAGTTGAAACTCAGGGTTAACCCTGTCTCATTCCAGGAAGCCCCAGAGTTGAAACTTAGTGTCGAAACCTTGAAACAAGATTCAACATTTCTTGGTTTCGGGCCTAAACGACTGGGTCTCAAACTGCAATCTTGATCCTTGAATAATGACAAGTCATAATTTTACTTACTTGCTCCTCCCCCTCTTGGAATTGATATAAAGTGAAGAGAGAGACCTATCCCAGGCCTCATTCTTTTACCATGTGGCAACTCAACTGGCAGCCAATTATGTGAACCCACATTTCATAACAGTCTCTAGTTCTTATCCCAACTAAATAGTGTTGGAAACTTGAATCCTTGTTCTCCAATAAATTCTATCCGAAGTCACACCTCGTATGAGGCTTAGGCTAAGTATGTCTTTCCTCACAATTTCCCCTATGGTTATTTAGGCCTGCCATGGCTCTTTTAGATCCCTCATTCCAAATCAAGCAACTTCTCCATACTCGGGAACCTGAAGACCTCATTTGAACATCAATTTGAGCTACTCCAACTCCAGCTCTATATGGTCAATCTAGGTTGAATACATGTGATCATCCTACCCAAACAATAGGTCCAGATGTAAACGGGAGAAATATCTAGCAACCCCAAATTTAGATTAACATCACATGAACTTAGTAAAATGTTTAACAATGAGGTCACCATAGATCAGCCCACATGTGGATCGCAAACCTCCACTCCATGAAAAGTGACTACTTTGATCAGTTCACAAATTTGCAAGAAATTTTGGAACAAGAAACAAGAAATCATAGAAGGGAAGGAGACAAGGTAGTTTTTCTCCAACTCGTGTCTCCCACCATCAGCCTCGCACCAAATTTTGGTCTCTCAGCAATGGCATCTACCATACTCTCTCAGAGATCAAAGCACAATACTATGTGGTTTTTCTTCTTTCTTCTTTTCCTTAATCTCATAAATCAAATCATGTTCTAGGTTGTAGCTCCCATAAACTTACATATATGACTCAAAAACAAACTCATACACTAAATTGGAAAGGCTCAACCCAATCCTTAACAAATAAGGTAATATAAACAAACTAGAAAATTAAAATAATGAAAGAAAAACTAACTCGAATATGGACTCTAACTAAAATATTGAGGATAACCCCCTTTGTAACGTTAAACCCATATTCCCGCCATAACATTAAAGATTCATGGGATCAAAGGCCTAATACCTATTAACCTTATCCAGCTTACATGACTCATCTGCATCAAAGGTCCTTTGTCTGGTTATTCAAATCCTCAATTCATCACTTATTTTCTGTCTAGCAATTGATGGGCATGTCCAATCTTTGAGGCATGTAACATGTGACGAGTGGTTGACCAGGGTATGCGTTGAGGAGTCAGATATAATTGACCCGCAAAACTTAGGCTATGAGAGGAATCCCGAAAAAACTGCAGGAGCATGGATACTCAGCTGAATTTAGTCAAATCATGGTGAAGGTGCCCATGGTGCGGTAACAAATCTACTTTTCTTAATTGTGGTCAAACACCTTCTGTCAAAGGTGCATTTTTGGATACCCAAATCCATAACCATGATGTGTTGGTGGCATGTGCCAAGTAAGGTACTTCAGCAGCATGTGAAGTGTCCAAGTAATAGAGCTCAAGAGAGAAATGGAGGTCATATCGATGCTTATCAGATCTGTTGGAAAGAAATAATAGACTTTGATTAGTGACTACAAGACAAAAATAAAGACCGAAGCAGTTGTTGCACATATTAAGACCAAATCAGCTATCAGTTTGACTTCAACATGGACATAGATCATGAGTACAATTTATACAAGCAGCAATTTTCTTTTCCACAAATTTAGAGGGACGCTTTAAATCTTGAATGGTTTAAAGTGTAAAAGAAAAGTTTGAAGGACAGTTGCACAATCAGCTATGATGTATAAGGTAGAATATCGGTAGTTAAGAAGTTCATAAAGCAAAACCATATGTAGCAAAGATGAGTATGTTAAGATGAAAGTTGATGAAGTGAGGAAAAACCACATTATAGCTGATTTGGGAGCTGCCCTGATACTAGATAAGCTGCATAAGTCATTCATGGGGCATGGCCCTGTTCAACGGAGGCCTTGGAATGAAACAGCATGAAGGAATTGTCCGATTCAAATTGAAGGTTGTAAAAGAACTAGGAGCACGAGAGAAGTTGTGAGGAAAGACCGCAGAGTTAAGCCTTGCCTTTTACGTATGACCTCAAATAGAGCTGTTTGAAGGGTAAGATCCATACAGCTGACCCCATTTAGTTGCAATATTGCTGATTTATTGTCATTGTTGTGCACCTCTTTTTTTTTTTTTCTTTTTCTTTGTCTTTCCAGTCATCCCCATTTTGCTGGGATTAACATTATTTTGCTAAAGTATTTAACAACGCTTGAAGTTTCAGAGGATAACAAACCGAGAAAATCTATCAAAACAAAGGGTAGAGATGCAGGTCGTCAATGACTAGCTTACCATACCCCAAGAAAGCCCTTTCCAAGATTCATTACCAGATTTTTCTCCATATTGCCACACCAGAGCCATTGCAGAAATCCTGATTAACAAGGAAATAAGATAGCTTTCAGAACAAAAGGGAAAGAATCAATTAAATACAGACGGCTGCAAAAGAACAAAGCGGTTTTAACCATAGATGTTGAGGGGAAGATAGTCCACACCATTCGACGACGCTGGATACATGAACAGCCCAGGTAGGTAGAGAGAGAGCATTTTCAGGTTCGCTTAGTTGCAAAGTAGTACCCCATAAAGGAAATTCAGAAGCAGAAGCAGAAGGAGCTCCATCAAGTGTTTGGGCAAAAACAACCCCGACAAGAGCTGCTAAGGCACTTTGGTTCCGCAAAACATTGCCGACGACAGTTTTTAAAATCTTTCCATTTCTACAAGTGTTCAACAACTGTGGAAGGCAAGCAGAACTTTGTTGGGTTGACGAGCTAACAGTTCGTATGGGTTGGTAAGAGGCCGAGGCGAACAGCTTGGGAGAGAGTAACAATGCCGCTGAGGCCATGGCTGCAAAACCAAAATCTCGCAGAGTTAAAAGTGGGGGCTTGGGATAGAATTAGAAGAGACGACCAAACAAAGGTTGAGCCAAGGCAATGGAGTTGGTTTACTCGAAAAACAAGAAAATTTCCAATTTGATGAATCTTTACCAATACGAACCGTCATTGAGCCGGATGATGGGTTGTATCAGACCGGTCCGGACCAGGCCAATTTTATCAGGCCGAACAGATTTTTTAATGAGACCCTTCTTGCCCTTTCTTAAGAAGAAATGAACTATGGGAATTCGTATGCTGAAAGTGAAAGTGTTCCATGTAGAAGCAATAAGACCAAGGAGGTCTTCAGTTTAAACTTTTGTCTCTCCACACCTTTCCCCCCCCCTCCCCCCAACTCTTATAATTTTATCCATTCAAGATTTATTGCTCTATTGTGGGAGCAGTTTAACCATACCATTGTGAAGACATGTACGTAGTCAAATCACAATTGATCAAGGAGAACGGACTAACAAGCCATAGCACCCAAACACCCTCTGAGTCTTAATCACCTCGTCATCGGGGGATCAGAGGTGGGACCCACACCCGTGTTGTGTCGTTGAGAAGTGTCAGGAGAGCACGTTGTTTTCCCCTGAAGGGAAGGTGATCCAGACTCAACAGCTCTATCACCCTCCATGTACTCAAATCGCATCTGGCTCCTCGGTGCTATAGCAAAGGGCATTCAGCATACATTGGACGACCCTGCTGGCCTGGACATGCAGCCCAACACAAGGGAATTGCATGGGCAGCAATGCAATCTGATGTGTGCCTAACGCCCCACTGTGGAACAGCACAGAGAAGCCTAATCTCTGCTTAATCTGAATTTTCTCGAAGGACAAGTATAAGGAGAGCCATCAACCAACAGGGGTGGTTAACGTCTTAAGAGGTTGAAGTAACCATGACAAAAGTGTCTTGTCTTTGAATGCTAAGTTACATGATCAAACGGCAGTCATGATCATGAATAATTGTCCACACCTTTTTCATTTCTCGCAATTTGAAACCATGCTTCTTTTACAAGACAGTGTTGGACTGCAAGTAAACCTGAGAACAATATCTGAGAAGTTATTGGCAGTCCATTAACTTAATGTGCCTTGGATCTGCATATGAAAACAGCAAAACGAGAGAATATTGTCTGCTACATGGCAGTCTTTTTCTTTCTGGTCCACAGCATAAGGAGAGAGAATCCCATGAGAGACAAGACCACAACCTGCAAATTCAAAGTATATCAGCATCCTACCCAATGCTGACCATAATTCTGAATTTTATAACATTTTAATCAATAGAAAACCTTACTACCATGCAGATTCTGTAGTGATTGAATGAAATCGGTGGTTTGTCCAAGGAACAAAAGTTCAATTAAACATCGGTGAAAAAAGATAGTACAACAAGCCAAAGTAGAGAAGTCCACATCTGGAAGCATAGACTACTCAATTCTACCAGAGAGAACCACTTGATCCAGGTTAAGGGTATGTTCTAATTCAACTAAATAGACAAATTAGGAAGCCCCCAAAAAAAAAATTCAGAAGATGAAAGAGGGAAAAGCACCTGACTGACCTCATGAATTGTTTCTGAGGGTTGATCAGCTTCAAAGGGATCCAAAGCCTTCTCCGGTAGACATCTTCCCACAGAAGATCTGGCGCTCTTAGCTGCTGTACAGGGAGATACCTACTATTAGAGCGAAATCAATCATGAATTGGAAGGAAAGTGGAAAGCATGGAAAGGGAAGCTTATGCAGAGGAGTCAAACAGGAAGAAGCAGGGTATGGTAGAGAATTGGAAGCTGCAAACAAGATAAATGCATAATGGGCATTGAAAGATGGAAATTGAATTGAGAAGAGAAGTAAAAATGACAAAAAACACCTGATGCTGATGATGGGCATTGAAAGATGGAAATTGAAGTGAGAAGAGAAGTAAGGAAAACAAATAACACCTGATGCTGATGATGGACTGTTAGAGCATTTTCGCAGGAAATGAAGGACCAGGAACCGATCTTTTGGTCTCCAATCTTCTGGGAGTCTGCTCAAAGTAGTTGAAGCAAGAAAAACAGGTGGCCGAGAAGACAACTGCAAGTAAACGTGACCCTTCATGCTCAAGTTTTTGCTTACCACTTACCCTTCTCTTTCTCTCTTCGCCTCTTTCTCTTTCTTTGGTACTTTCAAGAACCAGAGACTCAGAAGGGAATCATTGTAGCTGGAACCGCAAGGACCCGCAAGCGTCCTTGCATGCAACTATAATTGAACCAGACATCTCTACCTAAATTGTTCCAAGAGAATATAATCAATTTCGAAAAATGGAAGACAATAAACGAGAAAATGACATACACCCTCTGCCAAGACAATGTTTTTTCCCAAAAAGGTTGGGAAACCTAAATCTTGATAAAGACAAGTTACTTATCATTCAGGGTGAAAAATAAAAAGATTCGATAGTGAAGCCAAGCATTGGTATTCTGCCAAGTTTTCGAAAGCTCAACTGAATGGGCAACCTTTGATAAGGAATCTGCCACAAAGTTGGGAGTTAGCATGAGTTTGGTAGAGTATTTGACAACACTTAAATTGCAGAGGATACCTCTAAGTAACTACTGAATTTTCGAAACAAACCGTAGAAACGTCTCAAAGCAAACTGAGAAACTCAATTACAACAAAAGGTAGAGATGCAGGTAGTCTATGACTAGCTTACCGTACCCCAAGAAAGCCCTTTCCGAGATTCATTCCCAGATCTCCATGTTGCCACACCATAGCCATTGCAGAAATCCTGATCAAGAAGAATATAAGATAGCTATATCCTATAAGAACAAAAGGGAAAGAACCAATCAAACTACAGACAGCTCCAAAGGAACAAAGCGGTTTTAAGCACAGATGTTGAGGGGAAGATAACCCATACCATTAAACCACGCCTGATACATGAACAGCATTTTCATGTTGGCTGAGTTGCAAAGTAGTACCTCGACAAGAGCTGCTAAGGCACTTTGATTCCAAGAAAACATTGACAACAATAGTTTTTAAAGGTTTTGCATTTCTACAATAAGACCACTGTGGAAGGCGAGCGGAATTTTGTTGGGTTGACGAGCTAACAGTTCGCATGGGTTGGTAAGAGGCCGAGGCGAACAGCTTGGGAGAGAGTAACAATGCCGCTGCGGCCATGGCTGCAAAACCAAAATCTCGCAAGAAAGTAAGGCTTTGCAAGCCAAGTGGTGGGCGCTTGGGATAGAATTAAAAGAGAACAACCATACAATTTTCCAACCGAAAGTAGAGCGGATTCATGCTCCATGAGGTCCAAATCCAATGCATCTCACTTTCATAAAAGTGGTGCACACTCGATTCATTTTTTCCACCTTTTTTTCTCTTCTTCCAAACAAATGTAGGGATGGTGAAAATATTTTTAATACAGTGGCAACGGTTTTCCATGTAGAGATAAAATGATGAAGTTCTTGCCTTCTTGGGTTTCAAACATTCATCTCACCTGCTCAAATGTAATTTTATATATTCTATGATTTATTGCTATTTTTAAATAAAACAAATTAGGACAACGAAGTTTCAATGCCTTCAAACATTTTTATCCTTAAAACTAACCACATCGATATATCAATTATCATCTTTTTCTTGGAATCCCAACTTGTCCAGTGTGTGGATATGGTAAATTTTAAGGGTTAAAAGACAATGAAAATCCATGCTTTGGTTAGTTTTGTAAATTCAAAATTGGTTTTAACTAGTTTTGTTAATTGAAATATCGAATGCTAATTTAGTAAAATGAAATTTGAAAATAGCTAGTCATGTAATTTTCAACGGTTTTCAATGTAGGACTTGGATTTGTACTTCCATCTTTCCATACCTTCTCCATATATTATCTATCTCATAATTTATTGCTCCGTTGTAGGAGTCGTTAACTTTATCACTGAATTGGTGTATTCTGTGAGGACATGGACCTAGTTCAATTACAATTGACCAAAGTCTTAACACCCAAACAGCTCTATAACACTTCCATGTACTCAATCGCATCTGGCTATTCTGTGGTGTGCCAGGGCCTTCAGCATACATTGGATGACCCCGTTGGCCTGAACATGCAGCCCAACACAAGGGAAGTGCATGGGCAGCAATGCAACCTGATGTGGGCCTCACGCCCTGCTGCGCCACAGCACAGAGGAGCCCAATCTGTGCTTAATCTGAGTTTTCTCAAGAACAAATGTAGGAAGGAGAGCCATCAGCCATAAGCCATCAACCATCAGGGGTGTCTTAAGAGGTTGAAGTAACCATAACAAAATGTCTTGCCTCTGAATGCTAAGATACATGATCAAACGACAGTCAGGATCATGGATGATTGTCGACATATTTTTCATTTCTTGCAATTTCAAACCATGCTTCTGTTACAAGACGGTGTTGTACTGCAATTGACAATCTGAGAACAATATCTGACAAATTATTGGCAGTTGATAACACTGCAAGGTTAATGTGCCTTGAATCTGCCTATGAAAAAACAGCAATGGCGTAAAATACAAATGCAGGCAGGCAGGCCAAAATGTAGAGAACTCATCACCATGTATCTCCAGAAAGTCACCAATGACAAGTGTATCTTAATTTTGGGACGAGAACTAATTACATGTGATCATGCAAGGTACTCATGAAGCTGCAGCTATCAATTCAACTGCACTTCTTCCGGGCATGGACGAGAACTGTTAAAGGTTCCCACCTCACGTGTGCCACTAGCAAGTCATGCCACTGGAGCCTAGAATATCAACCTAATGACTCGTAGGGTACTGACTAGTGAACACCATAGGAGCATATTGTTCTACTACAGGACAGTCTTTTTCTTTCTGGTCCACAGCATAACGAGAGAGAATCCCATCAGAGACATGATCACAACCTGCAAATTCAAAGTATATCAGCATCCAACCCAATGCTGACCAGAATTGTCAAGCATAGGGAATTTTAAAACACTTCAATGAATATAAAACCTCACAACCATGCATTGTGTAGTGCTTGAATGAAATCTGTGCTTTATTCAAAGAACAAAAAAAAATCAACTAAACTTCAAAGAAAAAAGATAGTTCAATAAGCCAAAGCAGAAAAGTCCACATCTGGAAGAATGGACACTAAATTTAATCAATTCTACCATAGAGACACCACTTAATCCATATTAAAGGTATGTTCTACAACTATATAAAAAAGTTACGAGGCAAAACATTTACAGAATTAGTCTAATCATGTTTCAATCATGAACCTTTATTCAACTCAAGAGGACCTGAGATCTTTTTCAAAAGAATTAGTTTCTAGACACAAATCTCCCCAAATGGAAACAGCAATGCACACTCACGCTTGACCAGAAGCTTTATAAACTCTTAACAAAACACATCAGCAATAGGGAAGACTGCTTGCTTTGATGATAAAAGCAGGGGCCAACAGCATGAAGACACAGGCTAAAGTTTGATGCTGAAGATTAGCAATAAAGGGTTAGATATTGTGGATTTCATTTTCCATATGGTACTGAACTTCAGGGATGAATATCCATGATTCACCAAGATCCATTAGTACTGATTAGTACTGTTACGTTGACCACCATTAACACAACATAAATTAAAGAAGGTAAGTCCATCACTATCTAACCACAAAGCTTGGAGTGATGGAGCCACTCGCAATAAGGAATTTGGTTTAGTGTGCTTGCATACAAAAACTGGTCATTTGTTTATGTATATGACTTACAGATATGGCTGGAGGAACACCCACAAGTGGATCTTCGAAAAACCTGTTTGCAAGGGCAAGAGCTAGAAGACTGCTTTGCATTCCTACAGAAGCACAAATAGTTAGTTCCCAAATAATTTCAGAAATAATAGACGACTCAAGATGCCAAACCTGTTTCAAAGGATATTGTTCTTTGTAAGGCTTTCACATCAGATGCCTTCTGGAAGACAAGACCTGTTAGGGCATACCCAGCTACGAATGATGATAGGTGAAATCCAACAACGAGCAATAAAATGATTAGTCCAAATGGGGACATTACAGCCTCTATGTTTCTTGCAAGTGGTGAACCAACACAGAGGGCCGTCACAAACACTGACAGTGGAGGTAATATTAGCCGGATGGCATCACAAACCTTGGGAAGGAGCCTTTCATGCACAGAAAGAGAGAAAAAAACAACAAAAACCTTCAGACTGAAATAATCATTCTATTACACCATTAAAAAAAAAAAATTAAAATTTACAGAGAGATTATCAACCACCAATGTGATATGATAGTAAATTGGAATCATCATATGGGACACATAACAAGACACAAGAACGCTTGCATCAGTTGCCATCAGATATCCAACAATAGAAGCCAACAAATGGTACTATTCTGCATTTTCAAAGAATTTTATACACTACCTAATCGAAAATTATAGACAAATTTTTGCCACCTTAATTTTAACAGTTAATATACTCCACAAAATATATGATTAAATCCTCAACGACCAAGCTCTACTCTATCCCTCCTTCGGTCTACCAAAGACTTCAGTGTTAGTGTTGGGGACAAGCTGCCCAGGGATAGTGTTTCTACTACAACTCAGAGTGCTCCTAGAGACTCAAATGTGGGAATTTCTTATTAGAATTCAAGTGGAGGTATGAAGAAGCCACCCAAGTAATGGTTGCCATGGAACCAATAATTATGTGAATGTACTACATATTAAAACATAACAAGGAAAACCTCAAAATGTTATGTATGACCCAAATTCTTCTACCAAGTATTCAATAATTGACCTGCACCGACATATTTTAACGTGCGACCCCAATGACCTGTTTTTTGAGATCTATGATGGAAGTAGAGGGCTTCGGTACAGTACAACCTAACCCCATGGGTCGACCAATTTATCCGGTTTGCAGTCCATATATATGTCCTTCAAGTTCTTTTATGGAGTCATTGTGATGGGGATTTTCACTTCAGAGTTTTAGGAGAGAACTTTGTAACGCATTCTGGTAACTTGGGGGATCCCCATTGTAATCTTCTTTCGTTCATAGTGAAAGATCTTCTTCACCCATAGACGTAGCACATCATGTTAGTGTACAAACCACATCAGATCTTTGTGTTGTTTTTTATTTGTTTCCGTCTTTGTCCATGATTTCTTGCTGCTCATTTTAATACAAAAGATACTTACAGGAAGAAAAAGTTTTGAAATTACAGCTACCTATTTAAAAGCAGCCCAGCAGCAATTGGTGTGACTACAATCTGCAGAATACTGGAGATCATCCCTTTAACATCAACAGGCAACCTTTTCCCAATTAGCAACAATGACAAGGTTGGTGTAACAAGCACGGCGGTGGCAGTAGATACTGATGTCATAACAATGCTTAGGGGTGCCAAGGAAGGATCCGTCAGAAAAGTTGCATAATTCGAGAGCTGAGCCCCACTAACACAAGAAGTCAACATAACACCAGCGCCTGATTCATACATGTGTTACCACTAATATAGCCTCCTTTCACCTTACTTGGAAGAGAAGGAATGAGAAAAATGAATTGCTCACCTATAGGTGTTGGAAGATGGAAAATTGTTCCAGCAATTGTACCAAAAATGTATCCAAGGATAGGCTTTATAACAAACTGACCAACATATCCCAATAAAATTTCGGCAGGTCGGTTGAAGGCTTCAATAAAATCCTTTTCACGTGAATTTATTCCTACAGCAAACATCAAAAACCCAAGTGCCGGTGCATAGTACCTGGGAAATGATTTTCATAAAAGTTGAAAGAAAAATAAAAACAAACATTTTCTTACAAATTCAGCATGCAGTTTTTACATGAACACTGTGAATTAGTTTAAATTTTCAACTTGGTTACAGTATCTAGGCAAGTAAAGATAAACCATGGGCTAAAATTCTCCGCCTATGGATATCAAAAGAATTTAAAATTCTCACAAGGGGATTCCCTGAGAGAGGGCTGAAGAAGGGACATGTTTCCTCTGTAATAGAAGTTTGGATTTTTATGAATGTGCACAAATACATGGTGGTGTTTGGGTTCAATGGATTTGTTTTTCTTCATCAAGCTCTGATTGAGATTGATTTCCACAAGCCAAAGAAAGCTCCTAAATCTGGATGATATCCCAAGACTTATGATAGTCACACGACTCACACAGTCAGTAAAGGCATTTCATGTTAGCATCACAAGAAGTAAAAACCAAGAAGAATCACATGAAGTTGTTATTCATGAATGCGAAAGTGCTCATGCATACTTTCCTTTCCAAAGTGAGGAAAAATCATGAATCACAAAATCTCACTTCCTTACACTCAAACCCAGAGAAGAGGGGGAAGACATTGCTGTGCACAACAGTGCACATATATACCAAATGGGTGGTTGAGAAAACAAAGCAACTACAAAGTTATAAGATTTTTTTAATTTAAAATTACCCTTTTAATCCCAGCCTTCTGTTCAGTATAGAAGGTGCACTGCTCTGTGCACAGCAGAGGACTTTTTTCCGAGAAGAGGCACACTTTTAGCAAAAAAATGTGTAAAAAAGTACTGTTTGATACAAAGATAAAGAAACTTTCTAGACCCACATATCAGGATGCACTGAAAAGGAAATCGAATGTTCCATATTTCAATATTACAGCTCCTAAGCTTAAATGGTTGGTAGCTATTCCCCACCCCCTGTTGTCGATACCCCAAGGAACAGGCTTATTGTTGTCGCTTGGGGTCTTGGTTCTCCTTTTCAGTGTTTTGCTTAAAGGCCTTGTATTCCTTCTTCCTCTTTAATATATTTATTTATTCATCCAAAAAAAAAGTCTTAAATGGTAGGGTTTCTAACATCATTGGGTAACATAAACTTGGAGGAAGAACTGGAAGCAGTTAAATATAGAAGTAAACACAGTTATGAAATCACAAGAGGCAAACATTTGTCCCATCAACTAAGATTCAAGTCAGCAAACTGTCACAAATTAAGCTCAAAAATCAAACTGCAATGCATTAAAAGCACAAGTGACACCAAATTAAGCACTGAACATTGAAAGCAAACTGTAAAGCAACACTTGACTGTGCTTAAGACTGAAGAAACTCTGTCAGAAGGGGAACTAAAAGTGACAGAAAGAAGTAACAAGAAAGGATTGGCATAGGAAAAGAAGTAAAGCAACAGAGAACACTAATGCATAATTTATTGGCCATCCAATTCACTTAAAGAATATTGTTAACCTGTTTGTAAACCATGTGAACGAGGGAGGATAAACAAGAGCCAACACTGTACTTGCAAAGACTACGTGAGGGAGAATAGAGTTCGCTCCCTTTAAAAGCTGCAAAAAGCCACTCTCATTTTTTACATTCTCCTGTACAAGCCCAAAATATATCAGAATGTCCTACTTGCCCAACAAACAAATTAAAGTACAAAAATCCCCTGTTTCACACATTAGAAAAAACTAAAAGAAATTCAGGCAATAGAAGAGGGGAGAGCAACTGAATGACCTCATGAATCGTTTCTGAGGGTTGATCAGGTTCGAAGGGATCCAAAGCCTTCTCAGGTAGACATCTTCCTACAGAAGATCTGGCGCTCTCAACTGTTGTACAGCGAGAGACCTACTATTAGAGCGAAATGAATCAAGAACTGGAAGTGAAAAGAGGGGAGACAGAAGCTTACGCAGAGGAATCGAACAGGAAGAAGCAGGGTATGGAAGAGAATTCGAAGCTGCAAAGAAATTAAATGTATAACGGGCATCGAAAGATCGAAATTGAAGTGAGAAGGGAAGAAGTAGAAATAACAAATATCACCTGAAGCTGATGACGAACTGTTGGAGCATTTTCGCAGGAAATGAAGAATTGGGAACCGATCTTTTCGTCTCCAATCTTCTGGGAGTCTTCTCGTAGTAGTAGAAGAAGAAAAAACAAGTTGCCGAGATGGCACCTGCAAGTAAAATTGACCCCTCATGCTCATGTTTTTGCTTACCACTTAACCTTCTCTCCTGACCTCTTTCTCCTTTTGTTGGTGCTTCCAACTTCCAAGAGCGCGAGACTCAGTAGGGAATAATGGTAGCTGGAACTTTAACGCAAGCGTCGTTGCATGCATCTTTAATTGAACCCGACATCCCTCTCTAACTTATTCCAAAAGAAGATAATCAATTTCGAAAATGTAAAAGATAATAAACGATAAAATTACATACACCCTCTCCAGAACAGTTTTTTTAGTAAATCTACCCCAAAAAAATTGAAAAACCTAGATTTTGGTAAAGACAAGTGGCTTATCATTCAAGGTGAAATTTAACAAGATTCGATCGTGACAAGACGCAAATTTCTTTTTTCACTCCATCACTGTAAACTCTGCAAGTTCGATTTGATAATCTTAGAAATATATGATATATAATAAATGAGAAGAAAAATTACTCAACTGAGATTTCAAGAGTTCGAATCTCTTTGGGACTAAGAGCAAAACCTTACGATGTGTAAATGTGAATGATAGAAAATATACCTCTTTATCTCATAATATTTTGCATTTTCATTTCTCCATCTTTGTATAATTTTACATATTTCTTCGAAATCACATCTGATTGTGATTGAATTGTTTGGATCTCAAAAGACAACCCAGTTAAGTAGAGATGACGCTGAGGTTTTTATATTTGATGCATGAGATACAGGTTGAATTTATTGATGTTTGATTTTGCCCCTTGAATTCAACTGGTGTGAACGTCCTTTTCTCTTCCAACCATATTCTCGTCTGTAATGCAATCATGCAGACCATTCCAATCTATAAACCAATTCAAAACCGAAACAAACCAAGCTACATCAAAATTTTGCTACCACGTCTGTTTTGGGCAATTGGGGTTGAAAATGACTACTGCTCCAGTCAACAAGCATTAGCATTTGGTCTCTGCCTCCGGCCCTTGGCTGATACCAATCCAACATAATGTGGATCGGTCGCTTTGCACATATTATGTATTTTTACCAAATATGGAATTGGCTTGGTTGGTAGATCGATACGAATCAATCGATATTCCTCGAATCATTTGGGGGTGGGAGGACAAGTGATTATGTGGGAATTGATTACACATAAACATAGCTGAAGAAGTTGCATCTACTGACAATGAACATGAAACCCAAACCCTACTCTCACCAGTATATTTACAAAATGAATTATCTTCAGGAAAGCTATCCAAGAGAGTCTTCCTGTGTAGCATTGTCACCTTCATCCATCGAATTTACCTCATTATCACCACCGCCTTGGTCTGAACCTTCCTTGGTATCAGAGTCTGACATAGAGCCAACATCAGCTTTACAATCATGGTTGCTACCCTCCTCAGTATCTGAACCTGAAGTAGATGCGTCATCTTCAGCTCGATCAGAAGCACCACCATGATCACTGCCAAATAGACGTTTGTAATCCGGAGCAACAATTTTGATCATTTCATTCAGTGCCTGGCGCTCCTGACTTAATTTGGTGGCTGAAGCAGCAGAACATGGTAATATTTGACTCCCGGCCGCCTGAGCATCAGAACAGTGGAGAGCTGCTGCACATTCTTCATTACTCCTTACACTGTCACTTTGTCCACTACTCCTCGGAGATTCATTTTCACCATGAACAGAAGGAGCTGTGCTGACTGCCCAGCTCCCTGCAACTTCAGAAGCCAAAAGATCTGCTGTCCTGATTGTATTGTCAGCTTCAGTATCTTCAATGGTTTTTAAAACCTCATTCGGATCAGTTGATGGTAAGCATTGAGTATTCTCACACATCTCTTGAAGCTGCTCTCCGATTTCTTGCAACTGCGGTTCATTGTCAATCTGCATTGTATCACCAGCTAAAGTGTTGCATTTGTTCAAATCAAGATTACGTTCAACAAAGTTGATGTCAACACCAGGACTCTCAGTCCCAAGCACTCTCTCAGTTTCAATTGGATCACCCCCAAGAACAGGTGCTGTGTCAACTCCTTCAATCTCAGAACCAAAACCTCCTTTGACAGAGCGATCAGCACTTGTGCATTCTATGTCTTGGGTGTTTTGAGGTTCTTGGCTTCTGATATCACAGTCATGCCTCTCAGTTGCACTTACTTCATCACTTGTACTCTCAACCTGGATTCTGACAGCTCTCTGTGTTGAGGCGCTAGAGCCTTCTTTTTCAGCACTATTCTTTCGATGAGATGTTGCTGGTTTTTCTCTAACGACAGCACCATCTATGGTTCCTATTGAAGCATTGAATTCAGTACCAATATATGCATTCTCATAGTTCTCTTCGTCTTCCAAAGTCCTCTGCATTGCTTTTAGCTGTTCTTGCTGCTTTGTAAAGAGAGAAGAAATCTCCTCAGTTGTAGAATAGAATGCCCGTAGCTGTGTTTCCCTGCAATTTACCAACAGAAGCCAAAATAATCATTACTTCAAATCATTACTAATGTGGGTGGCAGGTTTTTGTTAGATAAAGAATCTCACAAGGCAGCTCATTCCAGATCTCATGAAGAATATAATTTCCATTTTCCATATTTTAAAAAAGTATTGGCCACCAGTTTAATAAAGTATATTTCCCCATGTTTATTCTTATGTGGTGGTACCAATAGCCATCTCTATGAAGGATGTTTTGATGGTTAGTTTTGCAAGGATATTTTTACCCCAGACTTTGAGCTGTCAAGAGATAACTTAGGAACTCTGCTGGTCTTTGCATGGGGCATTTAGCATTTTAGCTTCTCTTTTAGGGTTGGATTATTTTCTAAATCCTAGGGCACATTATTTTGCCAACTTCTGGTTTAAAATTTTCAAAATATAATAAAGTCTAGGAGTTCCTTCCCACTCAAGAAAGAGTGTTTTATTAGTAACAGGTAGGTTCTTGTTAGGATTCTTCATTTCTTAGTTACTTAGACTGTTATTAGGATTTTAATTATTTCTAAAAGCATTCTGTTGTAATCAATTACTACTCAAATAAAGTACAAGGCTGAATACAGCCTGCTGTTAAGAATAAGGACAAGCATGTTTAAATCCATTAATGCTGTGGGAGACAGGTACTCTCAGAGAGTGACATACACATCCCCATCCACACTTCTATCTATCCATCTTCTATATTTTCTATATTATCTTTTGGGTCGATTCTGCTTTTTGTTTCAATTCCCTGCAAATCTTGAGATCAACCAAACTAATACTGGGATTTGGGTAGCTGATTTCATAGTATATGATTGAAGAAAGCTTCAAATACATTGTGATGCTGCTCTTCATCAAAGAGTACACAATCCTCCCTTAGAATTGGAGGCAGCCTAACTATTCCACATTACACCCCCAGAGCTTTAGCATGTATTTTCAGTCTGGTTTGCCAAATTGGACACAATGTCATACCACTTAAAAGTTGCATTCTCTCAAAAGCACAGCAGAGAGAATTAAGGCAACAGCGGGAGCAATTAGGTTGATTTGTACATGAGGTAGCAAGAATGATCCTCTACCATCTATCCATTCAACTAATCTAGGTTCTCCAAGAAACTGGTAATTGATTAGCGATTACTTCCACTTGGGATCCTAAAGAAAAGGCAATTTAGAAGCAGTTACCAATTACAGATAGCATGGGACTTGGGAGCCCATTAGAAACACGGGAAAGCTTCCCGGATTAAATTTTGCATTGTCCCCCCCCCCATCGGATTTACAGCAAACAAACGAAGCAGCTGACTGGTTTCTCTTCCTTTTAGCAAGAATGACAGGAAGGGAGAAGGAGAGAGACCACATAAATGTGCAAATAATATCAGAAATGGAAGATGAAAATTGGCAAGAAAAGCTTGTCTGAATACTTGCATTAGATGACTAAATATCTTTGAAAAGCCAGAATAAATTTGAGGATTTTAACTCTCAATAAGCAGTACGTCACATGCAGAAAAGCAATAGGGGACTGTAAGTTCTTACCGGAGAATGATTCTTTCCTTGGCACCTTGAAACCTTTGTTTCTCAATGGAGAGGTCATGAAGTGCAGCTGCCATTTCTAATTCAAGGGCAGAAACCTTGGTCCATGCTTCTTCTCGAGCTACCTGCTACCAACCGTATGAAAGAACCTCAGCTTAAAATATAAAGGAAATGCATGAATGCACCCCAAGCCTTGTGAACGTGTTAAGAATCTAACTAGAACACAATGTCAAAAAAAATTTCCCAACTGAAACCAACAAATGATCAAGAAAATTTTAAATGACATGATCAACAAAATAAATCTGCTCAATTTGGGTGATTAGAGGACATATCTTTCAAGGTAATGAAAATAAGTTGACAGATAGCACATTAGCATTGTTCACAAGTATAGTTATAGATTTAAGCTGAAAGTACAGCAAAACAATCCATGTCACCAGATTCTCATCTGACATCAATCCATTGAACCTAATTAGTCATTTTCTCAAATTTCAAGTAAATATATAGAATCATAATTCAGGAATAAAGATCAGATATGCTAAGCACAGATGTGAAGACACAAAACAATCAATGCAAGCTTAGCATATGAATGCAGGGACTAAGACATAAATATGAGACGTTATGTACATGAACCGCATGGTACTGTTGTCCAATACCTTGTGGTTCTCTATTGCAATTAGGCTTGTTGCTATTGAACGCAATAGGGGAGTGTCGCTACCATGATGTGGTTATGTTTCCTTATTCGTTTTGTGACAACAATTGTAGTAAGTAGATTTCTACTAAAGAACCTATTACTGTTAGCTAGTAACAGAAATAGGAGGGAGCACCTTTGTTTACCAGATGTGCTAATGCCCTAACAATCATGCCAAATCAAATCTGTCTGGTTGAAAACTTTCCCAAAGTAGCTATTCTGCTGTTCTATCTGATGCATAAATGGTTGTTCCAAACCCCCTCACTCCCTCAGCCTGGGAGAAGCCACCTGAAGCCCGCTGAAGAGAAAGGTTGGCAAGAACACTGCCTTGCTGTATAAGAGGGGATGAGAGGGCACATTAGAACGACTAAGTCCAAAGCGACCACACCCTTGGCTTTCATGGAGGATGTTTTCCTGCTTTGCAGGCATACATTGTCCCATGTCCATCAAAGTTCACGTCCAATCACTTAGTCTGAGGAAAGATATTCCTCAATGCCCAATGGATAGAGACCGTCACAATCAGAATAATCAAGCTTAGCCTTCTTAATACTGCAGAGAACATCCATCGAATCAATCATGGTACCTTCTCTTCCTCTCCCAGTGCTATCTTCCCTCTCCTCTGATGTGATGCAAAGATGCTTGGCAAGAACTATGAGGAACTGATAACACTAGGGCTGCTTCACTTCTCCAATTGGTGAACCAACCCCTTGGGCCATAGGGCCAACCAACTCTCAGTTGGGCTAGCCTAATTGAGCTGTGACCTGCGGGATTTCCCAATCCCAGATCATGGGGGTATACTTATCACCATTGAATTAGCCTTTAAGTCTTTTAATTGAAGGGCAGCAATGCCTTTCAACATTACAACTTAGGCTTGTTGGGAATATATCAAGTGGAGCCTATTAAAGGCTGCAAAGACCTCCAACCTTAGCATGCACAAGAGATTAGAAGGGATCCTCAGTGTGTTAAGATTACCAATGAAGCATTGCTTTGAGTTCTCTTATATTTCGTCCATGTTTGAGTGGTAGGAAAGGCTAGGGCCTTTCTGTGAGAGCTAAACACCTAGGGTTGAGGAACCCAGTGGAAAGAGCTGAACCAACTTTGTCCCCTTCCATTTTCTATTTGTTTCCCTGCTGTTCTCTTTTTCATTGCTACTGTAGCTGCTGCTGTGTTGCTGGTGTTGATTGGAAGACGACCTTCCAACAAGGTTCAACAATTCAGTTTCGGTACGCCAACTTGGTGGTCCAAAAAACCAAATTGGACTGAGATCACACAGAGTTAATGCACTTCTTTTTCTTGTTGAAATCAAAGCCAGAAAAGGTGAGAAACATAAAATAAATAAAAAATTTTAAAAAAAATTCCAAGATAACTGAGATATTGACTAATAGGACTTCTTGTCTAAGAATCCCAAGAAACCAAGAAACTATCGAGATCTCAGTGAGTTACTGTACATTGCTTCAAACTGAGAACACTCCATCATCAAGTTGTGTGTTAGCTGCTAAGACTATTTTTCATTCTCTTATTTGAGGTGTGACTGCAAATTATTGCTGCTGAACCTTCTTATCCCTCTCCTTCTCACAAACCACATTAGCCTTCCTCCATATCATCACCCCTCCATTTGATCCATACTCGATTCTTCCAGCACTTGATTTTCTCGATAAACATACACTTGTTAGTTTCAGTCCATGTTCATATCTTACATTTCAACCATCAGAATTCAACCAATTAGCGGCATAGCTTCAACACCATCATCCTGCATTTTAATCCAAATATGGGTTCAACCTATTGGATATTGTGACCTATAGGCACCTAGATAAAACTCATTGTTCAGTCCATCTTCATATCTTACATTCCAACCATCAGAATTCAACCAATTAGTGGCATAGCTTCAACACCATCATCCTGCATTTTAATCCAAATATGGGTTCAACCTATTGGATATTGTGACCTATAGGCACCTAGATAAAACTCATTGTTCAGTCCATCTTCATATCTTACATTCCAACCATCAGAATTCAACCAATTAGCAGCATAGCTTCAACATTGATGAGCACATTTATGTGTGAAATCTTAGGGCATAAAGCATGCATTTTATACACTTAGAGTGGAGTTACCTTGGGTTTTATGTTGTTTTTGCAGATTTTAGGACTTTTCAATATTTAAGCAAATATTTGGAGTTTTGGGCTTGAATCATGCAATTTTACGCATCAAGAAGTCCATTCAAATTCTCAAATGCGAAAATGGGCCTGATCTGGAGCATGATGGGCTAGAGATGTGTGATTATGGGCCAACTCCGAAATATTGAAGAGATAAAGAAGGCAAACTTGATCTACAGCTGAGATTAGGAATTATTAATCAAATCTACAGAGATATTATTGAAAGAGTCCTTGCACACCTTAATATCTTATTTCCTATTTGGGACTTGGTCAAAGAAAGAAAAAGAGGAAAAAGAATTATATTCAAAAAGAAAATGAGGAAAAATCCCGTTTTTGAATGCCTCTGTCCAGTTTCGATCAAGCCCTTCATCAAATGGTCATCCGGTGTCCGATCGAGCTGATTTTTGGAGGAGAGCTTCACGACTTCTTAACTCTAAAATCCAACGGTGGAATTATGTATATGATCTCTCTAAGTCGGCGCGATTAGTACGTCAAAACCCTAATTGGCTGAGTCAGATAGGAACCCTGAGTTTTATTCAAATTCAGTCGTACCTCATATCTCATGTAAACTCTATAAAAGGAGAGCATACTCCATCAAAGGAGAAAGTGTTCTAGAGCTTAGTAGAAGCATTCTTTCTTCTCTCTTCAGTTTATTTAGGTTTTCTTTAGTTTTCTTTGCTTGCATTTGTGAGATTTTAATTTCTAGATTGAATGTTTAGGTTTAATTTTTTTATTGTAATGCAATTCAAGTTCAAGTTTCAAGTTTTTAGATTCGTTTTTCTCTGGGTCTAGCAATTGCAGATTTAGATCATTCTAGATCTAGATCTAGTTGTTAGGGTTGGTTGAGATTCGAATCGTTTGTTCGATTCGCAAGTAAGTAACCTTCTTTATTAATCTTCTCTCCTCCCTCCATTCCCGCTTCTATCTACCCCTCAATATTCTTAATTTAGGATTTACTTTCAGCATTTACTTATTGTTCTCCCATCCCCTGGATCCTTGATCAGAGATGCCTACAGTCGTGCCTCTCTTTGGTTAAGGCTTCCTTTTTACTTTCTGTTATTTACTTTCTGCAATTTACTTTCAGCATTTATTTATTGTTCTCCCTTTCCCTGGATCCTTGATCAGAGATGCCTACAGTCGTGCCTCTCTTTGGTTAAGGCTTCCTTTTCCTTTTATTGCTTTGTTTATTGCTTTGTTATTTACTTTCTGCACTGTTTTTTTTTCCTTTAATATCCATTCCCCCGATCGGTGGACTATAAGCTACGGAAAAGGGTCCACAATCAAAGTCATTATTATTATACTCCCTTCCCTCAATTCAGAGCTGACACTCGGATCACTTCCCTTTTCCTTTTATTTTTATTGTTCGCATATTTTTTCCTATCTTTTATTTATGCATTGATTGTGTTTAATTTATTTTTCGTTTCAATTCGATTGCATTAGATGTATAGATTAGGATCGTTTAGTTTAGTTAATTAGTTAACAAAAATTGAATCATTCCACTCTCGCATTACTATTAAGAAGTTGAATTCTAAGTGGCATATCTCCTTGAGACCGACCTGTTAGCTACACGATACCGTGCACTTGCGGTTACTTTTAAATTTCACAGACAAACACCATCATCCTGCATTTTAATCCAAATATGGGTTCAACCTATTGGATATCGTGACCTATAGGCACCTAGATAAAACTCATTGTTTTGGATCATATCTCACATTCAAGTCAATGGAATCTTATGAAACATGCAGCACTGTTTTATCCTATGTACAAGCTTCACCTGATCATACTTTGACCAAGTTTTGCAGGTTTGGTTTGCTTGGAATCTTAAGCTTCCAATTCTGTCTCTGTTTCTAAATTTGAGTTTTGTGGGTTTTTAGGGGCTAAGTAATCTTAAGTTAGCCACATGCTATCCTCTTTTCACATCACAGGTTACTGGATTCAGGCCCTGTTTTTTGCACCCTTATTTGCTACCTTCTTGATATCTGGTTTGAGAGTTGGTCTAGGTTTAGCTTGTGGTGTACAGCCACATATGTCACACCAAGTCTTCGCTGACATAATATAAATGCTTGAGTAGGGTCAGCCAGAACTGTTATTGGCTGATGGGACTTCCCTCATATGCCATCAATGTCTTCATGTCACACAGCTTCCTAACATTACACCACTAGATCCCCAATTCTTGCTGGCTGTGCAGTTGCAGTATCCATATCCACTAATCATTGATCCAGATACAGTTTCCAGTTGACGTATCTTCTGATTCATCATACTGTCTTCTATACTCACATGCCCATGCCTCAAGAAGCTAACAACTCCCAAGCATTAGATAAGCACCTGGCATGTTACTATTCATCCTAAAAGGAAGCACAGTAACCAAGAATAATTTTTACCCCCACAAAAAAAAGTAACCAAGGATGCTAGTTTTTAAGAAATGTATAGGTCAGGTAGCATTTGAAGTTATGTAAGGAAAGAAACATATTTGGTACATCAATAAAGTGGAACATGACTAACAGGGAAAAAGCCATTTCTTACCTTCTCACTTTCAAGTTCTTTCCTCAATCTTTTCAGTTCATGCTCCAGCTTCTCAACTTTCTGTTTCAACATGACAGGAAAACAAACATCAACCATCCTTTTTAGGATTCAATACAAAATTTGAATATGTTCAGATATGATAACAGAAAGTATCTTACTGATGCTAAAATAATATGCATACAAAGCCGACTACTAGACAGATACATTAAACAAAAACTTTACAACATAATGATAATAACAATCACAAAGAAAAGAAATGCAATATAGGAGGAGATACTTTTCTGCCATCCGCAGAGGCTTTCTGCTCTTCCTTAACTTGCACTTCTAACTGACGAACTTTCTTTTCAGAAATGACCAAGCTTTCTCTAAAATCTTCCTGTTGCAGGCAAATTAATGACTAAAGCATGAGCTTCTATGGTCAGATCAAATGTAGATGTTAGGTACTTAGGTTAATGCACAATCTAGGACGTGACATGTACCAGTTTGGCTCTTGAAGATTCTATAAGTGAACTCTTTTCTTTATCAGAATCCTGAAGAAGAAAAAAGAAAGATTTTTTTCTGAGTCTTCCCTGGTGGATCTTGAAAGAAAGCAAGAATTCAAGTAAATCAATCTTCTGGAAAAAGCAGATTTCTTCCCAGACCTGAAGTTTGTTGATAACTTCTTGCAGCTCTTTTTGTTGTTGTGAAGCAGCATTTGACTGTCTTTTCAATTCCTCTTGTGCCTCTAAGTGAGCTTTCTGCAGTGCAGCTTTTAGATCCACTTCAGCCTTTTCTCGTTCTTCTCTTCTCTGATTTCGCTCATCATCTACCCGTGCCTCAAGTTCAGATATATGCGCCTTCTGACTACAGGAAAAAGCTTTCTTTTAGAAAGAATGCAGAAATGTATTATTTTCTGACTCTGGGCAAACCTTTCTTTTAGAATGAACGGAAAAATACGTTATTCCCTTCTGACCATTTAAATTTCAGATTGGATTTTATTATAACTAATTTGATTTGATAGAAAGTAAATCATTCTCCACATTACATAAGAGGTAATCCCCTCCCCCCCCCCCCCCTTCTTTATCTTCCCTTTTGGATACATTGAAAATACCATGACCATGGGTAACATGGTTCTGATTTAGAAGTAAAACCAGTACCAAAGCAAGACTGAAACAGAGTGAAGAATGTCAAATTTGAGAGAAAACAAGAAATAAAGTCAGATTAGAACATCAGCCTGACTGAGTTCTCCACTTAGAGGTTATCAACTATACTTCAAATCCAAGCAAGATCAAGTGGCCAGATCTGCTGATGTGGACAAGCCCTAGGCTATGTCTTGTATTCACTTCCATTATCAAAATGCAGATTGTATAATTAACTAAGAATGAGAACATTGTTCTAGCACACATTCACCTTAACAGCATTCTTAATTTTAGAAAGATTTCTTTGCTAATTGGATTCTCAATAAAGTGACAAAATCCCTCTCCGTAGCTCATTGAAGAATTTATGGTAATTGTCAAAGAAACCATGTATCTAAATAAGGTCTCACTTGTTCAGTTTCGAGTCTTCAACTTGGTTGGCCATGGTGGTGTCATAATATGATAACTTGCTGAGATCTCAGTATATTCAAACACCAAGACGAGATGGCAAAATAAAAAAGTAACGTATCTCAGTCAAGTTCTACTGAGATCTCAACCCAACCCTGCATATAGAAGTAACACTCATCTCAACCGAATTGGTTGAGCTCTTGACCGAATTGAACCAACTCAATCCTCTCTGTGATGTGGACTCCTGGAATACTGTAAAATCACTTCTGAGCTCGAGTTTTATGGAGATGTGGAAAATATCAACATCCTTGCTATGTGGAACAACTACCAAGTTATAGTCCATCAAATAAAAGCAAAGGTAAACCAATTGCACCCAAATCTATTTTCAATTTAAAAAAAAAAATGTTCAAAGCATGTTGATTGGAGTGGACTTAATATATTTTACACAAGTTTCTAAGAAGGTCAAGTTACTCAATTTTTGTGAGATCGAAAGACACCCTTGATGTATAGATGAGCTCTAGGGTTACTGAAGTTGTTCTACATCAAAAGTATGATTTGATCACTTTCTATCACAAACTCATGTGTAGAATAGAGTATTTTAGACTTAGTAAGTTGTAACATTAACAACCCATGGTTTGAGAGTCAAATACCAAAACCTGATATTGTCATCATGTACAATCCAAAATAGGCTGCGTACCATGTTTCAGACCCAAACTAGGCCAAAAAATCCACCAAGGAGGCCAAACAAATTCTGAGTCCAAAAATGCACCAAATTTGTGTCTAGACTCCAAGTTGGCTTCGAGACCAAGTTCTCAAAACCACACTCAGACCTTGACAGGGAGTTGGTTCCAAATAAAGTCTCTCAGATCATTATTTGAGGAGATCTGAGAGCCCTAGCAAGGTAAGGGAAGGTTGTCCAGAGAGGTTTTCAAAGAAAAACGAGGGAAGAAAGATTGGAGACGAAGAAGAGAGCAATATGAGAGCCTGAAAGGTAAAACAGATAGAAGAGAAGTGGCTGCAGCTTGGTGCTAAGGTAGGGTGAAAGTTCCTAGAGTAGTTCCCACTGTAATACCCTTAAGAAAGAGAAAAAGTTGAGAAAAAGAATGACTTGCATATTATGAGAACACAACCATATTCTCTTTTTCTAACAAAAGAAGTAGTAACAGCCTTACAGGTAGAATCATATAACCATTAAGGAATTACAAATACACCCAAAGTGCTCAAAAGCTCTCATTACATACCACCCAAAGCCACCAATTTTGATCAAGAGCATCCCTTATAATGCATGTACTGCAACTAATGAGTGAAACAATGAAAAGAAAGTAACAATATGAAACCAGGAACCAAAATAGACCAAACAAAATTGTGTTGTACAATAAATCATTACCTATTGATAATTTCATCAGCATCCATACGTGACTGCATAGATGCATTAAGTCTTTCATTAAGGTCCTCCATGGTATGTTGTTTTTCAGCCAACTGGGCATTGGTCTCAGCTAGCTCCTTTTGTTTCACCTCCAACATGTTGCGCAACTCTTTAATTTGATCAAGAAAAGACTGTGACACTGATTCTTTCAGCTCCTTTATCTCCTACAGAGAGTTAAAATGTTAGACAATAAACTCAAAGGAGTGCCTCAGTGAAGAGCAGCCACAACAAAGAAGAAGAAGAAGAAGAAGAAATGAACACTATCCTAGGAACCAATATAATTTTTACTATATATTGCACTCAAACACCATATCATGCTTACTAAAACTAAGGCCAACATGTAAGCATTTACAGGCACAACTCCCCTTCACAATTTGCACACTAAATGTCAATTTGTGAACATTAAAATCCAACCACAGATCAACATCTCCTCAATTTGCCAATGGAGGGTTAGTGAAGTGGTTAAGAACCTCACCTCTCAGTGGAGAGGTTATGGGTTTGACCCTTGCTGGCGACATATGTAATATCCCCATCCCCAATTTCCCTATATATAAAACGCCTTTGTTACAAAAAAAAAAAAAAAAAAAAATCTCCTCAATTTTTATGTTGCTTCTACCTCTCATCATCAAGAACATAGTATGTAAGTATACAAGATAATAATAAAATTAATTTTAAGAATGGATCTGATATACCAGTATGGGTATAACTGAATTACCATTATCACCTTTGTTGTGATTCATGTGACAAATAAGGAAAGTCTGAAACTTGGAGTAGAAGCTAAGTCTGAAGACTCTGAACCATGGAGTGCAAGCTAAGTCTGAAACTTGTGAGTACAAGCTAAGTCTGAATCGTGGAGTACAACTGTACAAGCTGGCAAATCTGGTTACAGAATAGGAAAGTTTAGGTGTTTTACAAAATAGGAAAGATTCTATTGCATTTTTTCTGTTCGATTTGGGGTTATATTGTCTTTTCATCTTTGGGACAAATTTAGACCTTCAGAAGATTGGTTTTTTTATTCTTGGAATGTATCTAAAATTAGTAGGAGAAATCCCATCATTTTTGGGACTGACTAGGCTTGTATTCATCTATAAATAAAGCTTCTTGAGAGGAGAGGCGCTGCTACAGAAAACACATCTTCCTCCTCCCCTTTTTCTCATTCTTCTTCTACTTCTCTCTTGTCTCTCTTCTCTTGTGCGGCTACAACTCAATAGAAGGTCCTGGTTTTGTTACAACCTTCAAAGGCAAGAACATCATAAATGATGTCCCATGTTAACAGAAAACAACAAAAGGTTAAATATTCCACAGTCCCAAATCAGAGGATTTTGCAATATCAGAGATGTATCATGAGACATGAAAAAGCATTTGGAAAACCCCACAGAAGCCACACCAAGTGGACAAACACATAACAAAACACAGAGTCAAGAGAAGAAGAAAGAGGTTCAGCATACATTTTCATGCTGAGTAAGAACTGCTCGATTTTCTTTTCGCATTGTTTCAATAGTAAGAACATGAGATTCCAATTGCTTCCTCAACTCCTGCACATATTAGAAGTATTTACAATATCAGAATGTTAATAAGAGAAAATTTGAGTTTGTAGCTAACTTAAAACAAGACTGTAGTCCATGTTAGGAATCACAAAGGGCCAGGTCATGAAACATAAGATACCGTGTTTGATCTCTGAAGGCTACGAACATCATCAAGAGAAATAGGACCCTCAGGTGCACCGATACCTAATCCTTTCAACCTCTTGCTTTCACAGCCAAATTCCTCCTCTAACAAAGGATCAAAAGTATATCAACATTTATAGCCACTTCCATAGTTTGGAATCAAATTAACATAAACCCAATAACATTGGCTTGCATCAGGTCCTTAAACATTGGATCCTCGTGCATTTTGCACCTTAATGTAAAAGTATGTGAGCATAGAGCAATATGACATATAATACAAGTTCAACAACCTATACATTCTAAAAGCTTCATAGGAATCCAATAGATGCTGCAATCCATTGCATAGACAATAAATGTTCAGAGTAAAACTAACAAGTAACAACTGCAAATTCAATGTTTCAAAAGGCTGTTAATCACTTCAAAACTAGGAAAATTCTCACTAAGGAAAGATAACAACCATGCACTGTTCATTATAGAATGTTGTTCCAACTTCTAACTCAAACTTTTGAAGTTTAACTTTAATGTGTAAAACATTCTTATGACAGGTGAACAATAATTTGGCTTGAATGTATTTTTTTTAAAAAGAAAAGAGATATATAAGACATAAGAGAGAGAGATAGAGAGATAGAGAGATACAGAGAGAGATGGAAGAGAATACAGTGAAGAGGGTGGGAGAAATCAAGTGCAAGCATGCGCACGAGGGTGAGCAAGAACAAGGTTATCTCAGACCACACCAACCATGGAAAGGTGTGAACTATGAAAGATCCTCACTAGCCTCTGAATCGGGAATCGAAAATGGAAAGTTAGCATTCTTTCATTTGCAAGGATGAATAAAGGTCACATACAAGAGACGTTTAATCATGTATGATAGTCAACCCTAAAGTAGGTTGATCACCTATCAGGGTCTAACAACTGATGAGTAATGACACATCCCACAACAGAATTTGAGCTTGTTCAGCTGTCAACTTAAAATTATATTGACTGATAATTTACAAGCAATACGAAATAACCACACACACACACGCACACAGAAAAAAAATTACAAACAACCTGCAAATGATCTACGACAAAGACATACCTGCTTTTCTTTTCAAAACTGCGTCATCTACCATAGGAGCAGAGTTAAGACACTCTCGATAAACAAATGCGAATGATAGATCTGAAAATAATGCCAAAAGATAAAGAGGGAACAAATCAGTCAGACTCCAAAACGAATATCATGATGAATATCATTCACAAAAATGGATCAAGAAAGCAACAGATACAAGAACCAAAGATTCTCATATATATATATATATATATATATATAGTATCTTTGATTATTTAGGAAACCTATAAGTAATAATACACAGTCTGGGACAGTTTCGACAAAATACAAACCAGATCAAGCAACTCTGATTTCAGAAAACAGCAAGCAACTGAGGAACAGAATAATTTGAGCGTCAAAATAGATAAGACACTACACAGTAGTAAAAGTGTATAAGCTTCACATGATACATTCTGTTGCAGTGAAATGAACCCACAGCTATCTTTGTCGTTCAAGTATCTAGGCCAAACAAGCAGTTAAATACTTATACATGAGTTCAAAGGGACCATCCATCTCATTGGTTCAACTTTCACCACCAAAAAAGCAGTTGAAATGCCCACAGATAAGTTTGAAGTCACCACAGAATTACATCCAGCTGGATTCTATAGCATAAAATGGCATTGTTGTAATACTGATTTCTGGATGGAATTTAGATATTACCATGGGCGTGGGGCCTATAATCTCTATCACATGGATCCATCTTTTCCTGCATATGCATGAACTGATGACAGTGATGAAGAATCACCAACCCTTACCACAGCTAGATGTCCCATCAAAATACTCAATACATCCCACATCCTCCTTCCAACCCCAAACCCATTCCCCAGGTGAGGAAAAGCGTTAGATAAACAAAATACACAGATTACAACAGATGTAGAAAAAACAAGTAGAGGACAAAGTAAACATTTTTGCAGCAAAATCATAAATTTACAAAGACATATGCAGATCTTACCATGCTGAGGAGGTGCAGCAAAAGATATAATATCTCCATGTTGTAGCCTTACTTCAGAGCTATTCTTCTTCAGCCTCTCCCAGTTAAGATACGTTCCATTTGTGCTGCATAAAGTTGACATGACCAATCAGACTTTTGCATCAAATAATCTTAACCAGACAAACTTCATTTACAATATAGAACCTGGAATCTTTTAAAAGGACAGCAGTAGAAAGGCCAGATGGCTGTTCCACATCTTCAGTGGCGACCCTCTTCCTATAAATTCTGCAATGATTTCCACTTACAGCATTTGACTCAATCTGAAAACGTTTGTCTTCTACTAGTCTACCAATCCAGTGCTCATCAGCTGTCAACAGGATATTTATACCCTGAAATTGCAGTATGCACATTAGTATAAGTCAAGAAAAGCACATAAAAACAACCGCATCAACAAATTCTCTAAAAACATCCATATGAATACCACATATTACACAGATGAATTTAAAATGACATATTCCAAGAAACTGAATTAAGAGATGGGCCTTGGCACAATGGTCGGTAGACCACAGCTGTAGCTTGAGATCAAGGTATTGAAATAGCCTGTCAGGAAAAATTACTGGGGTAAGGCTACGTAGGAAAATTGCCCCCCGGACTCTGCTTGTATGGAAGCCCTCAGCAGCCAGTTCGCCCCTTTTATTCCAAGAAACTGAATTGAGCTACAAATATTTTTTTCCTTTTTGGTTCTCCAATGCCAAGCAACTGAATGTGCTCTCTCTCAGATGTAGCTCAAGAGAACAGAAGGGTGACAGCAGACAAAGCCATCAAATTGGATGAAGAAGGCTTAATTTCTAGTATCCAGTAGGCTGAATGGGCCATGGAGTTCATATCTTTTGTTTACTTTTGTAATGGGCCAAACTCCATAAACCAAAATATTAGGAATTTAGATGCAATTGAGGATTAAGACTTAGTTTCTATTTCTAGGCAACCAAATGAGCTTCAAAGAGCTCTTGAGGATGGCAAGTAGAGAAGAAATCCATTTTTCTCTTTTTCTCTGTCATATTCAACTCCAACAGGCAGACTTTTACATATTCCACTTCATTTCTTACTTCCTCTCAACTGTTGGTGCATAGAAGGCCTTCACACCATGGAATTCGTCCTGGGAATCCACCGCCCCTCCTCCTTTTCTCTTATGTTGGAACCGTGAAGATAGGCATGCGCAAGAATCTGCATTGAGTTTGCAACAGCCAACCCTTTACCTTCTTTCATGACAGTGAATGGAGGTAATGGTATTCCTTTGAACTAAAAGTCCACTTCAACTGGAGAACTCCCCATTGTCTGGTGTGCAAGACTATTGGGCATGACTCTAGCTTGTGCTCTCCTAAAGTTGTTAATGATCCTGCTTAGATCTGTACAACTAGTGATGGTCAGACTGCAAGCCTCTCTCCTTCTCTGGCTATTGTAAATCATGAAACAAAATCTCAGTTGATACCCATCCAAACCACGCGAAAAAAAAGGGTGGAGGTTAAAAAAGTTACAAGTTACGATGAGTTTTGATTTTTACCTAGATGATGAAATTTTCACAATTTCAAAGTCCTGACACTTATGCCTGTTGATACTTGACGAAACCTACCTCATAATCAAGCAGCCACTTATTTATGCCTCATACCATCTCTTTTTTTGAGGGGTTAGAATGCCTAATGTCATTTAAATTAATGTTTTTAAGTTTGTTATTGCATTTAGTAAGAATAAGCAAATACCCTCTACTTAATCCAATAAAATAGTTTTAAAAAAAAAATTCCAAAAGAATAAAAAGTCACCCCTTTTCAGGAAAAGAATGTGGTTTTCAATGGTACGACAGTAAGTGTGATACCCAACCTTTTAAAGTTGGGCTTTTCTTAAATTTCAAAAACTCATAAATCTTAATATTGTAAAACATTATTAACAACCAAAAATGTAGTTACATATTCATTGTCATGTCCAAATTATTTTTTCATTTAGAGCGATTTTAACAATACTTGCATGTGGCAAATTAAGTTTTTCCAGTCATTATGATGACAAACAGTTTAAAGCAATGTAACATGACCACCCTATTTTCTTGGAACTAAGTTCAGCTACACGTTTGTACCAATAAAATGCCAATACATATTGATACTCTGAACTTCAATTATTTCTCTGATAATTGTTGGTTTTCCAAGCTGCCCATAAGGCCATACTTAAAATTTTAAAATAAAATAATAAATAACTAAATAATTCACTTGGAATTGGAAAGATACAGAGTCACATGAGTGTAATATATGAGCAGAAGAAAACCAATAATGCGGAAGAACCATTCAATTGTTTTAACATATCTGCGTATTCACATAGTGAATCGTTAACTAGAATGCAAGGAATTCTTAATTCAGATATGATGATCCACGGCAAGAGACATGGTGACAAAGTTTAGGAGGGAAAAAAGATCTTTTTTAGGGTTTAAGTACAATGGGGAGGAACTAACCTGTGGCCTCTTCCGAGCATTGTTAGAAATAGCAGTGAGAACGCCCCAGACACCCGGGTCGGGATTCTGGAGAGATTGAGAAGAGAGCTTGCGTGCGACGGAGATGATAAAATCCTTGGGGGAGACAATGTTTTTGGAAGGAGAAATTTCGCTGTTGCCCGGCTGGGACGAATTCGCCTGAACTTCGCCATTAGGGCTTGGAATCGACTTCGGAACAACTGGAGTACCCGTCTTTTCCTCAGGAGCCATTTGACACTTTACAGGAAAATATCAAATTGGCGGGGATTTCAAACCCCAATTATGGAATTCGACACCAATGTGAATGGAAAAATGAACTTCTTGTTGGTCTTTTTTCCAATCCGTTCCCACGGAACTGTGCTTGAGGTTTGTATTAATGTAGCCAGTGACGCTAGAGCTGGAACTCTAGCTGCCTAGGATCATGGAAGTGAGCCGCACGACTTGAAAAGTTTCGATGAATTCCTTACTAATATGTTGGATACATGTAACGAACAAACTGTAAAGCTTCTCATGGAAGCTTTATTGCCAGTAATAAATCAATTCAATCAATTCTCCGAATAAATGTAGAGAATTTGTCACCATCGACTCAGGTATTTTTATTTTATTTTATTTTTTTAAAACTCTATCATTTTTTAAAATTAAAATAGTAGAACAAATTACATTTACACCCCCTTATTTGCATATAATTAAATTTATACTTTTTGAAATTTATTTTATTATATTTACACCCCTCATTTTATTTTTTTGGTAAGACACCCCTCATTATTTGAATTATATAAAAACTGTACAAAGTCAAAGAGACGCTTGTAATAAATTCAAATTTTGGGGTATAAATATAATTATGTAAAAAATAATCGATCACATTGATGACTAGTAATGGAACATGGGGGTGAGCCGCACGACTTACTAAGTTTTGATGAATTCCATATAATCCATACAAGTATCGTACATACTTGGATTCTTGGACAAACTGTAAAAGCTTCTCATGGAAGTCTTATGCCAGTAATAAATCAATTCAATAAATCAATTTCTCAAATAAATATTTTTTTAAATCTTGATCGGTTCAGTTTTTTTTTTTTTTTTAACCTTATTATTTCTAAAAATTAAAATAGTGGAGCAAATTATATTTACACCCCTTTGTTTGCATACAATTATGTTTATACAATTATGTTTATACTTTCTAAAATTCATTTTATTATGTTTACGCTCCTCATATTTTAAATTATATAATAACTACACAAAAAACACTCGTAATAACCAAGGGGGTTGGTCCAAGTGGTAAGCAGCTTGATCTGCTTAAGCAAGGTTCCGATATCGAAATCTTGTGGATGCAAAAAATTCCCGCTGGGAGACTCACTCACCACAACCAGATGTGCAAACCAGGTCGAACACAAGATTAGTCAGGGCAAAGCCTTGAAAACTGGGGTTGGCAACAAAAAAAAAAAAAACACTCGTAATAATATCAATTTTAGAAAATAAAGATTTTACAAATACAATAGATATAATGTAATTTGCCAGAAATATTAACGAGCATCCAAATTTTACCCCGCCCAAACCTGTCCTAAACCTAGAGAGATTTTGAGTTAACAAGTTCTAGTCTTAAATGTTCTGACTCAGATTTACAGTCTGTAATTCAATTTACTGACTGATGCAAAAAAAAATTATAATTCATTTTTATCTAATTCCATACAATTCTCTAAAATATACTGGTAGGATTATGATAACTGGCATTCTATTATCCATACATTAAGGTGATCACATCTGCACCGGTAGCATTGCAACTGGCGCTGCCCTCCACTGCAGAGTCTCTGCCCTCGGTGTAGTGTTGTGGAATCAACTAATCATATTCTCTTACATTGCAACTTCGTTCGTCTGGTCTGGTTCGAATGCCATATGAACATATGGTTCCCAACTGCAATCTGCTATTGTGCTTCATTGGATTATAACTTTCCTCTCAGAAAGAAAAGAGGCAAAGATGATCTCTTTGTGCTCTTTCAGAGTCCGGTTCTTGTCACAGAAAGCCTATGATGAATACCTTGCTTCCCATTCCCTCTGAGGATTTCTCATGGTCTCCACCTTGCAGAGATTTAACAAGGTTACTGTGATGCACCCACACCTCTGAACAGAAAACATGGAGAAAATCATTTGGTCCAGGTCAAGTTTGCAGTCTCCAAAACTGATCGAGAGGGATCACTGTCTTGTTGGTGACATCACAGCGATTCGGGAAGGATTAGTCGAGACTGTTGCAGAAGGTTGTTACTGGTGGAAAGTGACAACATTCAGGCGAGAAGGGTTTCCTAAATCAACATTGTCAGTTGCATTGGAGGAGAAAGAAAGAAGAAAAAAAACCAACAATTTCAGAAGCCAGTACTTATTAGACCTGTCTCATAGCAAGAAATTGCACTGTTTTACATTGCTGCGTCTCATAATTACATGATTTCCACAGTTTAACAACAAGAAGCCCAACACACCTATCTGTTTTCCCCTTTTACCCAGGAAAAAAAAGATAATTTGTTAGCAGAGTTATGCAATATACAGGATGGAAAGCCCCTTACCACTAAAAGCCTGTTTGAATCTATGCATTGAGGAGAAAACCAGCAAAATACAAGAAAAGTAGAAAACTAAAGACTCACTAGCTTTAAAGTTCCCTAACTTAACCAGCAAGAGGGTTTGCATGGATGGTCACACGATTCAGTCTGATTTCAGCAAGAGGACGATCCCCAGGTCCAGTCGGAGTCTGCATGAATCCAAAGCAAATAAATCTGAGTTGAGTTTTATTATTATTATTATTATTGGACACATTTGTGGGTTTTATTCTGTTTATTGCATTAATATGAACAAAGATCACCATCAAAATTAGCAAAATAAACATCACATACCTTTTCCATGAGATCAAGAACTTCAAACCCATGAATAACTCTGCCAAACACGGTATAAAAACCGTTCAGATGTGGCTGCTTTGCGTAAGAGAGGAAGAACTGACTCCCATTCGTATTAGGCCCACTATTAGCCATTGAAAGTATCCCTCTTGCGTTGTGCTGCACTCAAGAGATAATTTAAGAAATTGGGACGCTTGAGGAAACAAGTATGTAAATCCAACATGCCATCAATCATCAAAAACATAGAGGAATCAAGGACGCCAGCCGGGGGGGCGGGGGCGGCTATGGGGGGAGTAAGATAAGGTATCATTTCATGTTGCACACATCTCATATTTGAATTTGCCTTGAACAACACAATTTCAAAGAACAGTAAGAAGCATATTGTGAATAATGGCTAGCACAAATGGTAACTTGGGGGGGGGGGGTTGCAGGGAATAAAGAAGTAAGATATTTCCAATTGATAAAATCCTAAGAGTCCTTCAGCTCAAAATGACTAATTATCAATAAGAAGTAAAGCACCCAAGAGTGCTACGGAAGAAGCTGCTAAGCGTTGATGATTTAGTCACCCTCACAATTAGTCTACAGAACCATACATGAGATTTCTTGCAAGGTCATTAAATCCATTTCCTCGTTCGAGAATCTCCTCCATTCTTTCATTTATTTCCGAAGAATAACCAGGACCAATTCAGTGATAGCACAGGAGCATAAGCAAGCCCTAATTGTTTTCTTGATGAACAAGTGTTTTCATTCTTGTGCACATTCACCTTGTATGCTTGTTTTTCTCTTTCTTCTTCTTTATTAATTTTTCCAGACTTACAAATATAGTTAAGATGATTCTTCACCCTATTGAATGGAAACACTCAAAAGCCTAGCACCTACTTTACTATCTTTCTCCATTACAAGTGGTCTGGCAAAGCAACCCATCACTTGTTGACTTAACACAGAAATTTAGAGATTTGTATCAGAAGTCGTGAAGCATGCACTCCTTAACCATCCAACCAAATGAAATTTCTCATGTAAAGTAGCAATCATTCAGTTATGCAGGAAAGGTTAAGGATTCATATACTAAACAAAAATAAGTTTGCATCTCAAGAAAGCTGAATTAAATACCTTGAGTGACTCCCGTATCTCATCATTAAACTTTTTACCCCATATGCTAGTTCCACCTTTGCCTGTGCCTGTGGGGTCCCCACCTTGAATCATGAAGCCTTTAATATTCCGATGGAATATGGTTCCATCATAATAACCACTGGCACAGAGTGCCAAGAAATTCTGCATCCATATCAAGCACAACAGGAACTTATAATCCTTTCATGTAGACATTTGCCTTGTAGGGATTCTAAGTAGAAGCGGTAAGTCTAGCACATCATCCAATCTCATCATAAAATGAGTATTCTAGCAAAATGCTTTAAGTCATGACCAAGAATGCATGTCATCAACTCCATACAGGAAGGATATGGAATGTGTTCCAATGCACAGTCTCAGTCAAGAAAATGAAGATCTGTACAGGAGCTAAAAGATGATACACTTGGTTGAAATAGATCAGGCCAAAACATGGTTTAGAAGCTGAGCTACATACTGGTAATAAGCTTAAATTCTCTAAAAACCCATGGACGAAACCAACATGCATCCTTTCGGGAGAGAGTGTGGTTAGCAAATCCCAAAATTAACTTTCAAATGCAGCATCTAATTTACAAATATTACACAACACTATATGAGAAACAAAGTTACATGCAGCTCTTTTTTGCCAGGTAGCAGTGTAGCAGGATGGCAATAATGGGTGTCCCAAGATGGTCCCATTGTTTTCTCTCTCTATTCTTACATACTTATTTATCATCCACATTCCCCTCCATTTTTAAATTTCCCTTGACTACAAATTGCTTCTTAATTATGTATTGTAGGGCCTTTTGCTTGCTTGCTATGGCAAGAAACTTTATCAAGATAAACCAAAGAGAAAACTGTTTGCACCACAAAAGGCCTCACAATACATAAAGACTACATAGAGAAGCAGGAGCCTTCTTTCTTTCTTTTTTTAAATGCCATTTGTTTCACTTTCTCTGAGCAAACCCCCCCCCCCCCCATGTTGCCATGCAATTTTACATTTATCATTTTAAAATCCCTTTCCAAGTTTGCAATTATCTATGTTCACTAGCAGAAAACATATCTCTTACCAGCAAGCAAATGCAACGTCAATAGTGTTTTTACCGTTCCACATGATGAAAACAGTCTCTATAGAATCACTAAAATCTAGATTATTACTAATTCCATATATCCAAAATTTATCAGATCTTTGCATTTCAGCCAAAACCTAAGCAAGATAATACATCATGCACAACCTTGAGTTTCAAGCCCTCTAAGTCTACATCCATTTGATGTTCTAATAAAAATTGGGAAAATTAAACCCTCATTCAAGCCCTCTGGTACACATTCACCCTTAGAACCAAAGAATTTAACTCGTTTATTTCCACTGGCCATTCAGTAAACGACCGTACAAGGCAACAATAGGATATTGTGGAGCAGCAGACAAGCAGCGTTGCAATTTCTATAACGTGAGAAAGACGATCAGAAATTGCTCCTATTGTGGATTCTCAACAAAGCTACAACAACTACAATAAAACGATCAGTTGACAATATCCTAATACACCGACATAAAATTAAAAACATTGTCAGACTCGAACCCAAACTGAAATAAACCTAGGGTTTTCAAGGTTCTGGAAAGCACGGTAAAGCTTATATTTCCATGACTTTTAGAGCTACCAGTTCAGTGTACTTCAACTTCTACTAATGTATATTTTCTAATCTAGCATCAAATTAAGAATCGATAACTAGCTGCAGCATGAGGATTTCAACATCAACTGTGAATCAACTGAAATTCGAAGGAAAGAGGGCTATTACCAACCTCTGCTGCTTTCGGGACTTCGTCGCATGAGATCTCGCATTTTATGTCGCCGAGATTTGTATGCAATGTGACTGACTGCAACCACAGATAAAAAATGGTGATTAGAATATACTTGCTAAGTACAGTGTTCGACAAAACAAGGAGATTCGCCACAAACCATTTCTCTGAAAACTAAGGCTGGAAGCTCTATAGAACCGCGAAAACGCGAATCGGTTTCATGACGCCTTTTGTAGTGTTCTTCGCGTCGGAAATGAAGCGCTGAGATCCTTCTAGACAGCGGGGTTTTTATTTCCGTTGGATGGCACGTTAGTTGGGTCAGCCGGGTCGGTCAACCGCTGAAATTAGAGTAAGATCGAACCACCCAACCAAATTCAGCCGGATTCCATGCCTCTTTTGTTAGCTGGATGCCTGGATCTACGATTTCAAATCCCTGGATTTATGAATTGGAGATTTATTCCATGCCTCTTTTGTTAGCTGGATGCTTGGATCTACAGATTTCAAATCCCTGGATTCATGAATCGGAGATTTATGCCTATTTAATTGTAAAACGTCCTTGGGTTCTTGAAATCCAAATATTCCATTTTTTTTTTGCCTAAAAACATGAATTAATGACCTATTTGGTTACTTGAGTCTAGAGATTTCGAAAATCTACAAATTTCAAATCTATGGAGTCATGATTCATAAAATTAATTGTTTGGTTAGTCTAAATCTTTTGAATGAAATCTGAAGATTCATCCTTAAAAATACATCTATAGAGTCATGGTTCAAATATTTAGCACTTTTATAATAGTGGTGAAATCTATGAATTTCACCTTATACCCATGAATCTACATATTCACGTTTTTAGTGTAAAAATGTGAATCCTTAGATTTTATGATTCAAATGATTTACACAATCAAACGGGTATAAATCTCCCATTTTTGAATCCAAATATTTGAAATCTCTGAATTCATGTAACAAAACAGGCCCTAAACCATTATTGGGTGTTTGGTGAAATTCATGGATTCCAATATAAGTATAAAATTCATAAAATTTGTAGATTCATGTGGAGTAACCCAACAAAACTCTATGAACTTCAATAGATTTAAAGCTAAACAAACAATTATTTTTTTGAACCATGAATCTGTAGAACTAAAATTGCATTTCATTTCAAACCCCTAGATTCATGTAACCAAACAAGCCCTTAAGACAACTGAATGGAGGCTGAAGCAGTTTCTGGTTCTTCTTCCATCCCCCAGCCCCTAACAAATGGAGCTTTTTCTTCTTCCTCTTATTCTTCTCTCTTCTTTTTTTTCTTTGGAATTTACATGTACCACCGAGGAGAGTTAAATCCATACCTATTTATTAAGAGGTCTTGGTCATTACTAGATAGGCAATCACGAGGCAACCTCGTGATGGTGGGTTCTAGTTCTTGTATGAGTACTACTCTTGTACAAATTTAGGCCATTCAAATTGAACTTAAAGAGGGTGAATGGATCTATTTATATGCCCAAGAGTGTGATTGTTTATGAATGTGATTTTGACACAGTGGTGATAGTATTCTATGCAAAGATAGTAAGACAAAAAGATTTTAGTTTTAAATCTCTTTATTTTCACACTTTCTCCCAAATCTAAACCTTAAAGTCTAAAGATGTAATGTCCCTTAAAGTCTAAAGATGTAATGTCCCGAGAAAGCTCGAGTATAATCTATTTACAATATTTTTTCCAAACATTCTTAATAGTTCAACCTATGCCTACCCATATTCATATTAGACCTCGAGTGTTTGGGTTTGGCCATAGTTGGATTTCTTGTCAATTTTGTAAAATCATTAGTTAGTAAGCAAAATTAAATAAAACTTTATATTAGAGGTCAACTGAAGATATTCTCATTTTTCATTAACTGGTTTTTTTTTTTTTTTGGGTATAATTTTTCATTAACTGGTTACCTCATTGAAACTGGTTTCATGAAATTCTACAGTGAAGATCTAGGATCTAGTAAGTCAACTATTGGTTTGACTTGAAGAAGATCATTCATTAAGTAACGCATTATATTTCACATTTGTATCTTGCACTACTAAACTTGTAAGTTGTATTATTAATTGTTGAAAAACAAAATTCTTTTATCATTAATCAACCAATCATTTTTTTTTCCTTCTATTTACATGACATTTAGCTGTGCCTTCCATTATAAGTTGCTTTACAGAGTAAACTAGTTGTTAGTGATGCTTTCAGAACTTGTATTGAATAAACTTTTTATTTAATTGTTTGGATATATTACTAGTGTACGACACCTAATAGAAGTAAGCAAGCATGTCTCATGTTTGATAAAAGCCAAATTTTCCTTTATATTGGGTGAAGAGAAAATCTCTGCAACCAATCATTAATACCATATTTCTAAATGCCCTTTAAGGATTAAGAAGAGATATTTTATAAATTAACAGATAAACCTGTTCCATGTAATGTCATTTTTCATGCCAAGTCAAAGATATTATCAAAAATAAATCTCTTTAAGTGAATGTCTCATGTTTCTTATTTAAAAAGAAACCTAATGTTAAAAAAATAGAGAGATCAGGAAGGTTACATTAACTAACTATTATCCAAACAAATTAACAAATAAAACGTACCTAATTAGAATATATTATAATTAATAAAAAAACAGAGAATCATGTCACATATTAGAATTCTCAAGATTCTATCTTCCAATCTATCTATATGGAAAGACAACTTTGTCTTTTTTCCTTGAAGAAGAAAATGCGAGACACATATTCCACACTCCTTGATAGAATGTGCTTTCATGTTTTCAATATTAAAAAAATTGAACATTTCAACCAACAAAAGTATTAATCAACAAAGTTTCAAGTATTTATCATTATTGGTTAGGTGATTTTAAAAAATGTATCATCTTGTAACGAATATTATATTGCGTTGATCAATATATTTTGGTATAATCTAGCATGTGCCTTTAAAAATGTAGGAAACATATTGATATGTACTGGATCAAAATGTATCCAATATGAATACGTGTCAACTAATAATGTATGTTCACCAAGAAAAAAAAAATGACATGGTGTGGTATCATGGGTTAACAACAATATTATGATATACCTTGTTATTTTAGGATTCAGCAAAAAGAAATGATATAAAAAAAAAAACCTTGCTATATATATAGATATAAACACATAAAAAAAAAAAAATCTATCCAATATATTATTATTAAGTGTTTACCATTTATTTATTTATTATTATTAAATATAGTTTTTTTTTTCTTTTTACTTTTGTTGAAAGAAACATTATAGACACACTAGTTCATACATAGTTATTGGGGACAGACTCGAAAGTTGGACATTAACCTACTACCAACAGTTGAGATCAAAATTTCGAACAAGATTTCAATCTAGACCATTCGTCTCACAAGTGGTTAAAACTGAATCGGACGGTCGAGATTTCGATAGCACATGCACAGCACTGTAGTTGATCCCTAGTTATTACAGTGTTAGGGAAAAGCATGTTAGTCAATGCAGGGTTGGTAAAGTGGTAAGATCCATACTTTTCAGCAGAGCGGTCATGGTTTCGACCCATTGCGAACACAAAGCTCCCTCTGAAGATGTAATCAAGGTGCGCACAAATTGACGGGATGAACCTCAAACAAAAAACAAAAAATAGCATCTTGGTAGAGAGAGTGGGCCCCACACAAGTGCAGTGGCTTTGGGTCTATGACTATATTCGCAAGGGTTTGGTCTTCCAGTTAGTTTTTTTTAGTGTTACAGTAAGTTTAGTTACCGCGGGAATAGGGCTTATTTGTCGAGACACGTGTCGTCGACTAATTGAATGCCACTAGCGTCACGTATTGGAATTTGGAAGTCTGTGTGGTTTCGAATGTAATATTTATTTTTTATTATTATTTCTTTTTCCTCATTGGTAAAGTTCCGAAATGTAAATATCAATTCCTTACACGGCGAGCGCAACGAGAATACCATAAATTAATAACGATCATAATATGAATCGGCGAAAATCATACATGAGAGAAAGATCTGAACCCAAATGATTAATGCCCACCTCGTAATTGATTAGGTTAATTACTACAAATTTCCTGCATTTCATCAACTGGTCTTGTCAGATTTTGAACCTTCGATTCCTTGCCAGTCGCTGTTTGTTTGAACTGGAATAGAATTCCAGAAACCGAAGAGGATCTCTTCGGTTTCTGCTTAGATTCATTGTGTTTTTCCTGCTTGTCAAGGAGAGAAATACAAATCATGTGGTTTTCCTCTTTTAGAAGTTGAAGTGTTGCTGCTTTACGCAATTCGAGATGAATCTGTGTTCTCGCTTTTAGGTTTCCTTCGGCTGCAGCTCGATAGAGACGGAAGGACAAGTTCGAATTATCTGGACTGGTTTTGTTGGATCCTGCGGAAGAATGATGTGTAAAAGCGAGAACACTGTGGTCTCGGAGCTGAAAATGAGAATGGGGAACGAGAAAGGGGACTATGTGACACTGGGTTCCTTCAACGATCGTGAACCTGGGGATTTCGGCGAGGAGCCTCCGTGTCCTAAGCAAGGAAGGTCTGTTTGGTGGTGGGTGAAGGTGCTTTCGTTGTGCATTTGCTTGCTCGCGCTCGCTGTGTTCGTTGTTGTCTGGGTCGGTCCGATCCTCCTGAACAAGGTTAGTATTTTCTTTTTCTTCTATATTTTTTCAAGTCAATATCATAGTAATTCATAGCGATTGAAGCACAGTGAATTCGGTATTACACATCTTATCTATCATGCTTTTATACTTTTTCTACTTTCTATCTCAGAGTTTCTCAGAATCCTCGAGAGTCGAGATGCAACCTTTTGTAATTCTTTTGTTTACGAATTTAACGCAGTATTGTTCAAATTGAGTTTTGATAGCCTTCAAAAGAAATTGTGTTTTTATTGATTGAAAGTTCTTTGGATCAATTTGACTGTTTTCTGCCTTAATAAATGTATCTTAATTCACAAGTTGGAGTCTGTGGAGTGCCTGATGTGCACTCAATTTAACCACCTACTAGTTAATTGAAGGAATGGTCCTATTTATGTGGGCTTCTTGCAGAGACCATTGGATCAAATGGTCATGCACTAGCCAATAAGGACATGCACATGCTCTTGCTGTGCGCCAAGTTCATCTAAACATATGCAAAAGTTGGGTGTTTTGATACATTTGATCTATTTATTTTTCTTTTTTGGGGTTTGTGATAGGTAAAAATTTAAATCTTGATATATCCAATCTTTGTTTTAAGAGTATATCCAATATTTGTTTTAAGAGTGAACGTGTGATGGGATTACAACCTTCAAATTAGTCTCTAAAAGGTTGATTGAACACCTAGATGGTCTGTTGTTGGACAAAACTTTATAAAGGAAGTATTGCAGAGTCAATTGTAGGGTTTTACATTTCTAGAAATTGCTTCCATAAGTCCCTTGCTTTTGTGTTTCTGGCAATGAGTGGTTTTGTTGCAGAATCATAGTGAAATCAAGGAAGTATGAAATGCTGTATCAGGCATCTCTCCAGTGAAATAGACAATTGTTATATGTTACTGGATTATAGAAGAAGGGCATGCATGTAGTTGATGCCACTTCAATCCCAAACTTCAGGGACTTGCAATCAAAGATCTCCAAAACCAAGAAAACTGGCAGCTTACAGATAAAAATTTTATTGCTAACAATTGAAAGGTCTGGTAACCTTCAGTATTCCGGTTGACCATGTTTTTCCGTAAGTAGAAGTAGCGAGAGAATTGATATTTCAGCCCAAAATTCAATATGAAGGAAGGAAAAAGAGGAGCTTAACTATAAATTTTGAAGCAATTCTTGTCAGATTGAAGAAAGATGTGACCAAAAGAAGCAAGTTGGACTACCTGAAAACAGAAATGCAACAGCTTAGAGAGAATGAATAAACTGACTGTTACGAAAAATCAGTTTACAGACACAAAAACAAAAAACTGCAGACTGGTAAGGAAATAGAAGATTAGAAGAAGGTAATTGGGCAGGGATACACCTGTTGTGGTTTGAAATCCACCAATAACCCCTTGACAATCTTCTGAAATCAACACACCGAATTTACAGAAGGGAAAACATTGGAGAACTGAAAACTTTGATATCATAAAATGCAGCTTAGGCCTCTATGAATATATGTACTGCTTGGAGGAGCAAAAATAGGTATATAACTGAAAGTCCTAAAATTGGGATTCTAGAACCAAAGCATATACTCAATTGGATTTCCTAATAACATTAGGGCTCAAGTTAACTAACATATGACATGAAAGTTATCTAGACTGACTCAAATTACCCTAAGGATTTGAAACGATTTTGCTTAAATTCATCCTAATTGACAAATTTTGTATTCATAGCGCATATCAACATCCTAGGGTCATTGGTGTGATAATTAGAATGAAATCCACTTAGAACAGAGGCTGCAAACATGTGCAACACAACCCAAAGCTTTTTCCTTAAACCAAAAAACCCACTTTTATGATTTTCCTATACTAGTAGAGACAGTGGTGTGATTTAGTTTTCACAATAGTTAAAAATTGGTCACATGTATATGAATGCTGGTTTTCTTAGCATAGTAAGTTTATGTGCCTATAATTGACCTTATTCTCCTTAAGGTTCTGATGGGATAACTGAGAAACCAATCTGGAAGGAAATGTGTGATTCATAATGGATCATCCCATATCAGCTAGACACCATAGACTGAATTTGTGTTTCCCGGTTCATTTGATTTGTGTGGTGAGTAGGAAATCAAACCTCCACGTACAAACATAGGTTGAATTCTAACAAAACAGCAAACAAGTTATGGTAGTGTGCATCTCATTTGGAAGCTCTGGTGGCCGTATCTTGAAGTGCTAATTGATAATCCTGATTGATGTAATACATTCAAAAAGAGAAAAATCTTGATTGATGTAAGTTTAAACTTCCAAACACTGAACACTTTAGTAGATCAGTGTTGCTTGAAAAAAATCTATTCTCCTGAGTTCTCATTGCCTTGCTTCTAGGCAATACAAGGTGTTAGAAGGGGCATGGGTGCAACAAGTTAACGTGGGCATTTGATATGTAGACTCTGTTTCTCAAGTGTTTCCGACATTTCTTGTCCTTAGGATGTGTAGGAAGTGTGCCAAAAGGACTCCATGGTTTTTTATTTGTTACAGCATGTTCTCTTTTTATGCCTTCCTGCCTGACCTGTTATGTACTTGGCAGGTGGTTATCCCAAGTCTAAACTGGGAGAGGAACACATTCAGCATGCCAGTACTTGTGGTTGTACTCTTTGCTTCTGTGGCCCTATTTCCTTCTTTTTTGATTCCGACTTCACCTTCCATGTGGGTTGCTGGAATGACATTTGGTTATGGATATGGTTTTCTACTAATTATGGCAGGAGTGACAGTGGGTGTCTCATTGCCATATTTCATTGGTTCTTACTTTCAGCATCATATCAATGTGAGTGTCTTAGAGCAGTTTCAAATTGCTAGTTTTTTTGCTGTTTTCCCCCCTTCTTTTCATTAACGCTGAAGAGTTTTATGTAGAGGTGGTTGGAGCAATGGCCAAAGAGAGCTGCCTTTATTAGGTTAGCCGGTGAAGGGAATTGGTTTCATCAATTTCGTGCTGTGACCTTACTCAGGATTTCTCCATTTCCTTATCTTATATTCAATTATGCTGCTGTTGCAACAAATGTGAAGTACTGTCCTTACATGTTGGGGTCATTGGTGGGAATGGTGCCGGATGTTATCGTTGCTATCTACAGGTAGGACATCTCTGTCGTGAATTTCTCTTAGCATGCATCTGCAATTTGTCATTATCTTTTGAAGTAAGTGAAAATCTTAGTTTCATTATTGTGTATTCGAACTTGAGCAAGTATTTACGCATAACTACATTTAGAAGTGCAAATATAGATGTGTCCATCCTAAAAAAATGCACGCACTAGCTTATGCTCTGCAGAGTGCTCAGCTCTCACCAGTCACCACTGCTATATCTTAGTTAACTCCTCAGTGGGAACAGGTCATGAGATCAGCACCTGTACAGTTTATGGATTTCTCTAGTTTCAGTTGAAACCAGGTTCCCTAGTAGTGATGCAGCACAACCAGAAGATACCATTCACGCTACAGTAACGTGAGCAGTAACCTAGATGATAATTTTCATATTTGGTGGGCTCCAATTCTAGCTTGCATGGAGATAGATTCAAATTTAGTGGGCCCAAAGTGCAGCTTGCAAGGAGATAAAATAGGAACTGTTTTTGTGGGAGTTTTAGAGATAATTTAGGATTTTTGTTATTTATATATTGGGATAATTATGTAATTAGATTTTTAATTTGGGTGAATATCTAAGATCAGTTTTAGTCAGTTTTAAATTCCTAAGAGTCCTAGTATGATCAGTTTTTTGTTAGTTTTAAATTACCAAGAGTCTTACTATAGTTGTTTTCATATTGAAGTATGTCTCTTTTATTATTTAAACACTTGTAATCAGCTTATTGAGGCTAGAATAAAAAATATGAATTGAAGCTTTAGCTTTGTGTTTTCGCAGCCACCCCCGCTCTCTTCTCCCTTTCTCTTCTTCTTCTTATGAATGTTCTTCTCCCTCTTCCCCTTCTTCAACACTAATTCTTCTAAGATTTCCCCTTCTTCTGCCCCCTATCTTATTTATCCTTCTTTCTTCTCTATTTTATTCCCCATTAAGTCTTCAAAAGTTACATTGAAGGTAACCGTTACCTGGGGAATGCTCAGAAGACCTGGCATTTTTGGAGGATGCTAGGAATGGATGTGATGAACACATTTTGCTCTTGAATTGAATTATTGATGTAGAAGGTGGATAGAAATTTTGGGATGATGAATAGAAATTTAGACCGGGCATTTAGTGAATGAAATGGTGCTGACAGTTTAGCAATAGACCAGTGTTTGAGAAGACATTAGAAGACTGGGGATTGGGCTTGGAAAGGATCAGAAGATAATAGTTGTTGCTGTTCAGAACTGATATGTCAACCCAAGACTCTAGTGGAAATTAAAAAACTTGCTTAGTAGTTCTGGCTTTGAGGAGATTTCACCAGAGTCCTAAAATGAATTGTTTGTTTGATGTATGAAGAGGTCTTGGTGGTCTTGATGGATTCCCCTCCCCCCCCCCCCCCCCCCCCCCAATTGAGTAAGAGGGCTAAAGGAAGATGAGGTTACTAGGATGAAAAATAAACACTTAAAATCCTGCCAGAGTGACATACACCTGTCATAAATCATTCATCCTTCATCCCAAAATTTAGGTCCTAATTCAGTATCCTTTGCTACTACTCCCAATCCCAACGAACTTAACTCCCCACCTTTTTCCTTTGGAGGGATGGGGAGTGGGCTTTTGCATGGAAACCTAATAGGGAGTAGATTTGACCAAGGTTTAAAGTATCGGTATTGAGTATTGTATTGGTAACGTGTTTTTAAGAGACGTATCATCCTATATCGAGTATTGTATCACTTTGACTAATGTATTTTAGTGTAATTCAATGGAGAGACGTATCGAGATGTATCGTATCGGTTGGGTCAAATATGGATACGTGTCGGCTAGTATCGTATGGTATCGTGGGATACTTTAAACCTTGGATTTAACATCATAGGATGGGCACCACACTTTTAGACTGCGGATCCTGAGGTAAAAGTTCACTATGTTATGTTTGAAAGTTTGATAGCCTAATTCATCTACTATTGGGCCCATCCACCCTTGGTGCCTGGAATATACCAACTCCAATCTGGTCTGGATTGGAATTAACCAGGATCAATCTGGTTTCCTGTTCAGGAATTTTAAACCCTGTGCATAGGCTTTGAATTGCTGTCGCACAATCGTGCAAGTCCTCCAATATTACCCATCGATCAGTTCAGCTTTACTTCAGTTTTTGTTGCCCACCATGTAGATTCCCAGTATCATGTTACTTTCATAAACCTTCAACTCGACAACTCTGGAAAAGTTGATCTGTTGGTCCTGAAACTTCACCAACTAAGTGCACCCGTCTCCCCAGACCTACGAATACCATTAGCCGTTCAATTCATTCCTTCCTATCTCTCACCCATTCTCTGCTATGAGTCTCTATTATCCCAAAGATATTAACCACTGAAATACCCTTTGGAGACCCTTCACTTGACCTGGGATCCATACCTTGCAGAGATCTGCTATGAGAGTGATCAAAAGTTTTCCTACTGATCCTTAGCCGTGTCCTGTGTCAAGTTATGTTTCAGCTTCTTCATATATGTTCAAATCTCTGAACAAACAGGCTTCATTGTATCTGTTGTCAGACTTTTTTTCCTAACCTGTAAGGCTGTAACCATAGCTCCAACTCACACATTTCTTTCTGCCCTGAGTTAGGCATTAATACCTGTATTTTGCCATCAGAGCTGGGGGGCTTTCCCAACGCCACAAATAACACACGATTGCCCTCCTTCATCTTGTATGTTAATGCAGCTCCATCTGAAGGTTTTGATATTGATGACACCTCATGTGACTGAGCCCATAGCTTCCTTGTATCACAGTATTGAAGAGTTTGCTGTTGCATTATTTTTAATTGATGCATATGATGTTGGGTTGTCAGCATTTTCTGCTTCTGAGGTTGCTAAGGACATCATTGCTCCAGGTCCCTTCGACACTCAAAGGGCCAGTAGTGTTGATCATAATACCAGTAGATTATCAGGAGAAAATTGTGTTTGCTGCAGACAATCACAATCTCTCTCTACTTGGCAACTAGGTTCTGGAATGACATTCTAGTGACAGACGCAACTAACTCTCTCTAACCTACACATTCGTATATGTTTATGAGTCTGATTATTTTGTTCAGATAGTTACTTCTATTTAGAGAATTTGTTTTTGTTTTTAAAGGATAACAAGTACTTTGAAGCATGAAAATTGTCCCACTACTAATTGTTGAATGCATTTTAAGGAACATTATTTAGATGAAAGTGTAGAGAAGATTGGATCCTTTAAAAACATGAGTTCTTCTATTCAGAAAAACACATTTATGATTAAAGATTAGCTAACAGCTTTCTTGGCATCTATTTTGCAATTTGCACTTTCTTCTTTGTTATATGAAATACATTTGATCTGTTGCATTCAAAGAATAGGACTAAAAAAGCAAATGCAAATCACACAAATATGTGGTTGGGTGAAGATGATGGGAAAGAGTCCCTCTTGATGAAGCTTAAGAGACTAATCTGAGAGAGAGTGTGGGTCGAAGCATCAACAGGAGAATCAACTCTGCCTTTCATTGTTGGTGTGTGTTATTTTTTTTTGGTGGGGGTCAGTCATCTTGTGCACTGTGTCTGGACGCAGTGGTCATCTGCCTTTTCGGGTTCTTTTCTGCATCTTATGATTTTATCAGCTTCTTATCGTGTTTCATGTGTGTTTGTGGGATAATTGGGTATTGTAGCCAGCCCTTTCTCTTACTTTGTGAATCATCTTAAATAATTCTTGTTATGAAATATAATATTTTGTTTTCTCACTTTAAACTTGTTTATGGTTTATTGTTTACAGTGGCATTCTATTGGGGTCGTTGGCTGAGGCAACGCAGGAGCACAGGTCCCTTACGACACAGCAGACCATCTTTAATGTAATTGGTTTCTGTTTTACAGTGGCTACTACCGTGGTCAGCACAGTTTATGCCAGGAGGAAGCTGAACGAACTAAAGGATGAAGAGGAATCACTACTGTAGTGGGAGGCTTGACTTAACTCAGAATAGCAGAGAATTCATTCCTTTGGAGCTGGATCAAGTTATGCAGTCAAAATAGTTCCAGGTTGTCGGGTGGTCTATTCTTTTTACCATCACCGCTATTGGTCACGTGGTGGTGTTGACATTTGTGACGTGGATGATGCAGGTAAACCACATCAGCCTTCTGGGAAAAGGCATACATTGTTTGAGTGTATATATATACAAAAACTGTTCAGATTAAACATTGTTCCACTGTTTATAGAATGAAGGAAAGCAATAAACTTATTGTCATTTCCATGTTTCCGGAAAGTAATTGAATGATAGAAAGATTTATTGCGATCAATTTGTATGCAGCTTTTAGTCCACTAGGATATACTGAAAACGCAAAGTGGTTTTACAGACTTCACTGCACTGGGTGTTTAACTGATATGTCTAGGGGCACCTCAAGAGCTCGAAACTGGATGGGAATACTTCATAGATGCATTTAATGGGTGGGTTTTTAAGGATTTTTCAACAATATGAACCAGCTGGTTTTGATCTTATTAAACCCATTGTTTTATAAAATACTTTTGGAGTTTCTTTCAAACTAGATAAGATGGGTGAAAAATCAGGACTGAAGTGACTAAAACTGGATGCCTCAATGGTATCAGGATGTATCAGTTTGCTATTAGTTTTGACATTGCAGCTCATTGGTTTGGAAGCCATTTTCTCAATGAGTGGGCCTTTATATTATTTTCTTTTCTACAGAGAAGTATTTGACGATGGAATTATAGATTTCCATCTTTGGAGAGCTTAGTGCAGCAAAGTTTGAAGACAGTGCAGCCAGAAAGTCTGGATGGTTTGTCTTCTATGACCCTTGACAGATTATGACATGAGTGTGGACTCTGGAGAGCAAAAAGGTGAAATCTTAGTTGCTACTCTTCATTTTTTAACAATAAAGATGCAAATGATTTAACAGCATAAGGTTTAACAGCAATAATAGCATCTTACTTGACCCTCCATCTACATTCTGACACCTGTAGTCATAAGGTTTAACAGCAACCCCAGCAGCCATTGATTTTCATTTGCCCCACCACCAGCCGCATGGGAAGAGTTAAATGAGCAGAGCATGTTATGCATTTATTCTGGTAGCTGGTAAGTATCAGATGGAGTGAGCCCACCTTAGGTTGATCACAGTTAATTGAAAATGAAAGGAAGGAGCATCATGGTTGTCTCTTTCGTGGTATTCACAGTCTGAGTCCGAATCCTCTATCCGTTCTGTTAGGGTAGAGGTCTCTACTTTCTTCAAGACTTGTGTACTGTAAAATTGAAGCAGAGCCCACATTTGAATGTTGATAAAATAAATAAAAAATATAAAATTTTCAATGGGCTCCACTCATATTGTGTGGTGAAAAAATATAAAAGAAACACATACCTCTATCTTAATAGGTAGAGGATCCAGAGACTCTGGTTTGATGACTCAGTTGCTAAACATAATTTTGTCCTGAGATTATATAAACATTATCTAAACTTAAACCCAGAATCTCGCTCCCCCAACCCTAATTTTTGCAAGGGATTTTAGGAGTTCAAAGCTTTTTCAGGGACTTCCTTGGAACTGTCTCTCAAAACATCATTTTGATTTGTGGTTTAGTGGACAAAGGGAGAAGAACATTAAACAGTGAAGAGGGTCGGTGGGTAGCTATCAATGCAGAATTCCTCTGCCACTAGGGTTATTATTAATAACACCTGAACCATCTCATGAGTGAGAGTAACTCCACCCATACATTTAAAGGTAATAAAATGGTCCCATCCCATGTTTGTAAAGTTTCTGAATTCTGAACTAACCATTAAAAGGTACGCAAAGTAAGAAACATACCAGTTGATTCCCCTTATCTGGGTATGCGTTCTGAAGAAGCTTCAATGCAAAAGTGAAAACCATCTAGTGTTGTCTTTGGGATCATCGTTTGCTGCTAAGTCTTCACTGCTGACGGATGAGCTGGCGTTATAGGGTTTCCTGTCAACTCAAAATGTTGCTGTTTGGTCAAGTCATCTACACTTAGGTCTTAGGATATGGTGTGTTAGAGAAAAAAAATTTCCAACGGAAAACGTTGACAAAAGTGAGTTCCATGATCAACTTTGTGTTAGAATCTATAACAGAAAAAAAGAGAAGAGTCGAAAAGAAAAGGAGGGAAAGAATCCCATGTGACCATTGATTTTCGATGAATGAGTCAGATCCTCCACCTAACGGTAGATCCATTAGGTACAAAGTTTTGTGCTTCTTTTATATAACTTTTATCACACATTAGGAGGGACCGACTTAGAAGTAGCTAAGTAGGTTCCCTCTTAATAGATAGACCTATAAATGGATCGGATTCTACTTAAATACACTTGTATCTAAATTCAAATCTAGAAAAAATTCAGAGAAGGCATTCGAATTTGAATTTGTAACTTTATTGGATATCTGATAATAATCAATCCGATAAACTATCCGATTATTGATTGGTGATTGTCACTTTTTTTCTTCTAATTTTTGATTTTCAAATTCTAATTTCAGCAATTCTTTAGAGAAAAATATCTAATATTTTACTCTAGCCGGATAATTTTTAATTTTTGATTATTCTTTATGGATTTCTCAATCCGATTATCATCCATTTTTAGAGAAAAAATGTTGAATAATTTACTCTATCCGAATAAATTTTTATCTAGATATTATCTTTCGATAAGTAATTATTCAAATCCGAATCTAGTTTGCGGCAATTCGAAAATTCTAGTATGCGGACCCTTAGCAAATACGAATAAATTTCCGGCTATCATTTACAAGTCTACTGCATATGTGTGGAGTGTGGTGTCCGGGGGGGGGGGGGGGGGCCCGGGGGTTTTTTTTCCCCCCCTTTTTTTTTCCATAGGAGTAGGGTCTCACCTGTGAAGAAAAGCGTTTGAAAGATAAATATGTGTTCTCTGGACGGAAAAGTGATCCAGACTTGACAGAAGATCCGTTCTATGGGTGAGTTGACTTCTAGATAAAAGTGACACTATCGTGGTTGACACGTGGGAGAGTGCTGGGTGGCCAACTAAGCTGCCAACTGTTCCATTTAACTAGAGGACGTTGTATAGGAGCTGGAAGCGGGGAACCAAATTAAAAGAACTCCACTAGCCCAAAAATCCAACGCCATGGGGAAAAAAAGATAATTTAAAAAAAAAAAAAAAAAAAAGCTGCGGAGATTCGCATATGGGGGGTAGCAACGACAAATGTGGAACGGACGGAAGTGGGGAGAAAAAGATTCTGGAAGAAGAGAAGACTCTCTTTCGAATGTCATTTCCATTTCCACCATCTCTAGAGTCTAGGGTTCCGTGCACCATCAAGAGCTAATTCAGAATTCAAACAAACCCAAAAAATAATCAGGAATTTTATTTATTAATCAGAAAAGACATGAATTAAGAATTAGCTTATCTGAACCAGATCTGTTGGTTTCCTTGGTGTTAATTTTGCAGAATGGTACAGACCTTAGAGGAGGAGGAGAAGAAGAGGCTGGATCTCGAAAGAATCCAAGACAAAGAAAACAAGGTTTACAGCAACTCTCTCTTTCGTTGTTATCCTTGTTCATCTTCTTCAATGACTGGAGGTAAGGAAGTAGTGTGGTTGTTGACTTGAAGGAATAGAATTAATGGAGGCGATTCGAACGATTCTGAGAAGAGAGAGAGTGCAAGAGTTTGGATTAACCACGTGGTTCTTCAGTGGTTCGCAACCGTAAGATACGGACTTCAAAAAGCAGCAGTTATTAAATTGGGGTCACCTTCACCTGCTCACTTTCCAGGCAATGCAAGTCTGTCAATCCCAACCCCCCACATCTCTCTCTCTCTCTCTCTCCTCTTCACTTCACTCTTCAATCTAGGTTCCTAACTTCTCTTGCCATTTCGCCTCTTTCTTTCTCTGTCTAGGGTTCGTTGCTGGGATATCCAACTTGATTCAATGTTTCACTATTTGAATTGAAAATCTCAAAGCGTGACATTGTCAGAAACTGAGAAGATGATGTTGTTTACAAGTGGCTATGAAGTGGCTATGAAGTGTTAAAGATCAAGAAACTTACGCTTTCATTACTGATAATGCCGGATCCGGAAGTGTAAATTTGAACACTAGAGGTGGGGCTCTTGTCTCCATTTCAGCGAGAATGAGAAGATTCCGGCGATTCTTGTATCGGTTTTCTCTTCTGTTCGTAATTTCATTACTGCGATCCACCGTTTACTCCTTGACGGAGAAGGAGATTCTGCTTGAATTCAAAGGGAATGTTACGGACGATCCTTTTAACAACTTAAACTCGTGGCAACCTAACACAAATCCTTGCAAGGATTTCCATGGCGTGTATTGTAATTCCCTAGGATTTGTGGAGAGAATAGTGCTGTGGAATACGAGTCTTTCTGGAAGTTTGTCGCGGAGTTTGGCTGGCTTGAATTTCTTGCGGACATTGTCGTTATACGGGAATCGGTTTACGGGTTCCTTGCCTCCGGAATTTGCAGAGATTGTGACACTCTGGAAGCTTAATTTGAGTACTAATGCGTTGTTCGGACAGATTCCTGACTATCTCGGAGATTTTTCGAATCTTCGGTTGCTGGATTTGTCGAGCAATGGTTTTACCGGAAAAATTCCTGACAGTCTCTTCAAGAACTGCTTCAAGACGAAGTTCATTTCTTTCGCACACAACAGTCTCTCCGGTTCAATTCCTCAATCTATTGCGAAATGCTCGAGGCTTATAGGATTCGATTTTTCTTTCAACAATCTCACTGGTAGTTTTCCTGCACAGATTTGTAGTCCTCCAAGCTTATCCTTCATATCCTTGGGAAGTAATTCTTTAGCAGGGGACATCCCAACGCAGATTTCGGCATGCCAAAGCTTGGAAGTGTTGGATCTTGGAAGCAATTTGTTTACTGGTTTGGTTCCTTTCGATCTTCTTGGACTGAAAAATCTCACCCGTTTCAACTTATCGTCAAACCAGTTCCAAGGGAAGATTCCTGAGATACAAACTTGCAGCGATCGACTGGAAGTTTTTGATGTTTCAAGAAATAGCTTAAATGGAGAGATCCCACCGAGTCTCACGAATTGCAGAAACCTAAGGACTTTGGATGCAAGCTTTAACCAACTCAATGGGAGTATACCGCACGAGCTTGGAAGCATTGAATTGCTACAGGTTCTGGATTTGCGCAACCTTCACCTTACTGGTGAAGTACCCGACGAGATAAGCCATTGCAGATTTCTGCTTAAGCTGTGAGTCCATTGTTTTTCAGCCCAATTTGACCTATACAAATATGATTTTCTTTGAATCAAATTTTGACACGACAAACTCGTTTTGCAGGGACCTTTCCGAGAATGCCTTACAAGGAGGAATACCTCCAACCCTATACAATGTGACATACCTGAAAATTCTCGACCTCCACCGAAACCAGCTCAATGGAAGCATCCCATCAACTCTAGGGGAGCTATCCAGGATTCAATTGCTTGATCTATCGGAAAATTTACTCTCAGAGCAAATTTCTGAATCCCTGGGAAATTTAACATTGCTGACTTACTTCAATCTTTCCTACAACAATCTCACCGGGGAGATTCCTGCCATTCCTACCTTGCAGAAGTTTGGTGCGGCCGCATTTTCCCATAATCCTGGGCTTTGCGGCCCTCCTCTTAACATGCGCTGCAACGGTGAAGGCAATCGCACCACATCTACTGAAGGGAAAGCCAAGTTACTGAGTGTTTCAGCAATAGTGGCCATTGTTGCTGCTGCTGTTATTTTCACTGGAGTTTGCGTGATCTCCTTCATGAACATAAGGGCTAGCAGGAAGAAAAATAACGAGGTGTTGGTTGTGGAGAGTACCCCGCCAGCTTCAACAGATTCAAATGTTATCATTGGGAAGCTGGTTCTGTTCAGCAAAAGCTTGCCTTCCAGGTATGAGGATTGGGAAGCGGGGACCAAAGCTTTGCTTGACAAAGATTGTCTGATTGGTGGCGGGTCCATTGGGACAGTTTACAAAAGCAGCTTTGAAGGTGGAGTCTCCATTGCAGTGAAGAAGCTCGAGACATTAGGAAGGATCAAGAACCAAGATGAATTTGAGCAGGAAGTTGGGCGTCTGGGCACTCTTCGACACCCCAATCTCGTTGCTTTCCAGGGCTATTACTGGTCCTCTACTATGCAGCTAATTCTCTCCGAATTCATTCCCAACGGCAATCTGTATGACCATTTACATGGAGGTGTAGGAGTAAGTTTCCCTGGTACCAGCACCAGTAGTGGCAGGAGCGAACTTTACTGGTCTAGAAGATTTCAGATTGCCCTTGGAATAGCGAGAGCACTTGCTTATCTTCACCATGACTGTAAACCACAAGTTCTACATCTCAACATCAAGTCCACCAATATACTTTTAGATGAAAAATACGAAGCCAAGTTATCCGACTATGGGTTGATCAAGTTGCTACCAATTTTGGGTACCCATGGTTTAACCAAGTTTCACACAGCTGTGGGATACGTTGCACCAGAGCTAGCTTGTCAGAGCTTGAGGTTCAGTGATAAATGTGATGTCTACAGCTTTGGAATCATCTTACTAGAACTGGTTACTGGGAGGAAACCTGTGGAAAGTCCAGCAGCAACTGAGGTGGTGGTTCTGTGTGAATATGTTAGGGGATTGTTGGAAAAGGGCACAGCTTCAGATTGCTTTGACAGAACCTTACGATGGTTTGTTGAGAATGAGTTGATTCAGGTCATGAAGTTGGGGTTGATCTGTACTTCTGAGGTACCTTCCAGGAGACCCAACATGGCAGAGGTTGTTCAAGTTCTGGAATCCATTAGATCTGGTTCAGAATCACAGTAGTCAAAGAGAAGATGGGGTCCCCGACCCCTAAAAGATTTGTTGGTTTGGTATAGATTAGGTTTCATATTCCAAGGAAGAAAATGGGACCCCGGAAGCACTTGGGTTGGGGGAGGGATATGGGAGAAAAGAAACATTCTTTGTTATTCTTTTTGTTTTTACCAACTTACCTTGAGAATTGAGGAGAATTCTTCATTGTTGAAATAAAATTAGTTGATTCTTCCATCACTTACAGTGTCATCGGGCCAAAGACCACCTCTTTTATTGTTTTTTGATTTTCAATGCCTCTCTTTGATAAGATTGGCAAGCCCAAAAATGGAGTGGTTAGAATCCATGTTGCATTAGTTGTAATATTTCTAACCCATGAAAAAAGGCTGTTGCATTTGTTGGAAAAATTTTCTAATCCACTTCAACTGCACTACATATTCCCAAGGTGCAACACCAGATTGGATATGCAATTCCTTGCAACTACCTCTTGATTGAATGATGGCTGGAGCATATCCCTCTAAGCCCGGTAACCAACAGCGAAGGGTGAGGCAACAAGGTGCAGTTCCATTTCTTTGGGAAGAGAAGCCAGGGAAACCAAAGAAAGAGTGGAAACCTCACTCTCAGGCTACAACAGTAACCACTCTTTTACATCCAGCAAAGCTTGTTGCTTCAGTTCCCTTCAAATGGGAGGAAAAGCCTGGGAAACCACTGCCCGGTTTCTCCCAGCCAGAACCGGAGTCACGTTCTCTTAATCCTTCCCCGCTTAAGCTTAGTGGTTTCCCATACCTTTCCATACTCTCTTCGAGCACATCATCCTCGATTACGGCTAGTCGCAAGACCAGCATATTTCAATGGAAGAGTGCAGATGACGAAGAAGAGGAAGGAGGAACATCTGAATTAGATCTTGACTCATTATGGTGTGACACGGATGAGTCTATTGCTGTTCCAGTGCAACAGACTCCAGTAAGAAGGGGAAGTTCTCAAAATGGAACCCCAACCTCACCAAGTTCTGAGACCGATAGTAATGCAAGCAGTTACGCAACTGGAAGGACAAGCCTTGTTGGAGCTTCCTTCTTAGAATGTCTTTTTCCCCTGATTTCAACAGATTGTGATGTCGACTTTGGCAGCAATGAAAAGAATGCCTCCCCAGAGCAACAGACCAAAGAACCCAATGGCATAAGTAAGCGCAATATACCAGTGAGAAGAACACCAACGCTTGGAGAGTTGATACTGATGAGCCGCAAAAGAAGTTGCAACTGGAATCCCACTCAAACAAGGAAGAAAAGCCTTGCGTTGGTTAATTCTCTATCCCAAGCCTCTGTTTTACCAATCTTGACTGCTATTTAAATTTGCAACCCTTAAAGAAATCTATTTAATTTCATCTTAATCAAAAGCATTCAAAAAATTGCAGCAGATATTTTGATCCATCTGATATAAATTGAATGATCAGGTTCATCACTCTAGCCTTCTGAGGTGACCGGGCTACAATTAGGACAGTCTTAGCTAGAAAATTCAAATAGATTAAAGAGGGAAGAGTGATCTTTATCTGTACAGTGAAACCAATTTTGCATAAGAATCATAATGTGAAATTTGTAAAAAGATTTCTAACTCTTTCCTGATTGCACATGGTAGGGACTCGTGAGGAAGAGCGCTTTTGGATGCTGCTTCTTCGGACCTGTTTGCAGGAGGATTGACAACTCCTCCAGGGGGCGAATGATGCAGATGCTGAAACCGCATAAGAAGAAGACTGGTCTTCCTTGTCAAGTTTTATGGTCCAGCTGAAATCCATTATTTGTAATTACCTTCTGAATCCCCTTAAGCTTCACCCTTCATCCCTAGACCATATCCACAAAAGGTCTATGTTCTTCATTGCAGTTACTTCCTGAAGCTCCTGTTTGGTTTCTTGCCTGGAAGTTCAGTTTTGATGCAGGAGTTACTTGTTCAACTGCAACTTTGAAACTATCAATACCAGAGCATTTCACGCTAACTGATAACTATATGTGATCTGATGCCACAGCTTGGACATTTAACTAAAATCATTCAAACTACGATTTGCAGGTTTCGGCGACTTTCCGAATCCGGTCCATAACTACAGGAATATCATTCTCAGTTAATGTAGTAAAACAACAACGGAACCATCCAGGTTCAATACAGTGACAAGAAGAACCAGGAGTCACATTGATCTTAGCTATGTTCAATAGTTTATCCCATAGCTCAAGCTCCCCTTTCTCACTGTAAGATCGGGTTAACCCACTCATGTTCGCCCAGCAGTAAAAACCCCCACTGCTCTGCATGCACTCGATGCCCAATTGCTTCATCCCTTCCACAAATGCCAAGTACATCCTCCGAATCCTTTTCCTATTGGTCTCAATATATTCCTTGATGAATCTTGTGTCTGAAAGCATTGAGATTAATAGTTGCTGGGTGGGAGCTGAAACAGAGCAGAACCTTGCCAATTTTTTAGCTGCTGCAATAACATTCTCATTGAAGGAATAAATAACCCCCACCCTAAAGCCAGGAAGGGAGAGATCTTTGGAGAGCCCATAGATTATATGAACCTTGCTCCTGTCAAAGTCTTCTGAATCAAGAACCTTGGCTATGCTCACAAATTCTTGATCTCCATGGGTGGAACCTGCAAATATTTCATCGGAGATGATATGGATATTCTTTTCTCTGGCAAAGTCTAGAAGGCTATACAGCATTTCCCAACTCATCAGACTGCCAACAGGATTTGAGGGGTTTGAAATAAGAACCCCACGGACTTTTAACCCCCTTTTCTTTGCTTGGTTGAATGCACGGTCAAGAGCAGTAATGCTCAAGTTAAAGTTATCAGTGCTGCGACAAGGAACAGGAATCAGCTCCACCCCAGTTCGCCACTTTATATCTCTGTCAAACCTGCAGATTATGCATCCAATTTAGCTTCATGACCCAATGGCAGTAGGATAAGAACTACATCAATTGAGAAGTGATAAAACAGCTACCCTGGATAATAAGGCGAGGGAACAAGAAATGCATTTCCAGCATCAGCCAGGCAGAAGCTGAGTATCTCAAGTGCAGGAGTTGCACCAGATGTTAACACAATCTGTGATGGGTTAAATGAAACTGATCCTTCCATGACTTGGGACATGAATTCTGCCACAGCCTGCAGAATAGATAAATTTGTTAATGCTGTGACTATGTAGTACATTCACAGAAAGAATCCTTCTTCATTGCACCTCATCCGCTCCTAGGCTCTTAGCCATTCGTTTATTTATAACCCCAGATAACATCCATATTGGTCAGCTAATATCAAACTCTGACACAGATCAGACGATACACAACAAAAACATGATTCAGAGTTCAGACTCTAGACGTAACTATATACTCAAATAACCAAGGATAAACGTTCACACAGACACATTGTTAAAAGGGGATATCACAAATTGAGTCATGCATAAAATATAATGATTTTTCTCTTCACCAACTTGAAATTCCATTGCACTGCTCACTATGCGTTTTCTGTACTAGTTACTTAATCCAGACCATCTAAAGAGTGCCACACTATGTGATAGAACCTAATAGTCCAATTCTAAGTACTTCAGTGAGCTGGAAGATAGTATATAGGAGGTATTTAGCAAGGATGGTTACTTTGAGTTTCCCAGTTAAATAATAATTTATATTTTCTTCCCCCCCCCCCCCCCCTGCATGCACCCTTTCCCATCCTCAACCCGATAAAAATAACAGCAATACAGGATTAAACTTTGGGCCAAATGTTCACAAAGTTTAAATATGGCAGGTTTGGCAGGTAGATTTGATTAACTATGTAGCGTGTGAAGTTAGACACAACACAGAAGCAAAAGACTCCATCCCACTTGCACAAAATAAAATAAAGCCTAGCATCATCATAGCCTTTATCCAAACTAAATGGGGTCAGCCAATTAAACAGAACCAAGGAACCAAGGAACCAAGTTAAATTATAAAATAAATTAAGAATCAGCTAGACACTTAAATAAGGTATGAAAACAAATAACAAACTCTTGTCATTAACTGTCCTTAATATATAAAACATTTAGTGAATTGGAAATGTCGACAGCAGAGTGGACATATCCATCAATGTTTACGAAAGAACTCTTTCGGTCCCCAAATGGTATTATTTGAACGGCATTGGACATTCCGACCTTGAGTGCATCCATTCTACATTGTGTGTCAGATATTTTAATATAGGCACATGGAAAAACCTTCCCACTTATAAAAAGTTAAAAAGGTCATCATCAGGTCATTAGGACTAAAAAATTTCCACGTTGCAGGAAAAATACCATGTAGAAACAAAAGAACTTTCTTCATAGAAGATTCGATTTTTGTTTGCATGCCTGTGTGTCCATAGAGCATTCTATTCACTCGTAGTTCAGATGAGTCCATCGACGGTTAACCGAGGAGGAATGTATCCAAGTTCACAGTTGCCTTAAAATAAAGTGAGAACTTAATTGAGGTTAAATTTGGTTGCTTTCCAGCAGTTTCTATTTTCAACTTACCAGTGCAGAATAAATGAAATATACCAAAACAAGTCTATATCTACTACTCAAAATAATAATAATAGCCAATCAGAAGATTATGACTTCTATCTTCATAAATCCTACTCCAATTTGAGTAAACCTAATCACATATTCCAAAGATCACACATTTATATGTGATGAAGACAAGTATTCTAGATATCATCCAAGTGGAAACAAAACCAAATGTCTCATGCTTTTATGATGATTGAATGGATTACCCAATACCATAATAAATTAGCACATAACTGAATAGCATTACTATTAACTGACATGGAACCTATCTTGGTCACTAAAGTGACAGATAATGCCACTCTTCTTGCAGATTCCCCAAATCCAAATGTACCAGTCACTGGTTTACTCAATACAAAGATGAACTTGTCTTTAACCACAGATTACATCAAAATGACAAAAGTTGGAGACCATTAAGCATGAATCAAAGAAAAGATTGCTGAAATAGACCATAATAAGTACAGAGGTTTCACTCTTTCTCAACCACAAGCATTGTACTTCTATATAGTGGCAATATAGAGAACATAACTAAATTTCTTCTACACCAAGGTTCAAGTTCAAGCCAATCTCCAGACTTAGGATGAAATATATAAAATCTACATCATGGAAAAAGCCATCAACTTGCACATTTTGGCATCAATTCTACTAACTTGCCTACTAGATTGTCAACCACTAAGATAGTTACCTTGTCCTCCTAGTTCTTTTGCCTTTTTTTCTTTTTTGGAGGTGTGGGCATTTATACTTAATGTCACAACGGAGTGACCAAGTCTAAAGTGATGTTCAAACTTCATACCACCTGTGGAAACACCTCTGGGACAAACAGAGCAGACTCATGGGAATGATTAAACGTGGCATTAGTATACCTGCAAGTTATAGAAGCACAGAAGAATGAACCTAATACAAGTCAAATTATATATTTTGATAATTGGGCAACCAGCTCAGTCCAAATCTTAAGACTTGTATCAGTGTGATATCATACACAGCCCATATAAATTCAGATATTGGGCGGAAGTGTTGAATCCTCTATCAGTATCCTAGATTAGCACTACAAAATGATATAAATCATGCAAAGGAACACCGGGAATCACAAGTTCAACCAAAACATCCAATTAGTCAACAATTGAAGATACTGCCTTACCACTTTGAATTCCATCAATCCGTCAAAAGGCTGATAAGTGGCAATCCCTCGTATACTCAAATCTCCCCCTCCCCCTGCGCCAAATATCGAATCCTTCATATTCTCATCCAGCCAATTTCGAACCAAATCCAACGATAACTACAACAACCAAAACAAGAAAGAAAAAGAAAAGATCCTAAATCCCCATCCGTCTCTAAACCACAAAAAAAAGATAAATAAACAAATAATCTCAATCGATGTAAGAAACAAAAGTCAACAAAATAAAACAGACCAATGCAAGATTACCTTATTCTCAGCCAATCCAAGTTGAATAACACCATCCGGATTGTTCAAAGCGTCATATGGATCCTCGGTGACCTTCTTGAGCCCAACATAGTAGGGAACATCAGCAGATTTCGCAATCGAATTAGCCCGAGAAGATATATAAGCCGGACCAGTCGATGACCTCGAGAAAATATTGGACGAAGACCTAAGTAATCCAGAAGGCTCAGCAAGCTGTCCTGATGACTGAGAAGGTGAAGGAGGAGACGACGCCGAAGGAGGAGAATTTGAACGATTCCTTCGAAGATAAAGCTGCAAGAAGTAAAAGAGGGCACAAGGAATCACTGACCCTAAAACAAGACCACCTCTGCCTTGAACAACCCCCTGCAAAGGTACTATTATTCTCATGGCTGTTCCTCCGCCTCCTCCACCACCACCACCACCGCTACTGGTGCCTTTGGAATCTTCGTCGCTTTCCGGTTGTTGCCGTTGCCGGAAACGGGTCATTATCATCAACGGTGAAGCTTCATGGAGTTCCAGAGTAGGTTACGCGCTGTAGTGTTATTCAAGGTGGTTGAGGTGAGATGAAGCGTGGGAGAAAGAAAGAGATGCCACAGAAGCAAGACTGAGCAGAGACGAGAGAGAGAGAGAGAGAGATTTCAGTTTCTTTATTTTCTTGATTTTGTTGGAGGGAACGATGAAAGTTACAGCTGGACCAGAAAGAGGCCTTCGAGAATTTTGCGCCGTTCCTTCTTTGGGGAGATCATGGATCTTTTCATTGCGATTTTCACGGCATTTGTCAATTTACTTTAGTACCCTTCAAGTGCTTTTAATTAGCCAAATGATCCTCTCATGATTATATGCTGACGCGTACACCGCTCCTTCACTGTATAAGATGAAATCAACGGTCTAGAAAGCAGGGCTTGGGACCACATTCTTTCATAGAGCGACCCTGCCCAAGCCTAAAGTGAGAGTGAGATTTACCATACGTAAATAAATAAATAAATAAAGAGACAAAAAGTGAGAGTGAGAGAAGAAAAGGGCCGGAGTGGGCCATATTTAATTCTTTAAGATAATTTTGAACCTCTTACATATTTTTTTTTATTACAGATAGTATGGTTGAAATAGTAACAAAAAAAAAAAACGAATCGAATGGTCGAAAGTTTACCCTCGACCATCTATTCCATCCAAATCCTACACAACTCAATGCTCTACATTAATTGTGCAACACTGAACCTTCATCCTTTATGGCCTGCTTCAAGACCAAACAAGTCCACCATCAATGCTTCAAATTCATTTCATATTTTTGAGTATATTTTTGTTTTTAGTTTACCCCCACGTAATCTTTGAATTTAGAATATATAAAATGTATTTCCTTTGATAAAAAAATTTTAAGATTATAACAAATTATCTTTTCAACCAAACAAAACTCCAGTGGTTGAGAATAGTTAACCAAGCATCTTGTTCACTCTTGCCGTCTCATAAAACTTTGACAACGTTAGTGGTTGCAATTTTTTTTAATACGTCTTGTTATATTTCTTGTATGTATGAATCATATTTGTTAAGTCATAATCATACGTCAATTTATATGTTTAATTCGTATCTTTAAAACCTACTTCGAAAAAGTCTACCATAGATCTACCATTTTGCATTAAATAGTTGACATTATAAAATCAATAATAATATATGAGAGTGCACACAATATTAAATGTCTTTTCATAAAAAGTGTCACAAGACTCACATTGCATTCTCTGCTGAGTAGACCTTATAAATTTCACGTTGAAGGTATTAGTTCTTACAACAACGCTAGGGGTTTGTAAATGTAATGTCAAAACAGTATCGAATCTAAGAACATGTCCAAGTAATATGCCTTATGCCCACTCATGAAGTTTTTTTTTTTTTTTTTGTGCACTCATGAGCTCATCATGATAACCTAATTAACAAAGATGCTGATGATCTTCAGAATAGACGGTTTGGTTCCTATTCAGTTTCCCCTCTAGTTGATGAGAATTTTTCTCTTTGTATTTCCCCTGCTCGTGTTTCCTTCTCTTGGATTTCTCGGTCTTTTAATTTAGCTGCTGATGCTTTGGCCCGTGGTGGTCTTTCTTCTAGCTCTAGGTGTGTCTGGCCTATGAGCTCTCCCTGGCTCTTGGACTTAATGCCCCAGGAACTGGGCTTGTGTAACCACTCTTTTTCTAATTGAAGTGTGGTTTACCAAAAATAAATAAATAACAAAGATGCGGCTTTAGAAACTTAGCCTTTACGTATATGTCTAGGGAGGGCTTTATGGTAATGTAGTATATTATTGACCGTTGACTAAAGGGTACAAGTTGAAGACATGTGTGAGATAATTTGTTGGTTTTGGAACCGAGGAATCTACAATTCTCCAATGGGCAAGGAATAAAAAAATTGCAGCGTGTGCCGCAATTCACTAAGATATTAGTTATTTGGAAACCGTTCTACTTCTTCACATGGTTTCAGATCTTGGTTTTGAATCGCTCTAACCTAATTGATCGGGTCGATCTTCCGTGAAGCTGAGGAGATTTCGATCTTGACCGTCTATTTTGATTTATAAACACATTGAAATGGATAGTCGAGATCGAAATCAAGAAAGAAATCTCAACCGTCAGCTTCACATGCTGCGCATTAAATGCGCAGCATTGAAGTTCGAATGCGCAGCATTGAAGTTTGGGCGATTGATGGCTACCACAAGTTTGTACTGAGGTGAGATTGACTTCAATGCCATGTAATTAATATGCAGTACTATCCACTGAATCTATTTCTTAAAAGTGTGAAAACACTTTTTTTTTTAAATGGATGGTCGAGATCTTGTCGACATTTGGATCTTGACCATTCACTAATTACACAACACCCAAACAATTTCAACAATGTACTGGGTGATATCGGAACAAATGACAATTGTCAAGGGTAAACTTGTCCAATTCTGAATTTTTAAGTCCATGGCTGTGACCGATAAATGAATGGGTTCATGAAAGGATAACACACGTGGCACAAGTAATGAGACTAGCTATCCCAAGTGAGTGAGGGAGTTGCGAGCTTTTGTATGGTTTGGGGAGGATTGATGCAAGTGGTACTAAGTTTGGTCGTTTGTGTTGGGAACAATCCAACAAATAAGACAAATCCAACCCAAATTTGTGGTCTAACGTCCTTGAAATTACATATTTCTCAATCTCAATTGTCAATAACTCAAAATTGGAATGGGCTGGTATGAGCCAACGGGCCCAATTACATTACATAGCAACAAGGCCAAACGGTCCACAATCTACTTTTTTTTTTGGCCAAGGTCCACAATCTACAATGCTTGTCTTTTTTTGCTTCTTCTACATAAAGCAAGATGAGCAAGACATTGGCATTGTGGAACATAAAGCCAAGGTGGAATTCATTTCTTAGTAAAGGCTAGCCTTTTTGGATCACCAAACAGCCCCTTAGGTTTACAGGCTACAATGTCAGACAAGTGGAAAGGGGGAAAATCGTATACTATGCACATCACTCTGCATTGCATCACTACAATATGACACCTGGACAATGCCAAATCAATGGTTGAAATTAAGAAAGTAAATTTCAAATGTAAAAACTCTGAAGTGGGACCTGTTCAATCTGTTTCCACCCATTTATAAAAACCTACTTGATTTAAAGAATAACTCCAGCTGAGACTCTCTTCTTCCTTCTCAATGTATATCATTGGTTCAATGTATATCATTGGTTCATTAGCAAAACTTCAAACAGAGCATGGTAGGTAAACGCATTAACGAGAACCCAAAAACTCAAATCAAATTTAATTTTTCCTCAACCTTTGAATTTTAGATTTGAGACCTTAATACTTGAGGAAGAAGACGATAATTGCGAAGGAAGAAAGGGATTCTAACTTTCTAAGCAGTGGGAGCTTTGTTTAATTGGGTGAGTTTATATAAATGGACAGATATAGGTTAAACTAACTTCACTTGAGGGTTTTTATCATTTAAATTATTGTTTTAATCCCAACCATTGATTTGGTATTGTCTGAGTGTCACATAGTGGTGGTGTACTGAAGAGAGATGTCACAACAGATGATTTTTTTTTCTTCGAGAAAATAAACTATCCTATAAACTCTATCAATCAAAAGAGAATTGATAAAATTAATATTACATATACGGGATAATTATTATTGTTCCATTGTACTCTGATTTTATTACTATTTTATCTCTTCTACTTTTTAAAATTGCTAATCTAATCTTTAACTTTGTCTAAAATTAATAATGCCCCATTTCGTTAAGTTCAATTAGTTTATTGATGATGTTGCATTTATATATTTTTTTTAAAAACCCAAAAATAACCCTACAATTATCTCTTAATTTATTTACTCTTTTGCAAGTTATAATACTATCATTAATTAACTATGGAGAAAAATTAACTTTAAATTAGATTTTTTTTTCTAAAAGGAAACTACCGAATAAAGAAAAGACTTGATTTTTCTTCTCTTAAAATAATTTATCGAATAAAGGAAATATGTGATAACCAACGGGGATTGGTCCAAGTGGTAAGCAGCTTGGTCCGCTTAAGCAATGTTCTAGTATCCAATCCTTGTGGATGCAAAAAATTCCTGCTGGGAGACTCACCCACCACAGCTAGGTGTGCGACGCGGGTCGAACCCCAAACCGAGGCTGGCAACAAAAAAAAAAAAAACAAAGGAAATATGTGATTAAATAAAAATTAAAATAGAAACTAAAATATTAGGAAATATCAAATGTAATTCAAAATTGAAAATTGAAAATCTCCTAATATATGCCAACCATTGTACAAAGTGTGTGGTCCTACTAAAGCCAAAATTTATTGTAAAATATAAGATTTTAAGGATATAATTGACATTCAATATAGTTTTTAAAAACGAGGGTAATGTCATATTTTTTAACTTCTTAATTTTAATGAAGGGCAAAATAGACTTTACATATTTGATGTTAACAATCATTTAACACCGTTAGAAATGAGGAGGGCAACAATAATTTCATAAAAAAAGATATTTGATTAGTAATAAAACCAAAGTATAAGGGGGTAATAGTAATTATCCCTACATATAATTATTGTAATAGAGAACAGAAATAAATGCCATTAATGTATTTTCCTGAGATTGTAGGACAAAATTGTCCATCCAGCATTGTTTTTGGGTGGGGTTGTTTGGTGGGGAAAGGGGGGGGGGGGGGGAGGGAAAGGGGGGAAAGTGCGTATATTTAATTTTTTATTCTTTTTTTCTTGGGGGGGGGGGGGGGGGGGGGGGGGGGGGGGGGGGGGCGGCGCGCCCCCCCCCCCCCCCCCCCCCCCCCCCCCCCCGCCCCCCCCCCCCCCCCCCCCCCCCCCCCCCCCCCCCCCCCCCCCCCCCCCCCCCCCCCCCCCCCCCCCCCCCCCCCCCCCCCCCCCCCCCCCCCCCCCCCCCCCCCCCCTTATTTATTTACAAGTTCGGTTTTGTTAGAAAAAATGATATAGGCCAAGGGGTGGAGCTTAGGAGATCGAACCCATAATCTCCTTGAACTTAATGCCTCTATAAGGAGGCTACACCCACTATCCACGCAAATGGATGATATGGTCATTAACGGATACACCTTGGCAGGCAAATTCCGGTCGGATTGACCAAATCGAACCGAACATTTCAGCCTGAAAACCATTTGTGTACTGACGGACCGAAAACCGAACCCACACGCAACCCCAAACACTCTGTAAAGATGAAAAATAATGTGTTCTATTTATGGATTTTTGATATTCTTTTGATAATTTATTCTGGAATTCTTGTCTTTTTGCTGAAAATTATTGTGTATTCCGATAAATGAACAGGACAGATATGTCATTTCACCTATGAGGCGAATTAATGTACTTTATTCACGGCACCGAAACACGACTTTTTGGCCCAGAAATCACAAAATTCTGTCACGATCACGTCCCCTCACTCCCAACTCCTCATTTCGATTTAAATATAGATTGGCATTACGACAGTTTCGCGAGGATAGATTCGTCAACAGCGTTGAAAAGGAACGTTACCGATTTCGATGCGAATTAATATTTATTTTAAATAAATTTCGGAATCCCGCTAATTCAAATTTTCGTATTGTTCTTACCATTCAGGCCGCATTGCCTTCGACGGAATCATCGCCGGCACCTGCGTTAAGGTTTCATTCGCATTTCTCAGATTTAGGGTTTAAGAAGATTCGTTGCAGGAATTTGGAGGGGATTCGGGGGCAACAAGAACGAATCCAGAAATCTCAATGGCGGCTTCCTCCGGTTTCTTGGATTGAGAATCTGTACTAACCGGCACTATTGTAGAGTAGAGAGTGTAAGTGTGGACTGAGATGGACGAAGAAATGGAAGATGTCTTTGGAGAAGGGTTTTCTTCAGTGGAAATAGATTTCGATTACGAGTTTGACTCTTATCGTTACATTGATTTGAGTAGGAATGAAACGCCTGCGGAGACTCGAGAAGCGGAGCTGTGGTTTGAAACAGCTGGGAGTTATCCCCCTTCTCGTGAGTTGTTTCAACTTTATTTTTCTTTTCTTCTGGATAAATGGTTTTTTGTGGCCTTTTCTTTTCTTTAATCTTGATCATTTGTTTCCACTTGCTTGACTGTCTTGAGCATTTCTCAATCTGACTTTGGTGTTTATGCGAGAAAATATTTAGGGGTCGTCTTCATTGTTCAAGATTACACTGATTTCTTCATTTTTAGTGACAATCTGTAATTTTCGGCAACATCTTATCCTGGGCAAGGTTTCTATAAACGAAACCAGTCAACTCTTCCATTCCTTCTCAACAATTTCCTTGCCGTTTTAGTTAAAATCTCTTCGTGTCTAATGTTTTGAGTGATTAAGTTGCGTCAAGTACCCAAGCTTAGTTTTTGTTGTGGGACCCCATGTTCTTGCTAACTTTATTAACTAGAGTTTTCACTTTCAGGTCTCCAAGTCAGTATTCGATCAAGCCATGTAGTTGAATCCATTTAGTTGGGACAAGGCTTGTTGATGTTGTATTTTCGATGAATAGTTTGTAACATTTCCGTTTGACAAAATTTAATTAATTAATATTCTTTTCTGAACCCTGATATTATTTGTGTGGAGAGATCACGTTCTCCCCCACCCAACTCAGAAACATGTAAAGAGATCTGCACTTATCTCGTTGCTTTATACCTTTCCTCCTCATTGTTCTGATAGAAGTTAGTCATTCAGGGAATTGATTGACAATTTGGTTCCTTTATTCATTTTTGTTGAATCACTTTCAGCTTTTGCCGAGAAGTTGAAGTGGAGCAAGATTATCTTTGTGGAAAACATAAACACCTCTCCAAAATCAAAAGATGTGGAAAATGGAGGTTCCACTGCCTATTGCTTAGATGTTGGCACTGCTCCAGATTGCTCTGCATTAGATGAAAATAACCAAGGTATTTACAGTGGTTAAACTTCCAGAGTACTTCATGCTTTTAGTTTTCATTCAAGCTATGTGCATTTTGTGCTGCATTCTAAGAATTCCATCATGCCCTTGGTGTTCATTCACACTATACACATTTATACTGAACTCTATGGTTTCCAGTCTCTCAGTGGTTCTATTTCTGATTTTGTTTTAATCTAGAAAACTGCTTATATTGGCATTTCAAAATGATTTGTTATCATTGATTGGTTTATTCTTTAACTGGTAAAAATGGATCATCATAAAGTTGTTGAAAATTTTGATATGCAAAACATTTCAAATGACTGAAAGCCCGAACTTGCTTCAGACCTTGCAAAGAGTTTTATTTGTAGCTGATAACTAAGAAGACTTTTAGTCAAAGATTTACTGTTTTACATGGAACTTGGCATTAATACTTTAGTTGGGCAGGTTTCTTAATCTTTTTCCAATATGTCCAGCCTTCTCTTTCTGAATCTTTGGCTAAAATTTCTTGTGCTCACCATGTGCGGAGTATTTTTGTTTTAAATGAGACAACTAGCTCCACTTGAACTTCTCACACCCAAACCCAACCTTAAATTGTCAACCACAAATCTTTAAGTTCTTTGTAGGGGATGGTTTTCAGCCAAAAAGATTTAGCCATAGTTATTGTTGAGTACAACAATCAAATGCGAATGCTTTTTTCCCCCCCTCCAGAAAACACCTGGTGGATCTGAAAATTGAAGAGGTTGGTAGACTTTAACATCCCTGTAGGAATCTTAAAATATTGATGACTAATGCTTTAGAAGGGGCATAGATTTTCTTTCTAATTTGTATATTGTTTTTTATTGTTTTTATAGATCATGAATGGACGAGTAATGGAGACTTCAGGAACTTAACAGGTGGCAATCCACAGAAAATTAAACATGAAGAACAAACACTGACAAAAGGTATTAATGTTTTATTCCCTATGATGACACAGGACATTTCTATTTCTTATATTTTGAGTTTGACATGTTTGTTAATTTCAGAATCAAGTTCAATCGTTCCGTCTCTTTTTCTTCCTGGACCATGTTTTTCCTTGTATTAAGGATATTTCAAGTCAAAATTAACCAACATATTCCTTATATTCTCTCTCTCTCTTATTTTTTTCTTTTTCTTTCCAGGGCTGGCATTTTATAATCATATGGCTGAAGATATTCCAAAAGCTAAAATAAAGCATGCAATCAAGGGACCTTCCCATAGGAGTTCTACTTTAATGAAACCAACTGCAAGCCATCTGGCAAAGCAAAATGGACCACGAGATGTCTGCGGTTCTGGCAGACTTTTTGGGAGGTTTTATTTCTTTGTTTTAGTTTATTGTGTAACTTCACTTTAAATAGTGTTCTAGTATAACTTCAGATTACATGTTCTAAACATTTAAAACCCAGATCCAAGATCCAATAAAAGTTGTCAAAGCCTCCCCTGCTTCCTTATTCTCATTTGTTCTTTGTAGGTCTGGGAAGCTATTTCTTCAAAACAGTGGGAAGAGCATGGATAACTCCTCTGGTGTTGAAAATCAAGCTGCTAAACGCCAGAAGCTTGAAGGAGGCCTCTTACAGAAGGTGGACCGAAATTCATTATTTCCTTGTTGGATTCCACACTTAGGATAACATAGGAGGACTCTTGTTGGATTCCATGCTCGTTTTGAACTTGTGGGTGATGTAAAATCCTGTTAAATTGGTATAATGCATAAACATGTGCTAAGAGCTGGTGGGACTTGGCTGGCATTATTGAAGTGGTTTTCTATGGGGATCAGTAAGAGAATTTAATAATTGGGCATTCTTTTCTGAAGAAGGCCACTGATTTATGTTTTCATTTTGCAAACAGGTAGCTGGAATAAAGCAGCAAGCTATTCTGACACACAAATTGCCAAAGAAGGTGATCTATTTTTCATGTTTTATGGCAGCTACTGATTATGGGCATTCTGCCTTAGTCTTTCAACTGATGCATCTTATTTTTATTACTTTTTGGGGGCTATATTTGGGTTTCATTTGATATATAACTAAAGTCTAATTTCCATTCTAACACTTTTGGATGAACTAGCAGGAAAGACCTGTTGAGAGTAATATTTTGCATTCGAAACTTAAACTCACTATCCCAATAGAGCCTGAACTGGAGACAGCACATAGGGCCCAAAGAACTTGGTATACTTCTTTATTTGGAACCTATGTAAATACTTCATATTGCTTGTTGCTTGATGTGGTCTGTTTACTTATTTTTTTTCAAATATCTAAAGCCGATGAATTCAATTTCTTTTTATTAGTTTTAGATCAAAGAAAAATGCTGGGTTGGAAGAACATCAGAAGCCAACAACATGTACATTCAAAGCACGCCCTTTGAACAGAAAAGTTGGTACCTTCATTTTTCCCCCTTTTTTAGAGTGAGGAGATGGAGGGGAAGACGGAAACCATTTGTGCAGCAGTTACTAACTTTCCCAATTCGTTATTTTCTTGTGGGCAATTTAGATACTTGAGGCTCCTTCATTGCAACATGTTCAAAAAACCACACCACGATTGCCCGAATTTCAGGTACATATATTGCATTTCTCCAGAGCCTTGCCTTTTAACTTTATCAGTTGCTTGCCTTCATATTGGTGCAAGGTCAAGCAATTGCTTCGAAAAAACATCTTTTAGTTAGATTTTGGTTTTCATTATTTCATTTTGTTACATTCCATCTTAGGAATTTCATTTGAAGACTTCAAAGCGGGCTCTACAACACTCTACATCTGCTTTATCCTCACAAGCTTGCACTAAATCTGATAAGGTAGGTCCCCATATCTATCTAGCATACACATCATTACCTCCACAAGGCTGATAAGCTACCATTGCCACATTATTAATGTTTGATAGAAGTTATGTCATTGGCTGCTGTTTATGTTTAATGATTCATTTATCCTTTTCCACTGTTAGGAATTGCTAATAATAGTAAGCATGCCATTGTAGGTTGATGTGGATACCAGTTCGGTCACCCATAATGCGACCATGGACGCAAAAAGGTATTAGCATGCATCCATAAACCACCTTGGCCTTGGGGATTCACATGCATAAATCTATTTTTTTGTATATCCATACTGTGCCTTTTATTGTGAATGATAGATTATGCACTCTTTATGATTATCAGGTAGCAGGTCTCATCATGTACCGACTAGTCCTTTTCATTCTTTCTTTCTCCTGGTGGCTGCATGGACTTAATTTTAATAACTATATGGTCAAAGAGCAAATTTTCCTGCTTTGACTGGGTCGTAACAGATGCCTTTTTTTCTTTTGAGTATGCTCAGATCAAATCCTGGTGATAATCCAAAGGGTAAATGTGAACCAGCACACCAATTTAAGGCTCGACCTTTTAATAAGAAGGTGGGATGGCAATTAGCAAATGCATTTTTTTTGGGAGTTATAAAATGCTAGTGGTTGTTGTCATTTATTTACCATCTTAATATTTGACTCCAGATCTTTTCAAGTAAAGGAGACATTGGTGTTTTTCGGAATTGTAAGCGGGAAATAACAGTTCCCATGGTAATTGAGTACACTTTATGGTCAGTTTGGTGCCTTATTAATTCTTTGGATGCCTTTTTGTTAATTATATTTTCAACTATCCACAGGAATTCAATTTTTCAACAGATAAGAGGTCTCAGCATCATCCACCCACAGATCTTTTTAACAAGGTAAAATGTAAACCTATGAATTCAAATATATTTTGCTGTTTTTTTTTTTGCTTATTGCATAAATAAGCTTCACACTACTCATGTCTCCCTTTTTGGATATGTGTGTAAATTTTAGCTGTCGCTTACATCTGAACTCCAGCAGACTACTGTATCTCAGCCGAAGTTGGCTTGGTCTAATTCCACACATGCTCAGGTTTCCTTGATCACTTGTGACACCTTAAGTATTGAATTTGTGAACTATTTTTACAGTTTGATTGCCTTGGAGTCTTAATCTACCTAGGATTGAGATATGTTAATTTTGTTTGATTTGAAGGGCTTAAAGGAAAATACTCCAGGTCCATTCCAACAAAAACATGTGGTACATATGAGATGCTTATATTCATTATTTAGCAGTCTGTATATTATTAAACAGGGTACTTTGAATTGACCAAACCTCCAAAACTAACAAATCTCGACATGAAGATGGCAGGAACGAAAAGTGGAAAGCCACATATAGTTGGGGAGAAGCAATCTCAGTCGTGGTCACAGAGAAGAGAAGAACTCAGAACCCAAGGCAATATGAACAGGTAAGCCATAAATTGCCAAGCTATTAGGTCAACTTGATCTTGCAATATGCAGTATGTCATGTATATTTCAGATCCCTAAAAGTGGTTTGCCTTGTTATAGTAGCTGTTAAATTTTTAGTTCAAGATGTGATGTTGACTGTTAACAACCTGACACATCGGTTTGGTTTTGCATGATAATCCTTAATGGTATCCTTGTAGCAAGCTGCTGATACCATACGTATTATAAGTAATCCATAACTAAAATGAAGTTATTTATTCATCCAAAATAAAAAAAATGAAGTTAGTCAAGGACCCCTTGACGTTCGAATTGCATCTCTTAACTCTTTAAACAAGACAGACAGTTCAATGTTGCAGCAACTCTGGATGTGTGTGCTTGCAAAAGGATCAAATTTACATGTCCAATTTAAAAATGACTGATTTGTTACCCTCCGGACAACTTACTCATGATGAATTGAAAACTGTTCAACCAACCAGTTAACTTTCCAACCCACTATGTCTTGCATGATACTCATATGATCAACTGAGACAAAATGAAGTTGGCTAACTGAACAAGAGGAAAGTTTTTGGAAAAAATCGCTCTTCAAAGTTTGAATTTGTGAAAGTCTTAATTCCCTCCCATGAGATGGTTGAGTATGTAAACATCGAGGAATTCCAGGATTTCATTTGTCTGGTGATCCATTGTTGCATGATATAACTCTTGGTAAACTACTTGAAACAAAATTATGGTCGGAGAACAAGATCCTATTCAAAAGAAATTTCAATTAATAACTTTAGAAACCTATATTAAAAAAAAAAAAAAGAAAGAATAACTTTCATGATCAGAAATCCAATTGACCAACTTGAGTTTTACACTCACTGAATCTGTCATTGTGAACAATAAAAACATTTGCCAAGCATTTTATTTGGTTGTCTGAAGGCATTATATTGTTATAGATGCAGAAGTTGAGACTATTTGGAACTACATTTTGCATTGCAAAAATTAATTGAGTGAAAATGAAAAAGTTGTCCTATTATACTAGAGTTTCTGAACTTGTCCTTGATTTTCGACAGGAGCTTTGGCATCCGCTGAGAGTGAAGATGCAATTATTTGTGCATGTTATCAAATGGTAATGATGAATTTCAGTTTTTGGGTTTCCATGAAAACTGATGGATGGACCAACATGATAGCTCCTTTTTTTGGGACACGAGATCTTTTGAAAGTCAATTTGTGCTGCGGAATGTTGAACTGGTCAGCACAGTAACTAAGGTTTTCTTGACTAATCAGTGTCCTGGAAGTCAGGGTCTCCTTCCTTGCAGGGGCAAGTTTTCTGAAACTCCTAGCAATTTAGAAAACAGGTAGTCTTTGTTCCTTAATAAAATGTAAAGAGGCCAGAGTTGTACAGTTTATCAAGGGCTCAATTTTTGTAAGCATAGGATATGTAACTTTTGCGAAGCGACATCACAAAATGTAGTACATCAAGTACATGTAATGGGAAGTTATTTTACCAGAAGGAATGGTACACTTCTTCTTTTTCTGACGTCTTAAATCTTTATTTTAAGTAGCAGCACTAATCTGGAATTCTCTTTGTCAATGAACTATAGCTGTTTCTCTTGTCTTGTGCATTTGTTACCTAGTTTTCTGCCACGATGAATGACAGGGGCTCTTCCCTGCCAGAAGAAACTTTCTTGCAATTCCACTGAAATATCAAAGTATAACAGAGAGCAACCATACTGACTTTTGGAAACTGGAAACTGGCATTTTGCCACTATTTCCTTTCCAGGGGATCATTGTGAATAGATCAATGAACAAGATGAAGAGGGCTCATTTACGTGAAAGAGTGCAGATCACCGAAAAAGAGTTAAATTTTAGTTTTCATGATAGTATGTTTCTTTTCACCAGTAAGGGCTACTTCACTTTGATGCAACCATACTGACCAAGGTAGTAGGTGATGGAATTCATTTATATTGCAATCTTTTTCTGGATTTCAACTTCTGTCATGAAAAACCAGATATACAATGAGAGACATGAAGTCAGGGTTCAAAGTGCTAAATGGTGGCCACAAGTCATTGTGTTCTTCATATTTGACTTCTGCTGTTATGTGCAGTTTGGTTTAGCCTTTCTGGTAGACATAGAAATACAGATTCATGGTTCAAAATGATACCGTAGTAACTAGTAAACAATTACAATCATGCAGAAACAATTCCCTTCTCATATTATCAGAACTCAGAAGTGTGTGTGATTCAAATGAACCAGTCTAATGGCATTTATTTCTCATTAGCCTTTTTCCTCCCTGCCTTTTTCCTTATTAACCGATAAGTTGGGCTTAGCTATTGACTTTGTCCAGCGCCTTATATCATAGGCCTTCTTGAAGGGTTTCTTCTCTTTGCCATTCATTTTGACATTGCTATTATTATATTTTCTAGTTATAGCAATGGCAAGGTCGTTGGGAAACAACGAATGCCAAACAAAAGCATGAAGGAGAGTGGAAACAAGCAGCACAGACACCATTGCTGAAGACATGAAGGAAAGAGTAAGCGCAAGAACCTTGCTTGGTATACATGGGACCTGCTCTGCATACTTGATGGTTGCCAATGATGCAGTCGTCATCGGAAAGGTATAAGACCACCAGGCCACAGAAAACCTGTAATATTTCATGAACCCATTTGTTAGTAAACTTGAAACAAGCACAGAAACACCTTGAAAGAGAGAGAAACAATATACCACTCACCTAAATCCTGTGAAGAAGTTGATGCGAACCACAAGTGAACAATAGAGAAACAATGCAATGAAGTAACATGTTCGCGAAAGCCCATCAAATTCGTTGTAAATTTTCTCCCAGGCAATGCTTGCTGCTGAAGGAGCAGCTATGAACATGGAATAAACAGGGTGCAGTTCCTGAGGCAAGGCCTCACTGGATGGCAATCTTTGATACAATGTAACAAAGACCACAAGGTAATGTGCAAAACCAACAGCCCAGAAGAACTTTGCAGCCTCTGGCCATCCTACACTGGAAGCCAAGATAGAACCCACAAAGTTTCCAACCACAGAGAGATGTGTAGAAGGGTTGGCGACCTTAGAGAGACGTCTCTTACCTCCAGAGAGCCATTGGCCATAGATCTTGAGCTCAAGGATGAACAGAGGAGCCATGAAGGCACACCAAATTGCAGGGTGAAGACGCTGTTGGGGTGGTGAGATTACGTGAGGGACACCAAGAGCAAGGAACATACAGACGATCCAAGGTGCAAAGAAAAAATTAACTCTAACAGGGTGGAAGTATTCACGTCGAACAGCTTCGAAGTAGAATATGCATTTGAGTGCGTAGATGAAGAAGAAGGAGACAAGGACGGTAAGGGCCAAGAGCCAGAGGAGCAGGTTGATGAAGAGAGGTATGTGGAGGAAAGATGTTGCTGGGCTTGTGGCAAGAGTGCGCCATAGGATGGCTTGGCTGCTCAGACCCAGACAGATACCGAAGCAGCCGATGGGGAATCGAAGGAGGAATGGCCACTTCTCGTCCTTTGGCAGGAGAATGTCTTCGTATTCCTACACAGGTTGATTGCACAAAGCACAACAAGGTAAGACCATTATCCAAAACCATGTTCTTGTTTTGTAAGTTCTTAACAACCCACCAAGTGTTTCAAATTGCTCTTCCTACACTCTCCCACTATACAAAGGGAGTGGGCCTATATATCTGAATATAAATAAAATAATTCAAATGTAGGATTCTCAATGGGTCCCACATGGCCTATCCCTAGTGTGGTAAAGAAGCGTGCTCCCTAGGGGCGGAGCCAGGATTGAACATGGAGGGGGGCCGAATGTATGTGGGCCAATGTGGGACCCACTGTAGGTCCCATCTCAGAATATATTATTATATTTTAATGTAGAGTCTACATTAAAAATTAGGTAAATTAATAGAAAATTCGTGAGTATGAGAGTGAATAATTTTAGAAAGAGAGTGAATACCTGATGTGGAGAAGATTTAGGAAAATTCCAAAGTTTGCTAACAACTTCAATATTTTGTGAGACGTGTGAGAAAAAAAAGGAGAAAAAATAGGAATAAAAGAGGAGATTCATGAGAGAATAAATATAAATGAAAATAGGAGAGAATATATAAGGAGAAATTCATGGATCGTGAGTTAGTTTTTAATTAGAATTTAACATTTTATTCCTTAAAACTAGAGATTTAATGATAACCATTAGATAGAGATTATGAATGAAATTTGCACCAATCATCTTTATTTTAAATTTTTATTTTTAATTTTTGGAGGGGGCCAAATAGTGGTATTTTACATTTAAAGATAGAGAAATAAGGAAAAAAACAAGGATCTTTACAATTTCAAAAAATCCGGGGGGGGGGGCCATGGCCCCCTCCGGTCCCAACGTGGCTCCGCCACTAGTCCCTTGACTGGAGTTGATCCAAGATCGAGTGTTTTTGTTTTGAAAAAACATCAGAAATAGTTTTGATCGTGTTTTGGAAGCAAAAGAACATTTTTTCGCATTTGATAAAACTTACTTTTAGAAACAAAAACATTATCAACAGGGTTTTAATAGGGTTCTTATGTTTAGAATGTCAAATTCTAAGAATACCATCTCTAAATTTTTTCACTCAAACTTAGCCTGCATGCATTTTTCCCTTGGAGAAACAAGCACAACAACAAATAGTTGTCTCTCAAAACTGCTTCTTGAAGCATATATTTTAATTTACATTTTAAAAATCACTTGAAACAAAAAAGTTTTATCAAATGGTTTTCAACTGATACTTTTGTTTTAAAAGGCAAGAAACACCAAGAAACTGTTTTTCAGTGGGCTATGATATCAGATTGATTAATAGCCAAAGGAAATACAGAAAAGTGTTCTGGTTGGCTTGGCTTTTGGCATTAGCCCATTGGGTTTTGAAAAGTCCGGTTCAATCCATCCCTCAACCCCAATCTGAACATCAACAATAATTTAGAGTTTAAGAAGTCTCAGGAAATTTGAATCTGATTAGTATTGAGTTACCTTGACTTGGTCGAGTTCAGCTCCTCTCAAAGCAGCAAAGTATCTCCCAGCAGACACACTCTTGTTGTCCGGAGGTTCAAGCCCTCCTGAGACATCATTCTTCTGAGAATCCATCTCTCGCATGGGCAACAAAGATTTTTGCTTACTCAAGGTAGATTTCGTCCTGAACATATTAAAATCTCCTTTCCTTGCTTCACCACCAAATCTACTGGCTGAACCTAAACCTCCTAAGCTTCGACCACTTCTTTCAAGTGTTCTGGTTTCCTTGCCTTTCTCTGTTGACTCCTTGCTGAGTACAGAAAACCCAGTCTCTAATGAGACCTGTCGACTTAAACTGCTTCGCTGCTTCCTCATATCTCTTAGCTTACTGGGTCTGTTGAATCTCTTTTCTCCCCTGTTTGCCATTTTAGTTTTTCCTTGATCTTCTTCTTCAGGGAATACTTCATGAATGTCCACTACTCCATCCTCTAGAATGATTGATTTCTTCTCTTCCATGGTCATCTTTCTTTGCTGTTCCAACAAGCCTTGACAATGCAAAGGATCCCAAAAGATTTCATGTTTAGAGGGTCCTTATAAGCTTTTTGTTCTGCTTTTATATTGTCACAAGAGGAAGAATCGCAAGTTCAGGTGATGCATGATCGTTTCATAGATGAGAGCCAAGACTTTCTTCTGCTTCATTTTCTTTCCATCTTTAAGGTGGATCATTTTGAGATGTATCCTGTGATCTCAATCAACTTTTAAATTTTCGTGGCTGAGAAGCTTATATAGTTTCCTGAATTCAAAGAAACTTAAAAAGCAAGAAAGGGGTCACGGTTGGCTTACCGGTGAATCTGACTATGTAAAAGATTTTTCACTGGTGAAATTTTATGTGTTCAGGTCAGAAGAAAAATTACAAAATCTTTGAGAAAATGATATCAGTAGATTCATATTATTAGTTATGTAAATGGCTGGTCTAATGAGTAACAAATGCAAGTTGGAAAAGAAGAATGAACAACTTCTGATCCAAAGGGATCTTTATAAAGCCAAATGACATGGTTTCTCTCAAAAGCAAGGCACAGGAAAGGTTGAACTAATTATCCCACTCAAATAACTTCACTGATCAGTCATTGGTGTTTTCTGTGTCATTTGGAATGCTTTGAGAATCTGTGTCGATCACCAACCCCTGGAAGTCACAGGAAAATATATCAAAACTACAACACATTACAATTACTTCCTCTAATCAACTTCTTCCCCTTCCATTTCAGTGTTGGCTTTCATGATCCAAAAATGCTGAGCAACCTGAAGACTTACAAGTTACAAGGGCTACCCTTTCCTACCAAAAACAAAAAAAAACAAGGGCTACCCTTTACTGCTTAGTTTTTATAGGTGAATTATTAAATCCCAGCAGAGACATTAATGAGTCACAACCAAAATATGACAATTCTGATGTGTAGAAGGATGGAAAAAAAAATATACTTTAATGGATGTCTCAATTCTCATTCATGATCCCTCACGAGCTCTACTCGGGTGTTGTGCAATAAATGCATAGCAACTGTTCAGATTGAAACTTGTGATCAGCTCACTTCGCAATTAAAGTTTATCCCAAAAAAAAAAAAATCATTTCACCGAGACAAACCAAGTAGTTGAAATTCCCTCTCAGTTTCAGTTTCAATATGGACCATAGGCTGCAAGAACACAGTTGTTTCAGAACTGTGCTACCTTTCACCCTGCTAAGTCAGGCTACAAGAAACTTTTTCTCCTGAAGAAGTTGCATCGAGAAAGACTCACCTAAATGTCCTGTCAGGTTAAAGATTGTAATTTACTACGAAAAAAAATGAAGCTGACCTACAGCATTAATGGGGTTGAGTGGGACTATTGATAACTTCAGATGAAGATGGCAGTAGCACTAGTTGGCTCCCATGCATACAAAAGTCAAAGGAGAAAGTCTCGGTCATTTATGTCACAAGGGAAGAGACCCACCAGCAGATTCAAAGTGGTAGGGAAGAACAAAAGTGGAGCCTGGATGACAGATTTCAATCCTCTTGGATAGTTGGATGTGCGATTGAAGCCCGTGATGCTGCTGCTCAGAATCCCAGCTCTTTCAGAGTAATGGCAGGTAGAAGAACCATATTTAAGACAGGAATGAAGGATGGTCAGAAGTTTCCAATCACAGAGAATACAGAGTTATCCCTATTAAAAACCAGAAAGACAGACTGTCAGAACTCAGAAGTAAATAAATATGCACAGCTGTTGGTCAATAGAATCCCATATATTCTCATGACCAATTGTAAAAATATATCTGCCACTGAAACACCCTTTACAGAACCCATTTGTTCTTTTCAACCTATTACAATCTCTTTTCCCTTCTTCCTCTCCAAACATATGGTATAATTTCAATTTCCCAAAATCTATCCCAGATCTCCCAGAATCCAAGTTTGGATCTGCAAAACATACTATCTGCAAAACACACTTGCCAACACTAGCTTAAAAGGAAAAAGAAAACCCCGCCAAAGCAAAACTTATGATCTCATGCCATTTTTTCAGATTATGGTCCCCAGTCGAGCAAGTCAATGGGTGTGCTTTGATATAAATTCATCAAACTTAACAAACCACTGGGAATCAGATGAATTGTTGTCTTCCCAGTGTTGATTTTGTTGTGGCAGCTTCCACTGCTTCCCTTCAGAATTCACAGAGAATTGTGCATTGTTGATTGCCACAGGTAGATCATTATACAACTTTTTGGCGGGTGGTGGTGGCAGCAATGAGACCAGCACTCTTGCAACCTCATACATACTTGGTCTCTCTGATGGATGCTGCCTAGTGCAGAGCAGAGCAAGTTGGAAGGTCTTCCTAACCAGTCCAATATCCATGCATGTCACAGACACCTCAGGGTCAACTGCCTCCATCACTGTATTATCATCTGCCTTGGCCAATATCTGAACACAAAATATAAAACTATAGCATCAGATAAAGAAGACTAAATTTACTCTTTTATAGTCAACAAACCAATTGATGCAAGTTCCAATCCTCGTCCACGGCCTTCTTCCCGGTAAGTAGTTCAAGGAGGACAACCCCAAAACTGTAAACGTCAGACTTTTCGTTCAGCCGGGATGTTTGAGCATATTCTGGATCAATATAGCCAATAGTGCCAACCACAAATGTGGAGGCATGAGACTTTGCAGATGGGAGGAACTTGGCAATCCCAAAGTCGGAGAGATGAGCCTCGAAATCCTCATTCAATAGGATATTTGAGGACTTCACATCTCTGTGAATGATCCGTGGACTGCAATCATGGTGAAGATATGCAAGTCCTTGGGCAGCTCCAACAGCAATTCTTAACCTTGTATCCCAGTCCAATTTTACCTTCTTTCCTCGTCCTATTTTTTCAGTAAAATAAATGAGAAACCTATTACACACCATAGGCAAGAAAATTGCAACAAGATACTCTTCATGAAACCAGAGGACAAGAAAACAGACCATGCAGAAGATCCCACAGAGAACCATTCTCCATATAATCATAGAAGAGAAGATTTCCATGTGGAGAAAGAGAGTAACCATGCAAGCTGACAAGATTTCTGTGTCTAATGCTACCAATTGTTTCAAGTTCAGTTTCAAACTCTCTCAAGTTATGTGGATACTGAGTGTATATCTGCTTGATAGCCATAAGCTTGGAGTTCTTCAGCATGCACTTATAGACTGTGCTTGAGGCACCATAACCGATTATGTACTTTTCACTCAAATTTTCAGTAATCATCATGATGTCTTCATAGGTGTGGATAGCCAAGTCCATTTGAAGAATTACAAGCTTTGGAGGACCTGATACAAAAGAAAACATGTGAAGGAAGGAATAAATAGAACTCGCAAGACAGAAGAAGTAATGTACCCTGTAACACTTTGTTCAACCGCTTCTTATGACACTTCTGCTGGTTAGATTTATAGATTACAAGTATGATTATCAATAACAGCGTAATGGAGCCCAAGGCAATGCAGACAGCCATGGTGCGGGAGATAACAGCTGCGAACAGGAAAGGAAAGTAGGTTAATTTGGAAAGCAGCAGCACAAAATAGACCAAGCATTCTTTATCTGAATAAGATCAATTTGACTATGATACCTTCAGATACCCCTTCATATGGCCCACAGAATGATCCTGACCAGTTGCCGCATAGTAAAGAATTACCCAAGAAGCTGCATGACATATCAAATCATACAAGAAATTAAAAATGCATTGTAGCCAATATCAGAAAGGTCATTTAGACTTGCTGCACACCTTTCTAGTGGAAACCTTGAAAAGTTTTTGTTTAGAGGTACAACTCCAGACAGGTTGTTCCAAGCAAGGTTCCTGAATGTTGGAGTGTCAGTATAATAACAATTGAACTCTAAACTCTAGTTGTTTGCAAAAGAGAGTTATGGGGACTCACAATGTAACAAGGCTGAAACAATTAGTTAACTGAACTGGGATATCTTCAGAGAGATTATTGTTGTTAAGGATGCTGCAAGAGTTTCAAGTATTAAAAGAAGATAATTTGAATGTTAAAATGATAGCGAAAAAGAATGTGTCACTGAAAATTATTGGAGATCACACTTACAGAGCAACAACGTTCTGCAGCTGACCCAACTCTTCAGGAATCCTACCTGAGAGCTTGTTAAAAGACATATCACTGACATTGAAATCAAAGTAGTTATTACAAGTAAAATGAGAAGCAAATATAGTGTGCCACCAGATCAATTGAATGAGGTGATGTTAACAATCTTGACAAACTCACATAATCTGGATACTTCTCAAATTTCCTAATTCTGCAGGAAGAGGTCCATCAAGACTGTTTTTACTTAAGTTCCTATGGACCAGATAACCAAAAAAACAGCAGTCAAAGGAAGGGACTGGACTAGATAATGTTGAATATTTCTTTCTGCTTCAAATTGAATTACTTACAGAGTAAGAAGGTGTTCTAGGGAACCAACAGAGGCAGGAAGAGGCCCAGAGAAAGCATTGTTTGACAGATCCCTGGATTTTTATCACATTAGAAGAGTCTATTGGATGGGATGCACCAGCAAGACTGGTATCAATGGCATTGCATCACTTACAGTGTATCAAGATTTACAATTCGTCCCAACTGGACAGGGATCCTTCCCTTGAAGTTGTTTGAAGAAAGATTACTAAAGAAAGAAAAAAAAAAACCTTAAATTAGAAGTGTCTAAAATGGATTGGATCACAAATATCTAAAAGGGACATTCTCTGGGAAACAAAGAATAGAAGAAAACTTAACAGATATGTGAGGCTCACTAAATTCTGGAAGCCAAATGGTATGGAGCCATTCAACCAATTACCATGCACATTACTGAAAAAGAATTATAGAATTATAACATATCAACAACAGGTAATATAATTGTCAAGAAACTGTGCCAGAAAAGAATTGGGGGAAAAAAAAACTGACAATTGGTTCAGGGCTGCGCAAGAGCTGATGTTTTGAGGAATGGGTCCTTCAAGATTGTTGTTGGCAAGATTGCTGCAATGCAAGGTACAAAAGAGTTCAGAAGGCAAGACAAGAAATAAGAGGAAAAGACAAACAATTAAAAAAAAAAAAAGAAAACTGAAACTCACAGTTCAAACAATTCTTCTAGATTTCCAAGTTCTGCAGGTATCCCACCAACAAGCTGGTTGTCGTTCAACTGCCTGTGTTGGAAGGGTTAGCAACCAGAAACAGTGGAAACAATGGAGCAGTCATGAGAGAGTGCAATGACAATAGGGCTCTCACAGATAGCTAAGATTTGTCATATTCCCCAACTCTGGTGGTATTGGTCCAGTGAGTTTATTACCATGTAGATACCTAATAGCAACGGGATTAAACATTAATCAAGGATCCACAAATATTGACCTGTGTACTGCTAATGTTGAGGAACTCACAGTTTCCCAGTATAAGTGAGGTTTCCAAGAATGGGTGGAATTGGCCCCACCAATTCATTCTCACTCAGATCCCTGAAAGAAAACAGAGTAACTCTTCAATGTGCATTTGAGTACTTTGTTAGATTTTCTATTATAAAAGGCTTCGAACAATGAAATTGAAAAGAAGAAATGCTTACAAGACAGCAAGGGCTTGCATCAGACCAATGACTTCAGGAATCCTCCCTGTAAGCTTGTTTCCTTGAAGGGACCTGATTAAAGAACTTGTAAGCCTTAAGGTCAAGAAACCAGAAGGCAGAAATCAAACTTAATGGATCTTTAAATCTGACCAACATTAAAATAAATAAACATACAGGGTAGCCACTTGCAGGAAACCAATATTGTATGGAATTTCCCCAGTAATCTGGTTGTATGAGATATCCCTATATTAAAATCACAAAAAGATACCATGAGAGCAATACCAATTGAAGAACTGCCATACAACTTTGAACATAAGATGAGCATGAAAAACATACAATATTTGAAAGCTAGTACAGTTTCCAATGCTATCTGGAATTGTTCCACTTAGGTTATTCCCTCTCACATCACTGTATAAAAAATTGAGATGCATTGAGATGATAAATGGAATCATTATTGATAATCCAACAAAGTGGAAACTAATTAACTACTCACAAATACCAAAGGCCAGTCAATTGGCACATATCAGGGGATAAAGTTCCAGTAAGTGAGTTGTCACGTAAGCCTCTGCAGAAACATACACAATACAGCCCATCAGAACATGCATCAAAACTATCTTTGCAGGCAAATTGAGAAACAGATTAAAACTAAGCTACTGAAAGAATAATAAATATGGTACAGAAGAACAAACGGCTCACATATATTGCAATACTTTGCTCCAGTAAATAAGTGATGGCATTTCGCCTGAAAGCTGGTTTTGGCCAAGGTTCCTGGATTTTATTCAGCATCAGAAAGCATTTCAGCAAATTCATTACATCCCACTCTCACTTCTATGTGCTTTGCATCTCATAATGGAAACAATTTCATAACAACACAACCACCTCAAGTATGGAAGGGAAATACTAATGGACTAATATTGATTGTTGTTGGAAAGTGAAAGGAGCAGCATCAAAATTCACCTTATATAAGTTGGCAAAAGATAAGGAGTACTTACAGAGTCTTCAAATTTGGCAATTCTGACAAGGTTGAAGGAATTGGACCAGTCAGCATATTGTTCTTCAAAGCTCTGCAGGAAGGGTTCCACTTAAAAAGATAAGTTCTAGAAATCCTCAGGCTTTAAAGGTATTTGAATAAGAAAAAAAATCCGACTGTAAACTCACAGATATTCGAGTTGCTTTAATTTGGATATAGAAAAGGGTATGTCACCATAAAGGATGTTATCAGATAAATCCCTGCTCGAAGCCGACCCAGTCACGAACATATAAAATCACTCCCGAAATGAAGATTTTGGCTACAAACAAGCAGAGAACTTACAGATATTTCAAGGAAAGACAGTCTCCAATTTCATCTGGGATTTGCCCAGTCAATCGATTTCCATTCAAATCTCTGCAAGTTGTCAGGCATTGTAAGATAGGCATGCAATAAAAAGCTCTAACACGGGGATACAGAGGAAGATCTCACAAGAACAGGTAAGAGAAACACTCACAAGACTTGTAAGTTGGTGAGGTCCATAATGGCAGGGGAAATCTCTCCACCAATATTCAAACTTGACAGATTCCTTTCCAGTGAAACAGAACTCCATGAGCACGATATACTAATCAACGAGCATAACCCATTCGTAGAAAAGGAAAGAGAAGAAAAAGCAAGAGCTACAAGGTGATGAACCTACAGGGAAACAACAGAGAAAGAAACGTTCTCGCAGGAGACTCCACGCCAAGAACAGTAATCATCCTTGTGCACATCATTCCAGTCGACTAGAACATCAGCTACATTGCTAAAAGAAGCCTTGATCGATAGAAGCGCCTTTCCTTTATTAAAACCATGACCCAACAAGCAACATTTTCAACCAATAAATAAATAACGTTCAGAAGAACAAAGAGCCTTGTAAACAAAAAACCCACCAAGGAAATGAAAAACCGGTTACTATAAAAGGTAACCCATCCCTTGAAAAACTAAAAAGTTGGCTTGATCTTCGTTCACCCTCTGAACGGTTTATAGTATCCAGGGGATAACACAGTAACTTGGACACAAAAGGAACAACAACCACTGAAGCTGCAAAAGGAGAAGAGGACCGAACCTTCGTCGGGTAATGGTGAAGCAACTTGTGCCAGCAAAAATAGAGCAACTAAGCAGATAAGAGCCATTATCTTCTCCCTCTGCAACTCGACTCAATGCAAAAAGAGGAAGAAACCAACAAGGAGAGAGACGACTTCAAATATGCTTATTCACTCTGCCATCCTACTTGCAGGCTCCTCACAGAGCAAGAGCAGAATCTCTGCTTCCATTGTGAATGAAACAGAGAGAGAAATTGAGAATGAATGCTACGGCAAGACAGACGAAAGAGGGTTTGGCGTGGTCTTTAAGAAGGCAAGGAATGAAGGCAGAGAAGAGAGAGAAACGGCGGTGACGCAACGTTAGGAGGTGACAAGCTAACAGAGGAGAGAGAGAGATAGGATTTTGGTTCTCAACTTTTCACCTGAATAAGATCATTCAGACTGAACACATTAAAAAGAGAGGTGAAGAATTGGAATTTGAAAACTGTATATTTATTTGAAAACAAAAAAAAGCTGCTTACTAACATAATTTTTTTTTTTTCAGTTAGATATGTAAGCTTAGCCTCCAGATTATATTCCTCCATTATGATAATGACGATTTATTTTGGATAAACATTTAGGGTAGGCCGATCACCTATGGCTTTCCATGGATCAGAGAGAATATGAACATCTAGTGAGAGAGGAGATAAGTGAGGCTTTCATTTCACTCTTCTTCCATGCGCCACATTTTTTCCCCACTCCTTTAGATTAAATTAATTTAGATAAGATAGTAAGTGAGTTCTTTAAAACACCTTAGGATGATGGTTTTAGATACTTATGCATGATTAATGTATGGATAAAATAGTAAATTTTTTTTTCATAACTCACCAGCTTGCTCGTACTTTGATTACATCCTTAAAATCTATATTTTAACTTACAAAGATACTAATGTTATATAGTATTTTGATAGACATAATCAAATTCTATTACATATTTTTCTATTTTTTCAGTAACAATTAGGTTTTAATATCTACTCATCTTTATTGCCAACCTTTAAAACTTAGTTCAGTTAACAATGACTACTACGAGTTTTATTAGTGAAGACATCATGGATTCACATCTCTATTAGTTCCTTATACATAAAAGTTTTTTTTTTTTAGAAGAAATAATAATAAATAAATAAATAAACTGAGAGATCACCTCCATTTAGGGTTGCCTGTAAATTGTGTTGGGTTCATGTAAGACTTACTGGAGATCTCACCTTTGAATTAATTAATTATACTTAGTCCATGCAAGATGTGTGGCAGATAAAGACTCAGAAAACACTATCTACAGTTTTCCATGTTTCTTCATGTCATATTCCAACTCTAAGGGGAAATCAATTTATTAGTTGAGAAGAGGAATCTGGTATCGCTTTAGCCTCAAAGTAAAACAACGAAAGAGAAACGAAAACCCCAGGGAGATTGATTCTCTGGTTTTATCCTTTTTCAGGGGTTTGAACGGAAAGGGTTATGGTCCCCTCCAAGGAAATGGATTCTCTGTATTCTTTAATTCCATTTTTTTCATGCAATTGAAGTGAGAGGTGGGGAAGGATATGATTTATGGTCATTGGTCCCCTCTCCTACCAATTTTCACCTGTGTTCCTAATTGAAACCAAAGTGCAGAGTAGACTCAGTAGAGTATAACAATGGGAATTAGCTATTTATAATTGGATCTTCAGATCATATATCACAGTTAATCATGTTTGCTGACTCTCGTTCAATAATTGAGGGATCTATTGAGTACCCTTTCTTGGTAATGATGGGAATGAATCTCTACAGACAAAGAACTGGAGAAGAAAAAGAAACCCAACTAATAGAAGAAAGAAGAAGATGAACAGAATGAACTGATATTTTTTTGGGGGTTAAAACAATAAACTGATTCAAATCTCAATGAAAACCATTCATAATCTTGCAATGCCATGCAATTAATCATTAAGATTTGACACCGATCACAATTAAAACCTAGAAAAAATAAGCTGAAAAAGCTGATCTTACAATACCTCTCCTAGATTCTCTCTTCTTTTCTCACACCATGAGAAAATATTTCCATTGTTACTCAACTCTTTTCGCAATCAGAGAGAGGGGAAAAGAATATTTCCAGATTAATACCCTCATTTAACATTCTTGTTAATTGGGAACTTGCCTTCCACGATTCCATCTCCTAAGTAGAAACTATTAAATGGGTTCATTCTTGGCCACAAAGTTTAGCTCGTGATGATTGTGAGAGGGATATAATTATTATTATTAGTAATTTTTTTTGCAAACGAAAAGTTTCTTAAAGAAAAAAAATAGAAAAGAAAGAAAATGTCAAAATTATGTTTCTTCAGAAAGGTGCAAAACCTTTGCAAATGAACGAATCATTTAGAAATACAGAAATAATCTGATGGAGCTTTGGAGTCAACAGTCCTTTGGATTCTCTTATGGCCTGTTTGGTTACATGAATTCAAAGATTTGAAATCTCTGGATTCACAAATGAGGGATTTACATCCGTTTGGTAGTATGAATCTTTGGTCGTAATCTAGAGATCTCACGCTCGTGATTCATAGAGTCTAAGGTAAAATCCAGAAATTTCATCTCTACTATAAAAGTGTTAACTGTTTTACACTAAAACGTGAATCTATAGATTTATGGGTATAAGGAAAAATCCAGAAATTTCATCTCTACTATAAAAGTATTAATCATTTGAACCATGACTTCATAAATGTTTTTTAAGGATAAATCTATAGATTTCATTCTAAAGATTCAAACTAACCAAACAGTTAATTTTATGAACCATGACTCCATAGATTTGAAATCTCTATATTTTTGAAATCTTTAGACTCAAGTAACCAAACAAGCCCTTATACATTTTATTGTATATTACATTATAATTTTGTGATTTAGAGTATCAGCTTTGAATTTCATATAAATATGGTATTAAGTGTCAATGCCAATATCATCCCTACACAAATCAGTAAGAACCAAAACCATGAGAGAAGGAATTAAAAGCAGAAATTGACTGAACCCCAGATGGAAACCGTGAATTCCACTTCATTTACCAAATATTCTCGAGGTTTCAGGCAGAAGCCATGGATACCCTTACATATATTTATAGCAGGAGATGAACATGGCCAACCTGACAGTTGAGCATGGGCCATTCTATACAATTCCACCGAGAAGATTGGTTTGATCTTAAAAAACAGATGGTGACAACTTGTCCAACAAAATGAATGGGTGGGGTAACTACGAGAGTAGGGCAGCCAAGCGAATACTCCTGAGTCCTAACACTTCTTCAACACAAAATAGGGATGAAATTCATATAGGAGACCCATTAAGATTCCACCTCTGATATATTTTACCAATACCTAAAGATGGACTCAACTCCTCCAGTGTGGATAACACTCATCTAAAGGGAGATGACCTAGACAGGGACATTTCCAATTCAACTGGTATGGTCCATATAAAGTTATGTTGAGCACACCACCAGGTCCACCCCTTCCCCCAAACAGAGAAAACCTAGCAAGATATGTATTGATTGTGTTTCCATCACCAAATGAATGCTAACAACATAGAGTTAAATTATCAGCTGAGAGTCAAGTTGAATTTTTTATTGCACAACATAAAAAGATACATGGAAATGAGATTGCAATTCCAGTACAAATCATAAATAAACCCAGATCCAATTAGATTACAAAATTGACAACTTATACTAATCTCCACAGAACACAAACCAAATGGAGAATTAACTGCTACCTTACAGTCCTATTTTGAATGGTGCTTATGACACCGGATCAGAATTATGCCACCCTTTGGTGCATGGGGGAATTTCCATAAATTCGTCGAATTCCTTCACATGAATGTCACAGCATTTCCACTGCAATTCATGAAGCAGAATGGAAAATTAGTATTTCAGTAAGTAGAATCACCTCCAGGACAATGCAAAATGAATGGTGAAACGAAAGAATGCTGTCCTACCCCTCTCATTCTGTCATGGAAAACTGCTGGGCCAGGATGGTAACTGCATGCAGCATCATGGTTATCCTTTTCTTTGAAGGTTTTGCCACATCCCTTGTTCCTGCATGTCTGGGGCTGGTTAATATCAACTATCTTCTTCACTGGAGCTGGAGTCTCAACATCTGCACTTTTCTCGACAGGCACATTTACTGTGTTGCAAGGTTTCAAGGTCATCTCTCTAGCTTGTGAACCTACAAATTAAATAACCTTTTGTTACACACAAGGAAAATGTAACCTTTTAAAATGAAGTATAGGTTAAAATGAGCTCAGGAACTTAATGTCCAGTTTTAGGCCATCATCATCAGAACAGGAAACTGGGCAGGTAGCAGTCGGAGTGTAGGATACAGTACTCCAACTACCACTCTGTAATCATAAAATCCATATCTATTTAAAAAAAGAAAAGAAGAAGAAATTGAGAATAATAGGGAATACCATGATCTGAGCAAAAGAAGCCCTGTTTACATCTTGAACATCCAAGTTTTGATGGTGCAACATTGGATGGAGTTGCAGCAGGAATTGGCTTCCTTGTTGCAGCCTTTGGCAACTCAGGTTTCTCAGTTGTATGTTTGCCTGTCTTGCATCTTCATCAATTGAGAAAGAAATACTTGAGCAACTGCTTCTAAACAGGTTATTCAGATAAATAGGTAAACAGTAATATTGTTCAGGAATGTCGGAGGATTGACGCTCACTACAGTTTGTTTCTAGTAGACGATGAAAGTTCTAGTTCCTTGACATACATTATGAAAAGATGATTTGCACATTTTCATGGGTCATTGGATGGAAGGGATAAAATCAATATCCAGAGTCTTCAGGTGAATGATAGGTATATTTCAAATATAAGCTTTTACACCCAAACAAAAGTGTTCACATACCCTGGAAGCTCTAAAAATAAGCTGAAGTCATGGCTTCTTTGCTTGCAACAGCTCCACTTTTTCATACCATCATGAAATATAGGCTAGACAAACCACGTTGAAAGTCTAATTAGACTGCTTCAAAGGAATAGAGGAGAATGAGCCACCAATAAAGTGAAAAAGAATGTTAAGAGACTTACTCCCTACGTAGATAGAATGGTCCAACCAGTAGAACAAACCCCAATATGCAGGATGGAAGAAAGACATTGTTAGCAAAATGAATTAATACAACATACTTTTGAAGTTGAGTCTCATACCAGTTCTCAAATACAACTTGCAAGAAAATGAAATCAAATATAACATAAATATCTAATATAAATAAGGTCTAATAACAGGAAAGTACTTTTTGCAGTTGAAATAAGGCTTTTGAGTTCAACACATTTAAAAGCTGCATCTAGACAGCAGCCCTTGTATGTCAAGATTCTGTCACCTGAACATCAAAGTATCAGTATATCATACTTAAATTCAAGTCACATTCTCCCCCCCCCCCCACCCCCAAAAAAGAGAAGCTATTATGTCAGTTACAGCAACCATCTTGTGCAACAATGACCACAAGTTTTGTTCTGTTTTAAAACACATATTATGTCAGCATTGACCTGACTCCTGGTTAATGTGTCATTTCTGATCACAGTATAATATTACCGTTATCCAACAACACCAGGGTTGCACAGTATATCCAGCACACACACACCCCTTCCATATGATACCAATACCCAGTACTGACACTTGGGGCTCATAGAATACATTATAGAAGCAACCTATTCCTTTAGGGTCCCCCCCCCCTCTTAAATCTAACAGTAACAAGTGAGAGATTGTAAATGCTATAGAAAAACCCTAAAATAGTAGAAGTTTCATATTTCTGTTTTGTGGCTGGGGGAGAGCCTGACCACACAACATAGATTAGAAGTCATGATTATGTCCCTTGATACAAGGATCCACAAGAAAGGTGAGCTGCCCAAGGATACGGTGGTGAAGCTAAAAGAAACACTTTGAAATGATTCATTAATTAAGTGGTCAAACAAATAAAGTGGTAATATAAGGAACATGCTAACACACTGAGGAATGAGAGACTACTCGTAAGAGGGTTGCTGAGGATGTAAACTCAAAGGAAAATGTCATTCCTCTAGAGAGATTTGGAGGAGGAATAATGACGTTCAGAGAGCTATTTAGACTAAGAAAGCTGATTTTAGCACATGGTTAAGAGGTAAGAATGTCGAGGATCTATAAAGGTTTGAATGTGCTAGATTGTGGGAAAAACAAGGTCGAAGAAGTATGAACATTTATATAACATTCGGAGCACAGAGGAAAAGGAACAAGCTACTTATAAGATAGCTAAAGTGAGGGAAGGAACAGTAGAAGTCTTGACATTGCAACATGCATTGGTAATAAAAATGGTAAAGAGCGAGTAAAGCACATGGACATTAACAGACTATGAGAATGTTATTTCACGCCAACTAAATGAAGATAATTTAAGGAATACTGATCATGAAGACCACATTGTCCATTAAGAAACTGCATGTCGTAAACAATACAAAGAATTAGGAATGTCTGGACTAAAAGAAACTCTAAATAAAACCCTAGGAGTGACAAAGTGATGTAAACCCACATCTAGGGCTAAGGGAATTTTGGGAATTTCCCTATATCCCAGGGCTGCCCAGGAACTCCAGCAAAGAGAAGAGTCAATTCAGGGTATTGAGGATATTCTGCAACTCTGACGACCCTCTGTAACAGTAGTTTGGATCTGACATTTCTACTAAAATTGAAACTAGGGTTAGGGAAGGGAAACTGTCTTGCTGTTATGCAGTTTCAGAACTGGTTTTCTTGCCATTCTGCAAATTAAGAATTGGTGTTATTGATCAGAACTATAGAAAAAGACCAAATTTTAAACAGAGTCAGACTTCAGAATTTTTTCTAGGGAAGAAGAGGATAAGCAGAATTTTCTCTAGACCAAGTAAACTAGGCCGAATTGGGGAAATAACAGAGGCTAAAACCTAGGGTTAGGTGCAATCTTAGGGAAGGGAAAAGGAGGCTAAAGGGGCCTGGGGAGGAGGGGTCTACTGCTATTGCAGGGAAGAAAGGGGAGGGGAGGGGCTTTTAGATGCAAGGGGGAGGGGTGGGGGCTTGCTGGAACAGAAGGGGAAGGGAGTCAGAGAGGGTGCGGTGGGGGGTGGGGATGTCTTTGTGGTGCCACACAAGGCAGGGGAGGGTCGAGATGGGTCTGCGTGAGAGGGAGGAGAGAGGAATGGGGCTGGTGATGTCACTTGTGAGAAGCTTTCTAAAGATGGTTAATGGCTGCTGTGAATCTGGAATAGCTGCTGTTTTTAATGAAAAAACTCCTTAAAATCTGCCGTAGCCCTTCCAAAATTGAACCATGACCCTATGTTCCATAGACAAAATTTTATTCTATTAAACTGAAGAAATACAAAGACTACTTGGGTATTTATAGCCTTTACAAAGAAAGAAGAACTTGACTCTTACTCAACTAGGACATAAAGACCAACTAAACTACCAGCTTAAATAAAAGACTTCTTCTTGGAATAAAAGACTGCCTTATCTAGTAGAGTCCTCTTAAGGAAAAGACTCATTACCTAAGTAACAAATTCTAATGAATTTTTGCAGTTTACCTACTTTAGTGGGGGTGAAACTCCAGGCACTTCACTTTAGTACCAAAAATTACAGGTTACCCAATTCAAAATTACAAGTTACCCCCACTTGATTGGGCCTGTTTGGTTGAGTGAATCCCTGGATTCATGAAATTTAGAGATTCACCTTTTTACACTAAAAACGTGAATCTGTAGATTTATGGGTATGAGGTGAAATCCAGAGATTTCATTCCTACTATAAAAGCGTTAAACATTTGAACCGTGACTCCATAAATGTTTTTTTATGATGAATCTACCGATTTCATTCCAAAGATTTAGGCTAACTAAACAGTTAATTTTATGAACCATGACTCCATAGATTTGAAATCTATAAATTTGAAATCTCTGAATTTTTGAAATCTCCAAACTCAAGTAACCAAACAGGCCCTTAAGTCATTCAAATTTCGGATGTGAATGACCCTTAGATGGGTGAAGGGACTCTTCCTTCACTTATCCTTTTCCTACACCTCGTCAGACACCGCCCACCTCCTCCCCCTGCCGACGACAACCGACCCCACCTTCCCCCCCTGCTGAAAATCACCCACCATCCAAACCATCAATCTTCTTCAGTTCTTAGGATTCCTGACTCTCCACCTTCCCTCAGATCATTTGTGTGTGTGATTTATTATTTTATTCAGAAACCAAGAACTTAATTAAGATCGAACCAACACCGCCGAATGTTAATCAGATTAAACTACAAAACCATGAGCATATTCAGAATCAAGAATGAATGAAACCTAACCAGAAACCCTAGTCGATCAAAATTTTCTAAAAGCAAACCACTTCTCAAATGCAGAAAGAAATCCAACATATCTAGATCTGAATCGAAGATGAAACTATATTGAATCCAGAAAGAAATTCAAATTCTTTTTATTATCAACAATCAGAATAGAATCCTTTTTTCATCTCGATCTGTTTCCATAAATTAAGCAACTTTGATCGGTCAGATTTATGATTTTAGCAGCAGAGCAGTTTGTGTGTCAATGATTTAATTACTTAGAAGCAACGAGAGGTGAACCATAGAGGCACTTGTTGTGAGCGGATTTACGTACCGGTAAGTAGGCTGCGATGAAGTCCGACTACTGAAAAAGCCATTGTAAATGCAAATAGGGCAATTCTACGCTAATACAGTTTCTTCATCATTTTGATTGAGAGAAAAATGCACACCTAGGGGTTGCATAAAAAATTTCAGATGGACTTTGTGGATTTTAACCATAAATGGTATGGGCAGTTGATTTGGGGAGATTTGGGGATTTTAACCCTCTAAATTTTTTTATGCAACTCATCTTCCTGAAACAGTAGCAGCAAATTGATTTGGGGATTTATGCACACCTAAGAGTTATTAACGACAAATGGTGGTTATTAGGGTTTAGGGCGAAAGGTTTGAATGGTGGGTGATTTCCAGCAGGGGGAGGGGGTGTGGTGGTTTCCGGCGGTGGTGGGCAGTTTCTAGCAAGGGGTAGGAAGAAGATGGTCTTAAGGGTTGGGTATGGGAGGGTAATTCAGTCATTACACTACCTCTTAGGGCATTATGGTCATTCACATTCAAATTTTGAATGATTTAATAGGATCAAGTAACTGCGGGTAATTTGTAATTTTGAAGTGGGTAATCTATAATTTTTTGCACTAAAATGAGGTGCCTAGAGTTTCACCCCCACTAAAAGTGGGTGAACCGTAAAAAAGGTTTTAAATGACTAAAACAAATACAAAGTATATGGAGTCTAACGTTCATCACACTAGCCCACATAATGAGGTTGGAACTTAAACAAGATCAACAGTCAGCTTTGGTCCTCAATGTTGGAAACTTCAGCACGGCTAAAATGTTTGAAGTTAGAAAGAAGTACAACAATCTCTACAGAGAAGCTAAAATCAACAGATGACTCTTCAGTCGACACCCTATCATATCACTCTGTCATATTCCAACTCTCTCTCTCTCTCTCTCTCTCTCTCTCTCTCTCTCTGTGGACATCTGAAATCTTCATCACAATTAGGTTAATCGCTCATAAACACCATTCAGAGTACAATTTGATAATGGCCTATAAACAGCATCTGGAGCCATCTTATGCAACGAAACAACCCATCCCAGGCCTATGACTCTATGATACACTAGAGAGTAACAAAACAGAAACATACATTATCTCCACTTAGGCATTTCTACCACTACGATCTGCTGACAGGTATAAGAAATCAAGCAACAGCAATTCAACTCAATTCTATAATACTTGCAGACGTCTACTGTAATAACCATCACAGCCGACAGTCGACATTCCTTACTGTCAACCAAAGGAACCGAAAAAGAAAAGAAAAAAGAAAGTTTTTTTCTTTTCTTGTAGAAGCAACTGTCCGCTCCTTCCTCTTCCTATTGCACCTCCGAACTCTCGAGGCTGCTGTTTCGGTCAGTCTCCACAATTCAAGATTAACTTCGATAGCAGTCTGTAGCACTAGGGTTCCCCCCCCCCCCCCCCACAAAATAAGGAACAGAGGGCGTGAGGGCGTGAGGCCGTGATGAATCTAAGAAACTGGCATCGAATACTAATCAATAAAAAAGGCAATAGAACACAATCGTTAAGGCTCTGTTTTTTTAGCAGCATTAGTAATAGAATGGCATCCATCGGTTTGGGAAAGTAAGGAAGAACAAAACGCTCAAGATTCATAGTTCAAACTTCCAAGCTCAAAAAGCATGAGATCCCATCATTGCAGAAAGTTTAACAATGACCCGCCATAGATTAACAGTTTTAATGATAATCACCCATAAAAATTTCATAACTTGGACAAAATCGAAAAGAAACGATGATAAAAAGAAAAGGGTCAAACTGACTTACGGCATCATGATATCTGCAGGAGCCATCTGGGTTATCATCTTCCGTGAAGGTTGCATCGCAGCCGATTCGTTGGCAGCGAAGTTTAACGCCTTTCTCCATCTTGGCTCCTTCACGGTCTCTCGTTCAGGGGAAAGCTTGACTACTGTATATAAGTTAGCGCAAATCTCAATAATAAGAATCGTACGGAAGGTCCAGTTGCCTTCACGAGTTTGCTAGAGAATCTGCTCTCTCTAGATTCTTCTTCTTTGAGTAATTACTAATGGCGGATCGATAAAATAGTTGAGAATCCAGAGTCTGATCTTGATTCTGTTCCTTTTTTTTTTTTTTGGGTAATATATTGATTGTGTTTTTCTTTTGGTTAGAGATCTTTGATAAAATAATTAAGTTTAATCATATGCCGACACAGGGCGATATATCGCCTTGTCGCTGGGGGCGACACGACTCCCCCAGCGACACGACATTTACCATATGTCGGCGATATATTGCCCTGTGTCGGCGATATATCGCCGACAAGTCGATATATCGCCGACAAGTCGATATATCGCCGAAAAGTCGGCGATATATCGCTAAATTTGCCATATATAACTGTATTTCGTTTTGTTTTTCTCCGATTTTTCGTTTGTTTTTTGCTAAGGTGACATAGGGCCTCTAAAAGCTTCGGGGGCGCTGCCCCCACACCCCCGTGTCCGTCGGCAACAATATGTGAAGCATGAGCCATACTCAACATAATTGTATAATGAATTGTAAACTTTAGTACATCTCTTTATTAATTGTGTTAGTGTATTTGTGTTCTCTTTGCATATTTACATTAGTTTATATGAATTTTTCCAAACTTCCAGTTTTGTCCGCATATAGCCGGACATGTGCCATTATAAACTTTAGGTTAGGTGATGTTTTATGTCAAAATAACACTCCCAATGTATTTATTGGCCTCAAATTAGGTTACATGTCAAATTTCAGGTCAAAATGACCTGAAATACCCTTCGAAACAGGGGTTCGATTTTAATCGAACCCCTACCAAAAGTCGGTCGACTTTCGGCGATATGTCGCCCATGTGGCCGTGTCGCTGGGGGGCGACACGGCGACATGGGTCGACATTTCAAACTTTGGTTTCACCACGAGAATTATTGAGATCAACGCATAATCCATCTTTGGGTACATTAGTTTCTGTTTGATATAATTTCGATGTCTTAAAATTTTAAATATCAGTTTCTATTCAATTTACAACGTAAATAAATTAAGAACGTATTATTTCGAATGTGAGTTTCATTGGTTTTTCTTTTTACCCTTAATTCGATCTAAATTTTGAGGTATACCCTTAATTTGTTTTGGTGTTGCTTTTAATTGTCCCCTCTTAAATTTGAATCCGACTTTCCTGTCAAGAATGAAAATTCATTTTCTTAAAGTAATCCACTATGTAGAAGAATAAAAAATAATTGATCTCAATGTTTTTATGTGACTAATAAGTACATTACATTCATTCATAAAAAAATGAATGGTTTACTTCCTTATTAGAAATTGACAGGATGAAAAGCCAGTGTGGGGTGGAGGATGGAACATTCACATATGTTATAACAAACACCATGAGATAACGGATTAAAAAAGAAATAAAAACGAAAACACATCGAAATTTAACGTGGTTCATACATTGACATGGTATGTTAAGTCTACAAACAAAGAAGAAGAGTTTTTCACTACATAGAAGAAAAACAAAATGAGCTCATAATCAATCTTCAAGAATAGCGTTACAAGAACTTTCACCCAAACCCTACTAAAAAAATCTTAAATTTCTTAGTAATGTAGTAGGCGAACATAAGATACATATATGACTCCATTTAGGTAAACATGTCGACCCATCACGTCATACTCCACTTTCGCTACAAATCTCCTCAAACGGGTCATTCAAGTCACCCACCAAATATGTCTGATCAATCCTCCAAACCGGGTACAAAAATTCAAATGGAACCATAACATAATTATTGAGCTCTAATTTGGAGTAACCTAGATATCGTCGTGTTGATTTAGGAGTGCTAATTGGTTGATTTGGTTCAGTATAATTCGATTTTACTAGTTTATGATATGAAAATTAAAAACAAATATATAATCCATCTTTTTTTTCTCCTTGATGAGAAATATATAATCCATCTCGGATATATAAATTTGGTTTGATTTAGTTTCAATTGTCTCGTAGAAGTTCAAATATCAATTTTGGTTCAATTTATTACTACAATGTATATATATATATATATATATATATATATATATTAAGAATGTATCTCTAGGTGAAATATGAGTTGGGTTTTCCTAATTCCAAAAAAAATCGCAGAATAGGTTATACAGTTATGTGGATTTGTTGTGGTTTTATTTTGATTGATTGAGTCAAGGTATCTATGGCTAAGGCATTTACTACAATGGATTCCTCTACTCTGGAGAACCTGATGGTCCTGTTGCTCCTAAGAATTCACAAAAGTACATAGGCTCTCCTCTTAGAACTAAACATCTATTTCGATCATTTCATTTTGTCATATAAATTGGATCGAATTGGGACTTTCTATTCATAAGGGTAAAGGATTGTACTCCTCTCATACTTCTTTATCAATCAAATATTTAAAAAGAAACTCACATCTGATGACTCGTAAGGTAAACAATAAGTAGACACCCCTCCTATATGTATGTAACGGAAAGGAGAAAGGAAAGAACAATCCTTTACGTGTGAACTTGCGAAGGCAGAGCATCTTGATTCTTTTTCTTGGAGGTCACCTAAGAGTTCAGATCCTCCATCCGTTAGGGTAAAGGGTTTTATACTACTTTTACAAATCTCCACCACATATTCAATAGACTTAGAGAGGAACATCCGCCCTAAATATGTGATTTATACTGAGAGTATAAAGATATTGTAAATTTGGTCTTTTCTTGAAGGTGACCTAACAAGATTCGTGCTCTATAATCCAGACGAACACCAAAGGGGCTTGTACTGTTCATCTTCCTTTCCAAGATCGGGTGAGTATCTTTGTCATCAGCCCTCTGGCCTTGCTGTAATAACAGACAAGGCTGGTTCTTGGACCAAATGTGACTAGAAGTGGGAGCCAACCATGGACAACATCATCCGCAAAACAGAGGAAGAAGGATCCAATTAAAGAACCTATGCCACACCATAAGTCCTACCATCTTTAGCCAGGTCTCCTCCTCCATGAAATTCATAACCGAACCTTAAGTTGCTCTTGACTCTGCTGCATCCTCTTCAAAAGTTGAGTGATCCAGCTCTGAACGGATCCAGATCCTCCTCTGTGTCCAGGTGGTACTACAGGCAGGGCATCCAGCGGGACACACGCACGCGCTACCCGGATGCAGATGATCTGAACTGCGCTGCAGACAGTCTGAGCAAACAGAGACCTGCTTCAACATATCTTAGTGTACGATTTCATTACTTCCGTGCTGAAATGGATGAGGCTGCCGGGGCACATGGCAGAACAATCTGGTGGAGTGTCTCTCTGCCTCATCCTGCTCCACTTCCAACTTAGATTCGAATTATAGTTGCTCCATGATTAGTAGCAGAAAGAGCTTACTGCATGTCATTGACAGGGAATTTGCTTCTGCAACTTCCTCTCATTTGCAGATGCAATCAAACTTTGTAAGAGAACAGAGAGGGGCAATTCAGGCACTGTATAGAATAATCTTAGCAAAACGCATTTTTGTTTTGATACATCAGACCCCATATGTAAGTTATCTGGTATAAAAATTTCAGTACTCACAATGTAAAATGCCACTTTCCTGAACTGGTGAGAAGTTTTCTATTGTTTTCCCAGTCGAAGGAGAAGCAGTATGCGTTGGAAGAAAATAATGTCACATGTACAAGGATTTATAAAGCAAAATTCAACTGTAAAAAATTAACAATGATAATAAACTACTTATGAATTCAATTCAAAGAATGAAATACTGGGCTAGGAAATAAAAGGTAAGTAATAACAAGTATATCGATAATGAAGCTTGTGACTGTTCAAAAGTGTAATTAGACCTGTAAAGTTTAAACTAGCACAAGAAACAGTGTAACCGATTGTGAACCTCCAGCTAGAAGCAGTTAGGTACAACCAGTATTAATATTTCTTTCTTGAGATTAAGATTGTATAAGAACAGATTCATATCTGTCCATCCGTGCAAAGTGAGCTTACTCACTTTAATACCATCTGTTTTTGCCCAGAATCAATTCTATCCCCATTTCACTCAAAGATAGATTAAAGTAGCTCGTTACTTTCAAATGGCTTCCTTACTGGAGAAGTTTTTGGGAGCTGTTCTGCAAGGACAAAGTGATAGAATGGAATCCCCTAAGATAATTTATGCTCACCAGAGAATGCTTAAAGATCAAAAAACGAATCACAAAATGCTTTAGAAGAAAGACGTTTGATGCTAAGATAGGGGCAGAAGAGAATTTTGCTTTTGCTGTTCGCTATTCATACCAGATTTAAAAATACCCAAAAATCCAGATCCAATTATCGATGTGTTTTTTCTTACTGCCTCATTAAGCATACAGTGGTTACAGACTAGTGAGAAAGTGAAATTCCTTTGCAATTTCTCCATCTCACCAAAAACTCAACTAGATAAAATAAAGAAGCAAAACGAAGATGAAGGCTTGGACTGCAAAGTCCGCCTATACAATTAAATTTGATCCCATTATTTTGGTGATCTACTGTTTCTTTTTCTTTAAAATTGATGAATTTGGGTGGGAAATCAGGGTAAAAATTGAAAGATACAAGGCAAGGGTTTTCGACCAAAAGAGAAAAAAATCTTCAAGTTCATACCCGAAATGATTGCCACCTTCGAATCAATTGATCAATTAAAACCAGTAATATGGTTAATGAGCTGCGGCTCTGGATCTCTTCTTAGCCTCGCTGTAAAGCACAACCCCCATGATCGTAACACCAAAGCCCGCCATACCCATCACCGTCACCGGATTTTTGAAAATCAATACCGAAACGACAGCGGCCACGGCAGCTTTAGCATTCCCCAGAACCTGAAGCGTCAATGCACTCGTATGCTTGGTCACCAGAAAATTAGTCAAGTTCACCAAATAAGCCACTGTTGCATTCCCCAGAAGCAGAAATACTATAAGCGGCCCCTCTCTAGCCTTCTCGAAGGTGGTTGCGGCAACATTGCCTTCAATGTAGAGAGTGAAGGGAAGCAGAATCATAGCAGCCATAGGGGCCATGTGGAGAAGCAGATTCATGGAATGAAGCTTCTCTGCCTCCGATGTCAGCAGCAACCCTTGAACCACCGACTTCAGAGCTCGGCCGGCGGTGGATCCGATGCAGACAAGGAATCCAAAAAGATGGAATAACGGTTCGCTATTGCTGGCAACGACTATCCCAGACACGACGGGTAGGAGAGCAAGGTAGACCTGAGCGGATTCCTTGTTGCAAGTAATGATGAAAGCGAAGACGGCAGTGAAGAAAGGGGTTGTTGCGCCAATGGCTTGGTTGAAGGAGACGGGGATGTAACGAAGAGAGGTGTTGCCACACACAACAGAGAAGCAGAAGATGGCGCTGAGAGCGGCGATCTTGAAGAACTGTCTGCGAGAGAGGATCTGCTGGAAGGGGACGAGTTGGAGGCCGTGAATAGCAATGAAACTGTAGACGGCACAGGAAAGCATGTGAAGCATGGTGAGGAAGATTGGGTAGCGATAGCCATAGAAACTGAGTAGATACTTGTTGAGGAGAAGAACTCCGATGTTGGAGCAATACCATGAAGCGATGATTAGGGCAGTGATCAAGTTGGGAGAGAGGAAATGACCATTAAGGGAACTGTAGTTGCGATCTTCGCTGGTGGGAGTTGCAGGAATGTCGACGACCTGCTCCGTCTCTAACCTGGGGTTGCTCCCTCTCCTTGTCTTCCATGTTTGAGCTTCTACCATTGCCGGCACTCTGAAGGTTGTTGTGTTTGAAAAAGGGTTTGAATCGACAGAGCACAATCAGAACAATGTGGTTCACTTCTCTAACCCTAGCTTTCTCTCTCTCCAAGTCTGCAAGTGGAGTTGCAGACGAGCGGAGAGGGATTTCCCAGATCGAATCTAGATCTGGTATTTTGGTTTTGTGAACTGTGGAGGGGGCGAAGAGATGATAATGGCTGTTCACGGTCACCGTCTAAAGGTTGAGTGTGTGAAAGCGATAGAAAAGAAGGGAAGAGATCGAACCATGGATGAGTTGTTTATGTTAGGGTGGGGCCAGGCATGACGTACCTACGGTACAATGCGGAGTACGGTATCGCCGACACTTCTTGGTTAGGCTCTCGTCACTCTGTCAGTCACTCGGTGGTAGTAACTAGTAACTGAAAGCATAACGTGTGTGACGGTGACAACTGACAGTGTGTGTGTTTCAATTTCTAAATAGGAGTTGGATCGGTCCGACCGGATATCCACTGCCCTGGCCCCTGATGTCTGATGATTTAAGAAAATTTTTTTGGTAAACTTTTAAGAAAGTTTCTGAGCAGGTGAAATCGATAGTTGTGTTTATTATTTTTTTTTTTTTGGCGAAATCGGTAGCCAGAAGGTCCAGAACCGTTTGGGCTATAAATCTAATTCATATTAGCCACTTCCAGCATGACTCTGAATATCTGAATTTTTTTTTCTCTTCTTAATCCTGTGTGTATTTTTTTTTAATATTATATAATCTGTTAACCCCTAAAAAAAAATACATATAAAAGCACGAACTAAGGGAGGATGTCTACATTTCATTTCCTAAAACACTCCTATCTTCTAAAATTACTAAACCTCTAAGTCTTCAAACCAACTCCCTTCAGCTATTCTTCTTTTATATTTTCTTCATTTCAACCTAAGAGCCTCTAGCTAGGATTTCCTTCCAGTTTCTAATTTCAACATTGAAAACTTCACCTTTCACTGAGGAAAATTTAACAGTATCATGGTGAATTCTAAGTTTTACACAGAGGACCTTTCACTGAGGAAAATTTAATAGTGTCCTGGTGAATTCCAAGTTCACATAGAGGACGCCTCTGTATTCTCTGTGCATCTGGCTCAAATAAATGTTACATCATTGCTGCTTCTTTGGCATTTTTTCCGTCTTTTTGTTTGGATCTATACCATAAACATGGACATCACCATCGCCAGCATAATATTTGAGATTCGGACCAGCGCCAATACGCAGTAAAAAAGACAAAGTAAAACCACGAAATGCAAAAGTTCTTAATAACCAAAACTCAAAATCTAACTTTGAACGAACACACGAGGAAATATGCTTGATCCTCTTAAGGATTTCTTTTTTGCCATTGTTGCTCCATAAACGTTGTAGGTATTTCACCAAATAGTGATATTTCACACGTAGAATGAAAAAAATTAGGCAAATATGTAGGGATTTTTAAAATTCCAAAAATCTAGAATAAACACTCAATTTATTATAAATTAATTAATTAATTAAAAAAAAAGTTAACGATTATGTTTATAAATAATAATAATATAATATTAATGGCAAAAATTTAAACACCTACCTAATAAAACTTAAAATTAAAATTACTATTAATAAGAATGGAAACTTTATGAGAGAGTTTAGGGATTCAAAAATAAAATTAAATGATTATGATTAGATATAATAAAATTGATAGCTAAAATTATAAATGAAATTAAATTTCCATTAATAGGAATGAAATTGTAAGAAACAAGTTGAAGGACTAAAAAAAATCAATGACTATGATTAGATCTGATCAAATCAATAGCTAAATTCTAACGAGATTTAAATTGCTATTAGTAGACTCAAATTTTAGGAGAAAGAAAGAACAACTAAAAAAAAATAAAAAAAATTATGCTTTATGAAAATAATACTAGAAAAAAATAGTGAGTGAGAGAGAGAGAGGAATAATTTGAGAAAGAAAGTGAATAATGATAAGTGTGGAGAAGACTTCAGAAAATTCCAATGTCTGCTAAGTACTCCAATATTTGGTGAGACATGTGAGAAAAAAAATAAGAATAAAATAGGAGATTAAGGAGAGAGTAAATTGTAATGAAAATATGACAGAGAATATAGAGAGAAATTTATGGATCATGAGTTAGTTTTTAATATTTTATATAAAAACTACATTATTTCAAACAACATTTCATCATTGTCCCTGTTTTTCGAATTTAAACAAATTCACTACAAATCACTTATTCTCAGCATAAATCCAAGCTCAAACAAACAAACAAAATCAAGAGTATTACTTTAAAAAAAAATACCTTACTAAATTATTTCTCAAATACATAAATTCATTAGCAAACAAATGAACAATACCGACCTATCAAAAATATAATAAAACCAAAATAAAAAATACCACTACGTTTACTAACGAATGCTAAATCAATGTGAACAAACTACGTGTTGCATTGCTAGTATATATATGTGTGTATATACCATGTAACCTCTAACCAAAAAACAACACTATGAAATCACATCCAAATAATGGTTTCAAAACTTTTGGTCGGCAGGGTTAATATGAGACATTAAGACCTGCTAGTTTGATTGTTTTCCCCCTTTGTTGAACAACCATGTTGAGTTCGACTTAAGATTAAAAACCCGTTTGATAACTCTCAAATGTTTCTACCATAAGAAATACCACTATAGAAATACCGGATGCAGTTTTAAATATTTCTAGAAACAAAACCACTTTTACTTTCATAAAACTTGCTTCTAGAATAAATTAAAAAAACAGTATTCACAGGTGTTTTATCATGGTGAGATGAAAATAAGAACCTCTTTGATGAGACAAAGGCTAAGATTTTATTAGATATATTGAATATGAAGAAGAATTTTGAAAATAATAAAAAGAATTGAAAGACCACAATCATTTTGAATGGATGAACAACAGAATGAAGAGTTCTATCACAATATTAGAGAGTTTTAACAGAGTTATTATGTTTTGTATGCTGAATTCCATGAAAATTTCTCCAAAAATATTTCAACTTAAACCTAACAGTCCCAACTTTTGCTTTGAAAAGTAGACACAATTAGTGTCAAATGTGTTCCTCGAAAAAAAAAGAGCTTATAATTTCATCCGATGTTGCAAAAATCACTAGAAATAAAAATAATTATTACACCGTTATTTTGTCTCCATCAATAGCCGACAATTTGCCATCTGTTAGTCCTCGTCCACCCCGGGAAGACCCGGCCCCTCGACCCCACCAGCAGACATGAGTGCATCAAATAACATTAACAAATAACAACATCATTATAATTGTTTATACTTTATACACATATAAACAATCATATATGAAATTATGAATATTGCATGTATGATATAATTATAAAAATAGTGCCCAATCAAAACCCGATGAAGCCACATGGGCAACACAACCAACAGTTGAAAAATACTATATAATTATTCCATAATTTTCAAAACATTTCCCCCATTTCCCTATTTTTGCATTTCATAATTATTGATATTTTTATTAATATCAGGATATTTTTTGAAAAATAAAATAACTATTTTCGGTCAAAAATATTTCGACTCCGTGAGTCCATAGATCGGCTCACGGAGTTCCACATATGTTTTTCTATCATCAACAACCCGTACCACTTAAAAGTAATCATACAAGATAATCAAAATATCATTTACCCACAAAAATAAAAAATTAAATACTCGGAAAAAATTCCGACTCCGTGAAATCGGATCGCACATGGTATCAACATATATTAATTCAAAACATCCAACATCATATAGCATGCATTGTAAAATTACTGGATAAGAATGGTACCTGAAAAAAAACGCCGACGACGAACAACGGAATCCGCAACAAGGAAGCAAGAGACCCAGATGCGAAGACGGACGAAAATATAGTGAAAAGTCGAAAAATGAGAGAGAGAAGAGAGAGAAATTAAAAAAAAAGAATTGAAAGCCACTTTATCAATCGTAATGAATGCGATAACAACGTGAAGATTCTATCACATATTAGGACCGGGTTTAACAGAGTTATTATGTTTTGTATGCTGAATTCCATGAAAATTTCTCCAAAATATTTCAACTTAAACCTAACAGTCCCAACTTTTGCTTTGAAAAGTAGACACAATTAGTGTCAAATGTGTTCCTCGAAAAAAAAAGAGCTTATAATTTCATCCGATGTTGCAAAAATCACTAGAAATAAAAATAATTTTATTAAACAGTTTTCAACCAATTATTTTGTTTTGCAAAATCAAGAAAGAACAGAAACAGTTTCTGGGTGAGTTATCAAACAGATCCAAAGTCTAGACTAAACAACTTCGTTACGGTTCAGAACATCTTATTTGACCAGCCCAAGCCCTATTTCAATCTGACAACTTATTAAAATATGCTAATTCCTCAACCCGTAAAAAATAATAATAATAATAATAATAAAGCATATGATAAATCAGGGAACCTGTCTTAAACCTTTTCCTTTATCTTTTGGGTTAACGTCTTACGCGTTTGGATACTATATAAGCACATTGTCAGTTGTGCAGACAATGGGCGATATTGCATTACCAAGTTGGGCACACAACGACGTGCACGCTGCATCATCACTTGTTGCCCTTTCCTGGAAAATGTGGTCATGTGAGGCACCAACTCCACCTGACCTGATAAAAAATACATGAACAAAGTATATCTAGTCTAGGGCACATAAAAGAAAGAAGATGCTTCAGTGCAAGTTGCGACTAAAACTAAAAAAATATAAGAAAAACCATATCCAGAAGAGTCAGGATTCCCGATTCCATTTCACTCATTAGTCCAATGACCACACACTAAGCATCCACCAGGACATGCACGAGGCAGTTCAGCTGTCGGATTTCCCTAGAGAGAGACCTGTTGCAGGGGAGAAGAATTTGGATCCAGATCCTCTGTCAGTGCTCAGCTCACACATCTTCACCATACATTAACAGGGGATTCACTGGGACCCACCTCAAAAGTGAGATCCCCAATTAGTCCCCTCCTAATGTATGTGGGAGAAGTGTGAGGGGAGCACAGACCTCCTGACGGGTAGAGAACTTGAAACTTGCAATGAAGTCCAATGAGAACAAGGTGGGTCCTAATGTCATTTTTTTTTTGGTCCTAATGACATTTTCTGCAGGTAACTAGTGAGTGCTAGCTGAGGTTCAGGAAAGAAGGGATATATTTGTCGCCTATGGTCGAGTAGAGAGTTGTTAGTTGTGGATCAAAGCATCCTCTTCTGATTGCTACAAAACAAGCACCAAAAACCACATCAGTTGACCTGGCAATATTAGTTTCTTTCAACACCAAAACTACTGATCTGGTGTTAACACAGTGCCCAATGGCTGCCAATGCTTGCTTTTTCATCTTTTCAATGCCTCAACCTACCTATCAATTAATCTGTACAACTTTTTGCTATACCTTCTTTGGATCATAATCATCACCTATATAGTGAAAGTGACAAGACATCTAAATAAATTAATAAGCATGCACAGCAAGTCTTTCAAGAATAGTTAAGAAAAAGAAGAAAAAAAACTACTTTAAAGGTCACCTTGGCATGGATCTTACATTTCAAGAAAAGGATAGCATCTGAATAGGTGTAGAGGTTTATCCATCCTCGAGGATCTCTCTATGTACATGCATACACGAGGTGCTGCAGTATTTGTAGTGATACCTGTGGAAGGGGACTTTACCAGCCAAGGATGCATTACAGCAGGAACAACTAATATCGTCTCCCACTCCAGCTATGAGCCCTGAACCACTAGTTGCTGAAGTTGTATTCACCTCTTGGGCACTGAGAGACGCTGCTGCTGCTAGTCTCCTCTCTGCTGCAGCTGCTCTCTTTTCTCTCTCAGCATCCCGTGCCTTTTTTAATTCCTCCTGAGTACAGAAAGATCCACCTAATTATTTTTGAAAACCTCTGAAAAATATTTAGGTTGAGAGCAATTAGCATTTAATGGGATAATATCTGCATACTAGTTTTTTAAGTGTAAAGTAAGCAGATACTGTAATACTAATAATAATTGAGCTTCACCTCAGTTGGCATGCGTGCTGCACCACTTGGTTGTGGCTTTGCTTTCATAGTTGAGGCCCTTGAAGTAGAAGAAACTCCTGTACCATGTGGAGTAGCAGCAGTAGTCTGGGATATGGCTGCCTCTGCCTGCATAAATCGCTCTGAACGTCAGGGTGATCCTTAAATTTGTATGATCTTTCCAGAAATCACAAGTACAAGAAAATCGGTTTCTAATGTTTTTTACTATCCCCCATCCATTAATTTATTATGGTTCTTTTCTCTGTTCTTTTACCCCGCCTCCCAAAATGACAGTTTGTAACTACTCAAATAACTACCAAGGAACTTGAGAAATTATTGAGCACACATGACTGCCTTGTATAGGGTTATGCAGATCGAGCCAAGATGGTCCAACAATGGATGTGCAAATGCATCAACTTTGCAAACTGATCGAAGCTGAATCTCAACCCAAAGGTATCTGTTCTCTGGAATTGATCCCCCTCTAGTGTCATATATTTTAAGAAAATTTTCATTGCCTACATTATTGCCATCACTGTGAGATGTATAAGTCATTCAAAGACGTCAAATGCTGCCCAAAGGATTCTTTCTCAGTGGCTGCACATGTCCCTGATTGAATGGCAGCAAGACAAATTTGTTTTGTTTTCTTTGTAGGGTGTTACTTTGTACAGCTAGAATTTGTATTAGTGCAGATTCTCTAAGTTTTCCCAATAAAATTTAGGAAGAAGAGAAACCCAGTAACCCACAGCAGATACATTGCTAAATCAATTTCAAAGGGCTCAGCATAACCAGTTCGTAGGCATAAAGTATATGCAATAAAAAACAGATCATGCTAACTGTTAAGGAAAAAGCAATTGTGAAATTCGGTGTCTCATGAGGTGCTTAAAACTGAGGAAGTATGCACCTGAGCCTTTTTCTCCTTTGCTTTCCGCAATTTCTTCAGTTCTTTTGATTTAGCTTTCTTCTTCGCATCTTTCTCAGCCTAAAAAATAATATCAAGTATAATCTATGGTCAAAAGAGAGAGAAAAAAAAAAGGTCCATAATTTTTAAACAGGATATTGCTTCACATTTTAGGTATTTTTCAAATGAAATTAGTCAACTTAATTTACCGCTCCAGTAAATAGATGGCAAAAAGGTCCCTTGAAAGTTCCAGAGACCAACATTGGCAGACTCACAAATAATGTTGGAGAGAAACAAGTTACAACCAAGAAAACAGAGGAAGAACTATATTTTCCACAGGCTGGAATAAATTTCAGACCCTTCCAACCTTAATTCTTATCTTCAATAATCCTACGATACTCCCTTATTCTGTCTTGTCAGGCTAAGATGTATAAATATGCACACATGCACAAAAACAAGTGAATGAAGTTTATAGGATACAAGTCACAACACCGACTACTTTCAACTGCCTGCAACGATTATGGATATCAAGAGGAGCCTTGGCAGGGAGTAACAGTGTAATAACTGTTTTGAGTAAAATGTTATCAGAATATTTTAAACACAACTACATAGCATGGCATCAATGAGTACAGAAAAGAAAATTAACATCCACTACCTGTTTAGCAGCTTGAGATTCCTCCATTTCTTTTGTCAATGGACTAGGCACATTAGCAGCATGCCAATCCCACTTATCCAGGTTCAAAGCCATGAAACGTCTGAAAGTGTTCCTAACTTCCTTGTCAGCTGCTAGCGTATAAGGTGTCCGGCCCCTTGAATCTTTGATGCAAGGATCCAAACCCTGTTCTAAAAGCTCCAAAGTTTTTTCAACATTGCCAGACATTGCTGCCTCATGCAAAGCTGTTGTTGTAATAATATTTTCACTTTCCACTGATGCACATGAACAATCAGAATTTTTTGAATCTGAATGAACTTCAACAGTTTCCTTGTTTTGCAACTTATCCAACAACTGTACATCTTTGGATTTGGTGTTGCTTCCCAGTGCAGTGCTCAAAACCAATGCAGAGTCATCTTTTATGCTCGGTTGACAATCCTTCTCATTCATCTCATAGATCACACGACTCAAAAGATCATACACTCGCTTAGCTTCCTTAAAGGTAGGGCGACGAACTGTTAAAGGTACATGCCATACAAGTGAATGCTGGTGATTGAAGTGTGCTTTTCCCCCAGTAAAAAGCAGTTGACGGTTATTTGAAGGAGCATGAACAAAGATGCATGATGAAGCATCAAAAAAAGGCTTCCAAGAATCAAGTAATTCTTGAATTTCCTACAACCACCCATTAAAAAGAAAAAACATAACTCATAAGCAGATGGTAATGAACCTATCTGAGAAGCCAAGAGACAAGCATACCAAAACTAGTTTCACAACATCAAAAAATGCCAAGACAGTGAAACAATTCATGACCTCACTATTTCAAGTAAGAAAAGTTTGTATTAGAAAAAAAATCAACTGACTATTTCGACATGGAATCTAATTCTGAAAGATGGACGCAAAAAGTAACTTCAATCAAGTTACATTTGATGTCCGACTATTTAGTAAAGAAAAAAATCCAACACCTTCTTCAAGGCAGACTCATTATACCGGCGAAGGGATGCTCCAGCAGAATTTGCAGCTTTTCCACTTGCATCTTTTGATGATTGCTTTTTACCAGCCTTAGCCCTCACAACATATCTAGCAAAGAAAACCCACAGGTAAAAGATGAAGTTAGGTAAAATGCAATTACATCTCACTAGAATTCCACAATTGATCAAGTTTGTTGAGATTAAAAATCAAGTATAAAACATTTTCTTACACACCCAAACTATGCAAGTTTCAGCCTAGAAATGGAAACAAGAATTAGATCAATGAAAGATAGAAACCTCATCTCGATCGACAATTCACTTTAGAAAAGTCTAAACTAGATGGAGTACGAACTGGTGTATCTTCGGAGAGAACACACCACAACTGGGGGGGATGTTGGATGAAAAAAAGAAAGAAAGAATGATAAAGAGAAAAAAAGAAACCACCTAGTTTGGTTAACCATGAAACATGGTGAGTAACAGTTAACTAACAAAAGACACACCTGTGGAATGTTTTGCGAGCCACAACAGAGTTTCCATCAAATACGCATCCAGCGAAGTGCCCTCCACTCGCAAGCAAAACAATTCGTAGACATGTTTTATCCCGAGGTTCACATATCAGTTTTTTCAATCTCCCAACTACCTCACTCTCTCCCAAGCATGACGTAGATTCTCCATTGACGGTGGACAATAACTTACCGTCATGAAACAAGAGATTTTCAGATTCATTTAACACTAAACATTTCCAAATAGAAACAATCTCTCCTGTCTTTAGATGGATAAATAATTTATGTTTCATGTTATCCCCCGTTTTCCTTTGTATATCATTGTTTGAACATGATCCCTTCTCTGTTTCGTCTTCTGATCCTGATATACTTGATATGTCATAGTCATTAGCAACAGACTCTGATGTCAATTCATCAAAATCTTCCTCTTTGATAGTATCTTTTCCAGAAATGCTCAGCTTGACCTACGACAACACATGAACAAGAAAATGAGGACAAGGATACTGCAAGGTAAGGCAAAAATCAGCTGCAATCCATTTTACGATTGTACATCAAGATTACCGAACAAAATGGTGGATTATATGCACAACAGACAGCTGGTAATAGAAACTATCACAATATATATATCTTAAGAAAATTAAAGTAGGAAAGAGAAGATCATGTTTCACCACATTCCAAGGTGCCCCAGAGTCATAATCAGTATAACTAATGAGGACATCAGTGGACAATTTCGAGTTTACTAGCGACACCGGCGTAGAGATCATCCCACGACAGCATTTATGTGGATGGATGATGAGTTCGGAGGCTATCGGACCTATGGTTCGATGAGAAGCACTGCTCATAGGCAGTTTGTCATGTTATTTCTTTAGTTTTAGTGGGTTGGATATTAACTTGCTATTGGTTTTTTTGTTATTTTTATGTTTGAGCCTTTGTGGGCTGGGCCTACAGTATTTTTTTGCCCAATTTTGAATTAATTTGAATTAGGGTTATATTTGCTATTTAAGTTGGGGTTATTTTGGGAATTAAGCATGTAAGGTTGGGAGGGATTAATGTGGAAAATCTTAGAATCATATCATAATATTTTATTAGTATCTTTAATCTAAGTAGATCAGATTGTAATATTCTATTACAGGTCTTTTTCTTATTATTGCAATCTTCTATTCTAGGTAGATTTCTCATTGATTGTAATCTTTTATTCTAGGTATATTTCTTATTTATTCTAATCTTCTAGGTAGGATATTCTTTCCTATTTCATAGATAGCAGTTGTGTATATATTGATTGTAAAGTTCTGAATAAGACACTGAAGAATCAAACATTTCAATTCCTATTTCGTCATGGTATCAGAGCCAACCAATCTTGGGATTGCTGTCCAGCTTTCAAGCCTTCATTGCCTTTAATCTCTGGTGTTTCCGCCACACAGAGATTATTCATCCTTTGGCGTTTATCGCCATTCTTTATTCAGCTCTGTTCTGTTTATTTTTCCTTACCTGAAAAACAAATTTTTTATTTCTCCGCCTTATCTGTCATTCTATTGCATCTTTGGTTACTGTTTCACATACTATTTTTAAGCACCTACAATGAGTATGTCAGAACCAAGAGAGGTTACTTTCGGGACTGCATTTGATCATAAAATAAAAAAATCTACAAAATGGAGAATTGCAAAACAGAGACAATCTATGGTGTACCTACTGCAAGAAAGCTCGTCACACACGGGAAAGATGCTGGAAACTTCATGGTAAACCTCCTAGCCGAGAGTGGCGGCACAAAGGAGAGCAATCTGGAAATAATGGTCAGGCGCATGTTATATTTGCACAGCAACCTGAAGTCACTAATAAAGAGGTTGCTAGCCTTAATCAGGAGGACATAGAACGTTTAAAAACTCTTTTGAGCAACCTTAACAAAAAAAACCAGGTACACGTTCTTTGGCATATTCAGGTGAGTTTCCACTTTCTATTGGATTAAATGTCTCTAGTAATTCTCTTCCAAGCCCCTGGATCATAGATTCAGGTGCAACTGACCACATGACACACTCACCAAATCTTTTCACCACATATTCTCCCTGTCCAAGTAGTAGGAAGATAGCTACTGCTGATGGCTCGTTAACTACTGTGGCTGGAACTGGAAATATTGAGCTCAACTCATCCCTCACCTTGAAAAATGTTCTACATGTTCCTAGACTATCTATAAATCTCATTTCTGTGAAGAAACTCACGCAAGATTTACATTGTAATGTAGTCTTTCACCATAGTCATTGTATATTTCAGGACAAGGATTCGGGGAGGACAATTGGACATGCTAGAGAAAGGGATGGACTCTACTACCTTGAGGCACCAAGCCAATCACATGCTACTAATGGTAGTCCTTCTCAAACCAATAAGGAAAAAATATGGCTTTACCATCACAGACTTGGACATCCTTCCTTTAGGGTAATCAGTCTTTTGTTTCCTTCTTTGTTTCAAGGCATACATGTCGATGAGTTTCATTGTGATGTGTGTGAGCTTGCTAAACACAAGCGTGTACCACTTCCTTTAAGCAAGAAAAGAAGTTCCATCCCCTTTTATCTCATTCATTGTGATATTTGGGGTCCTTCTAGAATTCCTAATGTGTCTGGGGCTAGGTGGTTCGTGTAATTCATTGATGATTGCACTCGTGTCTTATGGATTTTTCTACTCAAAAACAAATCCGATGTTAGTTGTGTTCTTCCCAACTTCCATTCCATGGTTAAGAAGCGTTGATACCCCACAACAAAACGGAGTAGCTGAACGGAAAAATGACCACCTTCTTGATGTAACTAGAGCCTCCCTATTCCAATACAATGTGCCTAAGTCATTTTGGGGGGAAGCAGTCCTCACAGCAACTCATCTCATAAATCGGCTACCTTCGAGAGTCTTAGGATTCAATAGTCCAATGGATGTCCTTTCCCAGTTCTACCCAAACCTAAAAACGACAAATAACCTTGTTCCTCGAATTTTTGGGTGTCTCATTTGTTCATATTCATGGACCACATCAGGGTAAATTAGATCCTAGAGCACTCAAATGTTTATTTATAGGATATTCCTCCACTCAAAAGGGCTATAAGTACTATCACCCTCCTTCAAAAAGGTTATGTGTTTCCATTGATGTCACTTTTCATGAACATAAGTCTTATTTTTCCACACCTAATCTTCAGGGGGAGCATTCAATAATGGAAGATAAGAATGGAAATTCCTTACTTGACTTAGAGTTCACTCCCAAATACTTCACTATGTCACCTGAGTCAAATTGTGAACAACCTAAACTTGTGTCAGACTTACCTGTGTCAAACTGTGAACAACATGAACATATGTCAAACTTTGAAATGAATGAGCCTATTTTTGATATTGAGCATGTGAGATTGGCAAAGGAAAGGTGTACTCAAGGAAGAAGAATCTTGTTCCAGAATCAGTGCAAGTTCAAGACTCCAATCCAAATTCTGGAAATGAGGTACAAATGACTAATCCTTCACTACAAACTGAATTCGATGTGCCCACAGATAGTAATGAACTAGACCTTCCTATTGCCATTAGGAAAGGCACTAGAGAATGCACAACGAAACCCATGTACCCTCTTGCCGAATTCTTGTCCTTTAAACATTTTTCCCCATCTCATTGAGCCTTTCTGGTAAGTTTAAACACCATTGCAATTCCTAACACCTTATTTGAGGCTTTATCCAATAAGGAGTGGAAGCAAGCTATGAATGTGGAGATGGAAGCATTAGAAAGCAATGGAACATGGGAACTTGTAAGATTACCAGAAGGGAAGAAACCTGTGGGGTGCAAATGGGTATATACATTGAAGTATCGAGCAGATGGATCTTTAGAAAGGAACAAAGCAAGGTTGGTAGCCAAGGGCTACACCTAGACTTACGGGATTGACTACCTTGAAACATTTGCTCCAGTTGTAAAAATGAATACCGTCAGAATCTTACTATCCTTGGTGGCAAATTATGGTTGGGACTTGCAACAGTTTGATGTTAAAAATGCATTCTTGCATGGTGAACTAAAGGAAGAAATTTACATGGAGGTTCCCCGGGTTATGAGAAGGATTTAGCTGCTAATATTGCATGCAAGTTAAAAAAGGCCTTATATGGACTCAAACAGTCACCGCGGGCATGGTTTGGCAGATTTACTAAAGTCATGATTAGTATGGGTTACAAGCAAAGTCAAGGAGACCCTACATTGTTCATCAAGCACTCATCATCTGGGGGAGTCACGGCACTACTTGTGTATGTTGATGATATAATAGTGACAGGAAATGAAGAAAAAGAGAAACAAAATTTGACTCAATGCTTGGCTAAGGAATTTGAGATCAAGGCTTTGGGAAGATTAAAATACTTCTTTGGCATTGAAGTTGCTCACTCTCAACAAGGCATTTTCATCTCTCAACAAAAGTATATCACTGATCTCCTTAAAGAAACAGGAATGGCCGCATGTAAACCAGCAAGCACTCCAATAGATCCCAACAGTAAACTTGGGAATGCAGAAGAAGATGTTGTTGTGGACCGAGAGATGTATCAAAGACTAGTAGGAAGACTAATCTACTTGTCTCACACAAGGCCAGACATAGCATATGTAGTTAGTGTAATCAACCAATTCATGCACAGTCCAAAGGAAATTCACTTGCATGCAGCTCACCGTGTGCTACAATATTTAAAACGGACGCCAGGGAGAGGCCTTTTATTTAGAAGGAATAAAGGAATGATACTAGAAGCATACACTGATGCTGATTATGCAGGGTCAGCAGTAGATAGAAGGTCGACCACAGGATATTGCACATTTCTTGGTGGCAATCTTGTGACATGGAGGAGTAAGAAGCAGAATGTTGTGGCTTAGTCAAGTGCAGAAGCCGAATATCGTGCAATGGCTCAAGGAATATGTGAATTACTTTGGTTGAAGATTATCTTAGAAGACCTAAAGGTTGAATGGGGTGGACCAATGAGACTCTACTGTGACAACAAATCAGCAATCAGTATAGCACATAACCCTGTTCAACATGACCGAACCAAGCACATTGAGATTGACAGACACTTCATCAAAGAGAAGCTGGATAGCAGACTGATTTGTACGCCATATGTGTCTACACATAGTCAACTTGCTGATGTACTTACTAAAGGATTGAGCAGCTCAGCCTTTCAAAAATGCATATCCAAGTTGGGAATGGAGAATGCCTATTCACCAGCTTGAGGGGGAGTGTGGAAAATCTTAGAATCATATCATAATATTTTATTAGTATCTTTAATCTAAGTAGATCAGATTGTAATATTCTATTACAGGTATTTTTCTTATTATTGCAATCTTCTATTCTAGGTAGATTACTCATTGATTGTAATCTTCTATTCTAGGTAGATTTCTCATTGATTGTAATCTTCTATTCTAGGTAGATTTCTTATTTATTCTAATCTTCTATGTAGGATATTCTTTCCTATTTCATAGATAGCAGTTGTGTATATATTGATTGTAAAGTTCTGAATAAGACACTGAAGAATCAAACATTTCAATTCCTATTTCGTCAATTAATTCTATTATTTAAATCTTGTACGGGACTCGTTTTGGCAGCATGAATGAATAAAAATATTAAAAGATTTCTCTCTCTCTTGTGCAATTCTCTTTCTCGGGTAAGTTCCTCTTCTCTTCTTCTACTTCCTCTCTTGCGTGAATCAGCTTTCTCTTCTTCTTTTCTTTTGCATATTTGCTTTCATCTCTCTTTTTTTTCCTTTCTATAGATTCTTTCTATTCTTCTTCTCCTTTTTTTTTTTCCTCTTTCTCTGCTATTTTGTCCATCAGAATTTTCTTTATTCTCTGTCATACATTTTTTTTTCTTCTTCTTTTCTTTATCTCCTTCTCTATTATCACTTCTAGTACAGCAGTCTTGCTGTGGTTCTCCATTCTAACCCTACTGTCCATTCATGGGTTTCATTATTGCTTAGAAATATTTTCTTTCTATTATTTCTATTCCCAGATGTTTTCTAACCCCTGTTTTGCAGCCAGGACCAGCAGGTAACTTTATTAAGTCTCTCTTTGAATTTTTTTTTTTATTCTATCTTTATTCCTTGCAGTAGTTTCTTTAAAACAAAACTTCCACAGATTCCTTTGCATTGTTAATGGCTGAATTCATTGTTAGAAACCTGATTTTGACTAGGACAGTACTATTTTCTTTAGATTTCTTGATATTCTTGCATTCAATTTAGTGTTATGGGGCCAATATCCCCATCCCTCTGTTTCCCTATTGATTCTAGTTAAGTTGTGTTCATTAGTTAGGACTTATCGTGTTTTTTTCTCTGCTTTAGCTGTCTTATATGCATGCTTAATTAGAATTCAGGTGCTGCAATTCCTTTGTCTTTTACTACCTGTCAAGGATAGGTGTCTCATTCTAAGAGTCTAGTAGCCCACTTTGTAGGTCCCTAGTTTCTAGGTTTTCCCCTACATCAATAACATTATAAGTTCTCAAAAATCTAAATACTGAGTCACATGAATGTTATAAATGGAAAACTAAAAGAAAGAACCAATCACATGGCACTGTGAAGGAGATCAGATTAGGCTATCAGGAAAATATCAAAAATAGTCTTTATAAATCCTTGACAAAACTTTCAAAAATTAATTTATCACAAATGCACCTTTATAAAGGAACATTATCTGAGTTAAGGCAACAAAATGAGATAAAATGACCACATAGTGTTGTATATATGCTAAAGAGAAGAGGGAGTATTTTACCTACAAGAAAAGGGCCAGCAGGCCTAAGCTGCTAGCATGGCTTGGGTAGGCTATCTCTCAGCCCATTCATATGGTTGGTCAAGCCAATCTACTGCTTAATACCTATTAGTTGATTAGTTAATTTGTTATTTTCGGTTCCTAGTTTGATTATGTTTTCTTTATGGCAGTAATTTACAAGAAGGATATTCCATAGCTTGAGTAGGATTGGTTTTGCCATTCATGTAATAGGTTAATTTGCTTGTCTTTTTCAAACCTGTGGATCCAACAATGCATAAATTTTATTGGTTCAAGAAACTTTTTCTCCGTATTCTTCAAATCTACTGTTGAGTAGAGCTTGGTGTGGAGTTATTAGAAAGGAAATCTGCCTCTGTTGGTGGGGAAACCTAAGTTTACTTATTTATATTTTCAGACACACTGCTTTGCATAGTTCAGGTCCCGATCCACTCATCCATTGCTTTTTTACTTCCAACATTAACTTATTAAGCCTTAATCTCTGGTTTGCAATAGGTCTTCATGCTCACACCTGTGGTTTATTGATGTATCCTGGGTTGGACCCCCAAATTGGGCCAAAAATCAGACCCAAAAGGTGCCCCTAAGGCTGCCCGAATACCCCAGATCATTTTCCAAGCCCCTCTTTTGGGGCCCAATATGGGTCTCATTTTATTCCTCACAATCCCAAGGTCAGGGATCCATATTCATTTTCTGTTTGAGCCAATAATTTAAGAGTTAAAGTCCATGAAAGTTAGTGTTGAGTTGTTAGGATTCGGTTCCTTAATTTTAGGAAACCTTATCTTAAAGTAATTCTATTTTAGTTAAGTCCTAGTTTGATTTAAAAGTTGTTTGTTGAGTCACAAGTAAGTGCCGTAAGAGATTCCAATCTAAGGGCCGGAATCACATAGTAATTTGATTCCTTTTTAAATGTTGTCAGCGTACTAGAGTTGTTCTAAAACAGGAAGGAGTTATTTCCTTTGGAGTATTAGTATGAGTTATTTTAGTTGAGTCCTAATTTGGCAAGTATCGGTTACTTAGGGGCCAAGTTACCAATTTGAGTTTAGTTGGGTTTACAAGGCTATAACTAGCCTAAGTCATAACGTAATTGTCAGTCTTGATTATTGAATGAAACCAGAGTTTGAGAAATTGACCTGAGAAGTTGTGGGATCCTTGGGAGGGTGACCAGCAGCTGGTATTGTGCATTGTGTCTTCAACTTCAAGGTTTTCTTCATTATTTCAAGCATCCGAACACGAAGACTTATGCAGTTCTTCAACCACAAGCAAGTGAGATACCCCCACCGAAACCCTAACCCTCTCCCTCTCTGTTTGCCACCCTAACAGACCCTTCCCTCTCTTGTTTGGCTTAGTTCTACACCCCCAACCCATCGCAAATCCCCTTAGGCTAATTCCCTTTAGTTTCCTGCAATTCAATCCCTTCCCCTAGACCAAGAGACCCTCCCCTTGCAACTGTAGGCCACCCCTGCCCCTCCCTGTTTCTGCGCAAGCAACAGCACCTCTCCTTATATATACCCCACTTCCCCAGCCCCTCTAGACTCCAAAACCCCCTCCTAGGATCTCAGCTAACCTAGGAACACATTACCCCTAAGCCTATTAGCCTATCTAACCTATTTTACCCTAATGTAAAATTTTCTGCAGGTCTTCTTCAACCTTGGACTTCTGTAGAATTTTAGAAACTTCATAAAACCCTAAACCAGATGTTCCAAACCCCATTTTCTAAAACCCCGAGTCCTAAATCTGAAACATAAAACCAGCAAAGTAAGAGCCCAAAACCCACTGCCCAAAACTTCTAAAAAACCCCAGTTTACCCTTAGAAACCCTAATTGAGTGCTGGACTTACTTCAGAAGATCCTAAAAATCTAACCCTAAATTTTGGGGCTACATCATTTATATTGGTAATGTGATTCTGATATTTTAAACCTCAATAACATATCTTCTGTTAACCTGCAGTGAACCTGCAGTGCGCCTGTTTGGGGTGAATATTTTAGCCTTAATCTTCACAACCTAAAAGTGGAACACAACCCAAGTTTGGTGTGATTCTGAGGTCTTGATCTTCTGCTATCAAAAATTTCCTTATGTCAGATTTGGAAATGCTGAAAATTAAACTTGATTCAAGTTTCATCCAGATCTGATTCTTGAGTTGAGATATATTTGAGTTTCCTATCGGCTTAGAGATGAAGAACTCAGTGTCTCTCAGCTAATTTCAATCAGATCATTAACTCAACCCATCTCTTGAGGGACCTATATTCTACCTCATTGCAGTAATATTTGCAAAGAATGAAGTGATATGCAGTTAGGAAAAATTCCTGATGAAATGGAATATCATAGCCAAAATTCAAGATATTGACTGGCACATTTAGAATCAACCAGAACATAAAATTCATCAGGAGGCACCATGCTAAGTCCTACGTCAAAACAAAATATTATGGAGTGTAGCCACAATGAATTGAGAATTGCAACTAATTGCACAATTGAGGAACTCCATGTGTCAAAAATGGATTTGAAGGATAACACATAAGAAAGAAGAAAACATTCACCCCAGAAGAAAAAAAGGGGGGGGGGGAGAAATAAAAAAGGACCTTAGTTGATGGTCGTCTCAGTTGACTACATTGATTGGATACTTTAATTTAAAGTTGAGATATCATAAAAGTGTCTTTTGAAACTAAATGGAGTCAGTAACATGAATCCTTGTCCTCCAATCAGCTCTATTCAAGGTCTTACTTGAAACCAGACCTAAGTTATGCATATCTTTCATCACCACTTTTCCTAAGGTCATTTAGGTGTGCCCTTGACTCTTTTAATTCATTCAATCTAAAGCGATCATTCCTCTGTACTACATCACCAAACCATCTCCGTTGAATGCCACCTCAAACAACTTTCTCATAGCTTAGCATGTAATAGAGCTACTCCGCTAGCTCTAATATGACCACTTCTTACTTTGTCCTTCCTACTTTTGCCCCTCATCCATCTCAATATCTCATCTCCATTCATTGAGTTTTCAACATCACACTTCATTACGTAGGTTTCACGCACAAGACCTATGAAATTGCTTACTTCTAATTTTCAAAGTTCTAACTTCATATAAACTTGTTCACATGATTTTATGGAAATAATCAAATAAAATCCTTAAAACCACATGATGACCCAACCAATTCATCATTAACGAAAAAGGCAACGATGTTATATTATTGTCACATTTTAGTACTCCACTGCACCACATTAAAGTTGCCAACCATATTCAAACCTCAGCTTGCACCTATATTCATTGTCCATCACTTATTCCTGATCCACATTGTAAGAAGATTCATGGAGTAATCACCAAAAGAATATCATATCCAGTTCCACTAAGCAAGACATCAACAGTTTGATACCCATCCAAGGACCATCTGTTGATATTCGTTGTTGTTGCCCTCTCTTAATAGCTCAAGGTTTTAGGATTAGTAGTTGTAACATGGTATCGGAGCATAAAAATCACTAGTACAACTGATGGGAAATGCAACATTGATCCTTAACCCTTTCTCCCTAGATGGTGTTAGTTCTGCATGAGTACATGTCAAATTCAATGTCATTTTTACCAGCTTGCACATTTAATCATGTAAATACACATTGTTGTTGCCCTTATTTAATAGCTCAAGCTAGAAGTTGTTGTAATAGCAACTATGCAAATACATAAACCTGCAGCTATTGGTAGGATAACAAGCTGACAGTGGAAGGCTCATATTACAGTTATTGTACTAAGCTAATAAACAGTTGACCGGGACTCTTCAAATTCCATCGCCAAGTTACTACAGGATCAACATCTGAGGGGATTACATTAGAAACAGGGAAATATATCAACTTCATCACCTCTGTTCACTCTCCAAACTCCAAAGGGATCAGTTTGATTTGCCTCTGTAGCAAACAGGCTTGACATGAAACTTGGCACAACAATCTCAGGCACCCAACTAATGGTACCGCATTATTTTTTAATATGATAAATTGCCTCTATGAGAAAGTAAACCAATAATGAACGTAGCTCTTCCAACCTCAACCAATTTTTAGTTGGATTACTCACTACCAAATCCAAACCAAACGCAGTATCACTTCATAGAACCAGAAGAAAATGACATAAACTAACAAATTCACATTCCTGAACTGATCTCCCAAACAGCACTGAGTTTTCCTTGATTTTCTAGTAACGCAACCCCCTTCTGAAAAGGTGATTTCAACAGTTGCAAGGAAGAGGGAAAAAAAAAGTTCCTTACAAAATTGACTAGTTGGGGGTTCCATCGATACTTTTTATTACAGTTATGATATTTCTATATGAGTCCTGCTCTATACAAGCTAACCTATCTGCAGTCCAAATTCAGTTAAAGTAAAATGGGAAGAAAAAAAATCTAGTTCCAGAAAGGCAACATGAGTTTGAAGAATCACCGAACGTCAAAACAATCATCGTGGTAACCTAGTAATAGAAAGAAGGAGAAAAAAACCCTAATAAATAGAGAAGTATTGAGAATGAGAACGGAAAACTATACATTGAATCGGTGGAAGTCGGACGTAAAATGAAACCGTTGATCTTGAAGGGATTCGAATTCCGCCTTACAAGTATGGCATGACCATGTCGACAAAGCCTTCTGTGCCTTTGGTTGTTCCTCCAGAGGTTCCACCTTCAGGTCTTCATCAATGGCTGTTGGAGACGTTACATCAAGAGACTCGAAGGAAGAAACCAGAGAAGAATCGGCGACAGAGGAAGAAATGTCCTTCAAATCGTGAAGCAAGCGACATGAATCGAAGAAGTCGGATGGAAGGTCAAAGACCGAACGAAATCTCTGCTCTACTTTAGTGCTGCTGTTATCTTTGTTGCCGTCGTTTCTGCTTGTGCTCGCCATTACAATTTGCAATTAGCGATCCAAATATTTCATAGACCTCAGAAATAAAATTACAATTACGTATTTATAGTTTGCACCGAAATGGAACAAAAAAACAAAACAAAATAAAATAAAAAAGGTGTCAAATTTTTAATTTTTTTGCAGTCTCTACTATGCACCCCTTGAAATTATTTTAAATACGAAAAACTCCTCAGAAAATTAAAACAAGAAAGGATATAAAAGGTGATTTTCATAATGATCCTCAATTAAACCTTTAACAATATAAATTTCAGAGAATCCAAATGTAAGGTGTGACTTCTGCCAAAGGTGATATGTTAAAGCGGTTAAAGATCCAACTTCTCTAAGAGGTTTTGGATTTGCACCCTCGATGGCATTATTATAAAAGCTCCCCTCTGAGAAAGTAAATCATGGTGCGCGCAAACTGGCCCAAGTGAACCTCAATTTCAAAAAAAAAGAAGAAGTTTGATTTCTTGAGAGAGAGTGCCATGAGTTTAATGTATTTTACAAGAGGGGCATGTAAAAATGGCATAACACGCAAGGCATAAAGATCATTTTGTAATGATCATTGAATGAACCTTAGTTGCTGTTCAGTTTTGAGGGTTTAAGTGTGAGTTAAAATTTTGGGTGTAACTTGTATTTAGCATGTTTTGTTCAAGTGAATGCATATAAAGAAAAAAATAAATTTTTAATGATTTAGGTGGGGTGGGGCATAAGCGAGAGGAGTTTGTAGATCACCTATCCAATGAGTGGGTGTGGCACACTAGTATACACAATGGATTGGAGGTCCAACTAGAGTAACTCTATCATGTTTCAAAGGTAAATCCTTCACCTTGTATGTGTGGTGCGGAGTTGTATCCCCTTACCCATGTAGAAGTTTCAAACCTTTGGCAACGTTTGTTTGCTAAATCTTAAGTAGGATGAGAAAGAAAAAAAAAAGTGGGTAAAGAATCAAATTTTTGAGGAAATCCTAATATATAGTTTGTTTGGTTCAATGAGATGAAAAAATTAGTAAAATTTGACCGACAAACTTTCTTGATTGTTTGCTTATGTTGCATGCTACTTTTCTCACTCCATTCATTTTTAAAGTCCTACATGCTTAGTGAGAATTTGAGAAAAAAATTAAAAAAATAAGAATAAAACCCACCTACATTTAAAACTTTTTTACAAAGTCATTTCTTTCATTTCCTATTTCCCTTCTTATTACATAAGCCTCACATGTTGATTGAAATAGGTAGTCCTAGCTTGTTTTGGTCCTAGCTTGTTTTGCATTTGGATTCATGGCTCCTACGCCTAAGCATGGTTGTACCCAAAACCTGTTAGATATGCAGAAACGCCAAGCAAGTGGATGCTTGTATATGTATTCTTTGGCTGCATTTGTTTGAAAAGCATATAAACCTCATATGTATTGGGGCGAGAAAGACCAAAAGAAAATAAATGAATTTTGTAAAAAAATGTTAAATGTAGATTTTACTTTGTTATTTTTTAAATTTTTGCACAAAATTTCACAAATTAACACGACTGTAGAAGAATTAGCATGCCAATTTACCACACAAACTTTCTTAATTCTGCTAGATTTATTACTTCATGAACCAAACAAGCGATACTTTAAAAAATTTCATAAATTTGAAAATCCCAAATGCAACCTCCTTCCCTTTTTTTAACAGATGTTCTGAAATCTGATACAGAGCAGAGGTTGGATGGACGCTGGTGAGGAAACCAAACAGTGCCGGTGGGTGGGGGAGGCCCATGGTTTGGTTGTAATGATCGTGTCAGCATGAATTGGGACCCTCTGTCTCACGATTAAGCCACAAATGGGAGAATGAGTAGCCCAATTAAAGTTTGCTAAAGCGTGAAAGCTTTTAAAAGAGGCATTGCTCTGTCTCCAATCTACAAACATCAAACAAAGTAATAACATAAACCAAGCAGTATTCTTCCCTCTACATCAAACAACACCTTGACCACGAGCACCTTGCCACCACTGTTTGAGACAATCCTTCAAGACTAACTCACCTCAGAAAGCCTAAACCCATTTCAAATAAGCCAAGCAAAACAAATCCCTGATTACAGAGGTGATTCTGTCTTACAGATACCACTCAGAAGAACACTCTTTGGGGAAAAACCCAAGCTTGCAGAGATATTGCTGCTGCTGCTGCTGTTGTTAATGGTGGTGGTGGTGGTGGTGATGGTGGTGCTATTGTTGTTGTTTGTCATTAGTTGAAGAGTATTTACTGGGACTGAAACAGAGAGATTAACGTTTGAACTTGAGTTCCCAGTGCCCTTATAGGTGTTGTTCGTCGTACAAGTAGTGGAGGTGATTTTAGAGGCTTCCACATGCTTTCTTGAACGATTACGGCCTCGATGCATATGCCGCTCACAATACTTCTGATCTGGAACTACTTCCTTGGAGCACCTCCATTTCTTTCCATCCGTTCTTCTACACCTCCCCGGTTCTGGTTCCATGCTGTTTCTGTAGTCGAAGCAGAAGCTTTCATAACCTAAAACTGTAAAACATTATGAAACAACAAAATCAAACCAAACCCACATCTTCTAATCTTTATACAAAGAAACCCATATTCATTTCTCAAAGAATTTTGCCGATAAAGACTTGAAAAAGAAACCTCGAAAAGGAATAATGGAAATGGGAGACCTAACCCCAGACCCTAAGACGACTTGTGATTTGGGACTTACAGCTTGGGTAGTGTTGATAGATTCCACCATTAACACCACCAAAGGAGCTGACAACACTCTTCCAGATAGGAAGGACGAGATGGATAGGGACAGGCACGCCTGCAACCATGTATTTAAAGATGAGAGCTTGGTGTTCTAGCTCCTGCAACTGTAGAAAGGTGAACCCAGATTTTCCATGGTTAAGCCCAGGCCCAAGCCCAAGTCCAAGCCCAATCAAAGGCGACCCTCCTCCCATCGAATCCATCCCTTCAAAATACAAATTCTTTTTAAAATGAAAATTTTATCTTGAAGAGAAAGGTGAAAAAATGGCTGTAGAGAAGAGAAGAGAAGAGTACCAGTTTCTGCAACACGAGCGATCTTAGAAGGTGGGTTATGGTCCTCCATTCTAGCACTTACAGAGGCGTTGTTCAACTTCAAATCGGAAGCAGTTCAAGAACACACGAGACCAGCTAGAGCAACCATAACTAAAGCCTCCGAAACGCTGCAATGACAACAGATCTGAGTTCTACGAAGTCTTAGAAGAGAGAGGAAGGAACAGGAAGAATGCTCTACAAAAGAGAGATTAATACGATAAACCTCACTCTACCCTGAAAGACGACTCTCCCTCCTTCGATGGAAGCTAAGCCTTAGCTCTGGTCATCTATGACGATTGCAGAGGTTGCAGAGGTTGCAGAGCGAGAGAGAGAGAAGGTATTAAAGTAGATGTAAGACTTTTGACATGTCTGAGCCTTCTGCCGCTGGAGAGAAAACAACTGGAACCGATGCGTGCTTTTGCAGAAATACACATCACTTAACTAGCCGTTCCATGATGGGACCCACATCTGACAAGTCAGGAATGAGTCCCACGTTGCTGCTTCTCATAGCAAGATGGCAGTGTAGGAGCGTCCCTTGCGCCACAAGCGTTCGTTTTCGCTTGGTTTCTAATCCTCCTTCGGGGATGCGAAGTTAGAAACTGTAAGAGCACGGGTAAGAAAGCATAACCTGCGCTATATAGTCAGAGGATGTTTTGCCTAATTGGTGCAGCAGGTTCAATTTAATATATGCATGTTAAACTAGACCAGTTTTAGAACTATTGTACATTGCTCAACTGCTTATAACATTAGCTACCTAACCATACGAAGTGTTCACATTTCAAAAAAGACTAATTAAGAGAGCTTGCAGAAGCAACAAAATTGCACAACTCTCACACCCAATCTTGCACAGATCACTCGGGCTTATCTGTGTCTGGTTGAGTGTGAAAGGAAAAAATAGGTGAGCCGTGCACTTGAATGAAGAGGATCTGGAATTGCGTATGGAACAACACGTGATACTTATAAAATCATATGTTGAAGATGCATTCACAAAAACCCTAAAAAAGCTTGGATCCTGCGCATTAAATGCACATGATTATCAAGCTGAAATTCCCGATCTCACCGCCCAAAGTGCATGGCTTGATGGTCCTGCGGAATAAGGACCCAAGCAATGTCGCACAAACCTACAAAGATTAAACTCTTTTTAAGTTGAGGTCATTTACAAGCCACGCCACTTCTTTGACCTACCTCATTATTTTTTGTGAAAGGACCTTTGGAATTTAGATTGATAAGAAGGGGAGCTGAATGGATCTACAACCAGCATGGGAGTGAGAGACCATCATCGTCCTCACCGGAGACATTGGGTGAGGGTCAAGTGGACAAGCTCATTTATGGTCCATACCTCTGGAAAAAAATATCTTTGCTCTGGTCCTTCACAAGTACCAAAACTCTGGTCTCCTCTATCTCTATATATAGAATCAAGAGTTATTCGTTCGATCAATGTTGAAGATGAAGACACTCGGAGAATGCCCACAGGCCAGCACTGCAGCACTTGCTTTTGAGAGGCAACGTGGGTAGGAGGGGACCAGATCCATTGGGTGTAATAAAAGGGCACCTCGAAGCCATAAATTGTGCATCCATTATCCATTCTCTCTCCTCATATTGCTGCTGTTGATGCTCTTCCTCTGCACTCACGAGCATTCCGTTGCTACAACAAGTGTAATGGTCCCTGCCGACAGCTTCTTCTTGTCCTACAAGCTCAAAACACCAGGAAAGAAACAGATCTATTTTAAACAGAGGAAGATCACCGACGTCCCCACAGCATTTTGTGAACTTGTCTTGATTGTGAGTCACCATTTTCCACCAGGAAGGCAAGACTGAATGTTCAAACCAGACTTTGAAGGCAAGAATGGCTGGATGAAGGTTCAAACGAGAGTAATGAAAACTTTCTATGATCATGGAAAAGTTAGAGCCTATCGAACAAAGAGTAAACAGAAGAAAGAATAAAACAGACGGCAAAGATAAATACTCGATCAATTGAATCACTTTTCTGTTTTCTTACAGTTGCTATTGTCATGGTTAGATTACATGACGTGATTTCTCGAACTTCATTGACTAGTGGGGCGCTTAGTATTCCCTGGATGAACAAGAAAACTAAGCATATTTACAGTACAAAAAACAGGCTAGATTTACATGACCCCACAGAACCCAGCTCTCGTGGCACAATGGAATCTGCTAATGTCATCTGAAACCTCCAGCTTCGATTCTTTAGCATGACCAAATCTTGGAATTCAAAAAATCTTGGACATCAATTTACCAGAAATTGATCAAATAACCTGGGATCAAAGGATGATATGCAAGGTCATAACTCTCTGTTATGTACATCAATCAAGGAAACTTTCTCCTGCAAAGAAACACAGGAGAACTCTTTCAAGATGTAAGAATAATAGAATGACATTAAAATAGCAAATGATTTCAGAAAGCAGCAGCAAAATTTTCACTGTGAATTTAACTGTTTATCTTAACGTGCTAGGGTTCCAGACCTCCTATTTCTGAATTTTAGAAAGCAAAATTGGGTTTTGGGATTGACCTAGAAGAAAAGGCATGGGATGCTGTAGACGATGTTGCTGCCACACCTTACAGTAATTCACTTTGAGAGGACAAATATTGAATGTGCTATTTCCACTAAGATTGAGACTAGAAAGTTGTGCTGCGGAAAGAAAAGTCCGCATCTGTGATGTTAAATGACCAATGCTACAACTTCTTTCTCCAAACTCCACCTAGATTGTTCATGCTAGAGTACGTCCCCTTTAAATACTTGCGGTGTTAGTTTCAAAGCTTCTTATTTGGTATATCTTATGCAGTAGTTCTTGCATAGAAACAATCGATGACAAAAATTGAATGCATGCAATCGATTATGATAGATTCCCTGATTCTCTTGAAATCCCCCCCCCCCCAAAAAAAAAAAAAAATCCCTGATTCTAGCTTTGCATTTACTACAACAAAGGACAGGATTGGAGTTCAAAGTTGAAGAACCAAAAGCAAAGCCTACACTCTCTGGTGTTAAGAGGTTCCATACTCTTGTTGTCTGGAAGGGAGGAAACACTTCAGATTTTGGGAACAGCTATAGTGCTGATGGTAATGCAGATACACTACCTTAGATGAACCCAAACCCAACGGGTTTCCAGACAGATATGAACCAGGTCTGGTAAGATTTCAGAACTACATGGGGAAATAATTTCTTTGTTTATTTACAGTTGGACATAGGATATTTGGTTTCTAATTAATTTTAGTTTCCTGGTTTGAATTAGTTACTTATTTAGGCAGTTTAGTCTTTAAGTCAGAATTTAGAAGTCTTCTAATTTCCTCATAAATATGATGTAATCTCCCAATGAAAAGGATTGAATATAATGAAAATATGATTTGAGTTAATGTTTATGAGAGCCTGTGTGGTCTCTGTGTGTGTACACCCTTCTTCCCCCCCCCCCCCTTTGCATTCTTCCTATTCTTCTAGTTTCCCTTCTATGAAGCCCACCATGGGAGCCCTTTCTCTTATTGGGTAGACCAGCCCCAGCTCTGCCAGTCACCAGTCCAGATTCTAAACACTGGTTCCACTAATGAGGGCCTGTATTAAGGAGTCTAAAAGAGACATGCAATCCACAGTTCTACCTGAATTTAAAATCTACATATGAAGAAAAAAAGCTTAGGAAAAATATAAGATGAGAAACTGTAGGCATTATTGGTGGGACCTGCTTGCATGAGAACGAGTGTTTGTGAGCGTGTTTGTCTGTATGTGTGTACATACATGCATACAGAGGACTAACCTGTACATGTACATGCATAGAGAGGACTAACCTTTACTGCACGTGGACTCATCTCATTCTGGGTACTTATCTCTGGAGGAAACCAGTGCATAAGGGCACCAAGATGCATCACAGCAGGTATCACTTTGAACATAAGGGGAGTTGTTACCTGTGGATTTACTTTATAAGATTAATGCCCCAACAACAATTTAAGAACACCAACAATTCCCATATAAGCAGCTTACCAAGCTGAAAGCTGTAGTTCCCAGAAGCAGCAGATACATTTTCCCCTGGATTATAGAACCAACCTAAAGTTAATAATAATAAGAGAAACAATAACAATGATGGTGAAGAACAATGACAAAGATACCAAATAATTTACCCCTTTTGTTGCAAGATACATGAGGCATCCAATTTTACCCTATGACGGGGGTTTGGAGATAGATCATAAGTCCTAGGTGGCAGGATTCTTTTATCCTATAATAAATTGTGCTCCTCTAAAGGTGGCTCTCTCAGACTACTGGATTGAGTAAATCATTCCATTGTTGCAATTTCTTGCATCAATTTTCCCTGTGTGGGATTGACCTTGGAATGGCGTTTCCCACAAAAAGTGAAGGCTACTTATTCCTTCTTTCCAAACTTCCCCAACAAATTATCATATAAACATACATCCTAGCAAACAGAGACATTTGCATCAGTCAAATTGAGTCTTAATACTGTTATCATAACTTAGGGGCCCAACAAGGTTCTCAGTGTCTCAGAAGGCAGTAAAAGCTTTTGATCATCCAATCAAAAGGGATTCACAGAGGGCTTTACCCTCTCCCTTCTAATATACAATCACCTCTCTATGCTTCAACTGTCAGCAGTTTCTTCTCAACAGAAAAAAAATTAACCAACCTAGTTGGTTGGTGAATCCAATTTTTGAAAACATCACACAAATTGAAATGCCATCAGATACAAAAGCAGCTTGCACTCACAATCATAAGTCTAATAGAAAAAAATTGAAGATCCAACAAGTATCGTTGAAAAGTCAAACTCCAATCAAAAACTACACAGGCGGAATTAGATTCCTAGTATTTACAAAGAAGATGCTATCTGGAATTCTTGACTCAACTACTAAAGACATAAATAAACCCCACACATACACAAAAAACAGAGGTTACCTCAACAAGATGAAGATTTGAAGCACGACTCAAGAGCACAAATGCAAATTCTCCAATTTGAGCAAGCAATATGCCCACCTTAGATACAAAAAACATTACAAATCAGAATTAATAGCAAAGTTACAAGTTACCTAAAAACCACTCTTTGCAGGTGATGTACAACTTACAACAAATGATGTTCTGACACTATATCCGAAGGCCTTGGTCACAATGGCAACTACTGTAGTCTTAACAACAACAACAAGAATAACAGATGCCAGCAATATATCCACATGGCTCCATAAGAACTGTACATGGATGAGCATTCCAATACTAGAAAGGAACAGAGCTGAAAAGAGGTTTCGAATTGGTTCCACCTGCAACCATTAAAAGCAACAAAACAAAATATTTGTAAACAAGAGATCTAGAGAGCCAGCAATATTTTTCTTTGAAAGCTGTCATTTGTTTTGTTGTTATACAATATTTAAAAGGCAAACCATCATTTATTTCAGTCAGGCATTTGTACAAGAAGGACGTATCAGGAACCTTACTTTTACAAAATGACATGGAGGAATAACTGAAGTCACAATCAGAGGCAATAAAGAGTACCTGGTCTAAAGTATGCTGAGAAAAGTCAGTGGTCGATATCAGAACTCCAGCAACAAACGAACCC